>NW_020185332.1:1972311-2120611 GCF_003031525.2 Neophocaena asiaeorientalis asiaeorientalis | reverse complement strand
ATTTAATTTTTGATAGTTTGATTAATATGTGTCTTGGTGTGTTTCTCCTTGGATTTATCCTGTATGGGACTCTCTGTGCTTCCTGGATTTGATTGACTGTTTCCTTTCCCATAGTGGGGAAATTCTCAACTATAATCTCTTTAAATATTTTCTCAGTCCCTTTCTTTCTCTCTTCTTCTTCTGGGACCTGTATAGTTCGAATGTTGGTGTGTTTACTGTTGTCCCAGAGGTCTCTGAGACAGTCCTCAATTCTTTTCATTCTTTTTTCTTTATTCTACTCTGCAGTAGTTATTTCCACTGTTTTATCTTCCAGGTCACTTATCCATTCTTCTGCCTCAGTTATTCTGCTATTGATTCCTTCTAGAATTTTAAATTTCATGTATTGTGTTGTTCATCATTGTTTGCTGTTTAATTCTTCTAGGTCCTTGTTAAATGTTTCTTGTATTTTCTCCATTCTATTTCTAAGATTTTGGATCATGTTTACTACCATTACTCTGAATTCTTTTTCAGGTAGACTGCCTATTTCCTCTTCATTTGTTTGGTCTGGTGAGTTTTTACCTTACTCCTTCATCTGCTGTGTGTTCCTCTGTCTTCTCATTTTGCTTAACTTACTGTGTTTGGGGTCTCCTTTTCGCAGGCTGCAAGTTCATAGTTCCCGTTGTTTTGGGTGTCTGCCCCCAGTGTCTAAGGTTGGTTCAGTGGGTTGTGTAGGCTTCCTGGTGGGGGGGACTGGTGCCTGTGTTCTGGAGGATGAGGCTGGATCTTGTCTTTCTGGTGGGCAGGACCATGTCTGGTGGTGTGTTTTGGGGTGTCTGTGACCTTATTATGATTTTAGGTGGCCTCTCTGGTAATGGGTGGGGTTGTGTTCTTGTCTTTCTAGTTGTTTGGCGTAGGGTGTCCAGCACTGTAGCTTGGGTCGTTGAATGGAGCTGGGTCTTAGCGTTGAGATGGAGATCTCTGGGAGAGCTTTTGCTGTTTAATATTATGTGGAGCTAGGAGGTCTCTGGTGGACCAATTTCCTGAAGTCGGCTCTCCCACCTCAGAGGCACAGGCCTGACACCTGGCCAGAGCACCAAGACCCTTTTAGCCACACGGCTGGAACAGGAAACTGTTTCTGTTCAATTGTAGAACAAAGTGGGGCTGGAAAGGGGACTTGATTGGGGTTTTCTTTTCAAAATCCTCTTTAATGAAGCAGGAGTGGGTGAACTAATCCAAAGTGAAGTCTGTTATATCTTGCTGGGGCTTGGAGCTGACATCCTCAGGCTTCTCTTGGTGCCTGCAGAACCAGTAGATCTCTGCACCCACCCACGAGATTCTTAAGAATTTATATAGAGGCCTGAACTGGGTTCATGTAGACCATCCAGATGGTCTCAACAATGCACTTCTGTCTCAATGCTGTATTCTTGAAAATGGCTCCCTCTTTATTGGCTTTTTAAGAGACATTATCCTGTATGCTAATAGCTTGTGAAATTATTATAATTTCTGCAGTGAGCCTATGTTAAATAAACTGTTGACAAAGACAATATCGCTTGTATTCCTTTTCTTTTTTTTCTTTAAAAAATATTTATTTATTTATTTATTTTGGCTGTGCCAGGTCTTAGTTGCGGCACACGGGATCTTCGTTGTGGCATGTGGGATCTTTAGTTGCAGCATGTGGACTCTTAGTTACAACATGCATGCGGGATCTAGTTCTCTGGCCAGGGATCGAACCCGAGACCCCTGCATTGGGAGCACGGAGTGTTACCCACTGGATCAACAGGGAAGTCCCCTGCATTATTTTTCAAGGCTTTGGAACCATGCTAGTGATTCTTTTGAGTATGAAATGAAAGGGCATTGGGCTCTGAGTGGGAATAGGTGGACCCAGTGTTATTTGTGTGTTCCAAAATTACAAATTGTGACCTCTCTCTGGAAGAAAAGGCATCATAGGGAGGTTGGGAAGAGTACAGGGAATAATGCTGATAAAGAACTGATACAGTGGCTGGTACACAGCTGTTGCTCAAGAAATGACGACAGCTCAAAGAGATTAATTAGACCTGCTTGGGAAAATAGGCATAAAAGCCCGAAAACGACGGATTGGAATGAAGTAGCGTTGACAGCTTAGAGCAGTGCTTCTCATATTTTGATGTACACAGGAATCACCAGAGGTCTTGTGGAAATGCAGGTTCTGATTCAGTCAGTCTGGGGTGGGGCCTGGGATTCTGTCTTTCTAACAGAATGTCACCCAAATAACAAAGGAGCATGAAATCAACTAGGTAGATTGTGAAACACAAGTCACAGTTCTATTTTGTAAAACAAAGAAACCCTCTCTAATTTCTTAAGATACGAGGTAAGAACAAAGAAAAACCAGGAGGGCCATCTTGTGGAGAAACCTGTCACCAGTGCTAGAGGCCCTCAACCCACTTGAGTGATCTTAGGAAAGATCACTGTGCCTTGTCCAACCATGGACCATCAGGGCTGGATGGCTCACAGGCCCCACCTCCAACCCAGTGGTTTTAGGAGACCGAGGCCCACAGAGGGGAAGGGACTGACCTAGATCACCAGCTAGTTATGGCATCTACAAGGGAGCCTTCCTGGGAGGGGTGGGTGCTGTGGAGTTGAACTTGAAGGATGAAAAGAGGTTGGATAATGGGCCAGTTTGGTCCAGACCGAAATGGAAGTGTGCAGTGAGTTTGAATCCAGCCTCTACTATTTGTTGCTGTGACCTTGAAAAGTTATTGGACCCTTCTGAGCCTCAGTTTCCTCATCCATTAAATAGGGGTGACAATGTCTGTTTTGTAGAATTGCTGTGAGGATTAAGTGGGATAATGAATTTAAAAATCCCTGGCCAGAATGTGGGATCATTGAAGGCTGGGGAGGCCTCCTAGAGGAAGCCCATAGAAACCTCTGGGTTTACCTGGAAGCACTGGATGGGTGTGGCCTAGCCTGGGTCAGGGCGGCTGGTCTGGTGGGGACAGCCAGGCTTCTGTCAGTCACCCACTTCCCAAGGGTTTCTCTAATGCTGACTCATGGTCACTTGGGTCTCACCTCCAGGTGCCCCAGGGAAGGTGTGGAGACAGACTATCTCCAGACAGCAGTGGCTGCAGGAGGAAGATGATAAAGCAGCAGTCACTTCATTCTGCTGGTTCAGGACCATGGACATCAAGGATGGCAGCTGGGCAGCTGTGCCAGCCAACTGCTCCCTGGCACCTCTGCATCCATCAGGGAGGCCAGGGCTTGGAGAGTGACCAACCACCAGCTGTCTGCAGGTTTGGCTCCATCAATGTCCTTTCCACCTACCAGATGTTAATGCTGTGGCTCTTAAATCCGACCAGCTGGGTTAGAACCCTGGCTTCACCACTTACTGTGGGGGGTAGGAAGAGTTATTTACCCTCCCTGTGCTTCAGTTCCACCCCCATAATCTGGTGGTGATAATGTCCATTTCATAGGGTGGTTTGGGGGACAAAATGAGATAATCCACACAAAATCTTACCGTGGGGCTCATTAACTGTTAGCTATTATCATTATGTTATTTTTCAAATGCTATTCCAAGTACTTCCTCCTCCAGGAAGCCTTTCTGATCTACACTAATGACTGAAAGATATTTGTCCTCCTCTGATCCCACAAGAAATAGCAATGACTTCTTGCCTTGGGATAGAGATGTGTGGGACCCCACTATCCCCAAATCTAAAGAGGCTGTAAATGCCTAAAAGGCAAAGAAGAGAAGACATGGACATCCCCCAGGGTCTGAAGTACAACCCATTCTGATATGTTTAATGTGTATCTTTTTGTTTGTACTGTATGTACCTTTGCAAATCTGTGTTGTTTTGTGTGCAAGCATTTTTATTGGTATTGTGTTTTAGGTCTCATTTGGTTGTTTTACTCTTTCTGCTCAGCACTTGGTGTTTCAGTCCATGTTGCTGTAAATACACGTGGTCCTTGCATCTGTAGTTGCATAGTAGTACCACATTTTACCTATCCATCTACTCCCCCAGTGTGGACACTTAGGTTGTTTCCAGCTCCCAGTAACCACAAAACAACCCAGCAACAAAATCCTCTTACATGTCTCCTGATGAGCCTGCAAGAGAAGGAACTGGCTTTTAGGGTCAGAGTTCGCTGTGTTTAGTTTCCCTCATTACTGCCAAGACTCTTTGCCGGAATGGCTGTCCCAGGCTACCCCCACCAGCAGTGCACCTGGCCATGACACCCCTCATTCCCCACCACCATTTGGCATTATCCAGTTTTTCTAATTTTTGCCAGTCTAATCGGTGTAAGTGGTATCTCACTGTCATTTTAATTTGTATTTTTCTGATCATGAACAAATCCGACCATCTCTTCATATGCCTGCAGGCTTGCTGAGGTTACTGTTCCTTAAATGCCCACCCAAGTGCTTGGGGTCTGACTTTCAGCGCCTGGGGGCGCCAGACCAGGCTCCCGAGTCGCGAGCCACGGGCCTGCGGGAGGTCGTGCATCCGGGACCGGGAGGCTGGGACAGCTCGCAGAGGAGACATTCCCAGGGGGACCTGCGGAGCCCCAAGTGGCTCCGAACCGCTGGGCCGTGGGCTGGTCGAGGGAGCCCGTAGAGAGACCCGCAGTCTGGCCCGGGATGGGAGGCGGTCGGGAGGTCGGAGCAGGTGCGCCCGCATCATACCCAAGAGCCGAGGAGGGGCGAGGGCTCTGAAGGAGTGGCTGCCGCCTGCACTCCGACGCTCCCGGGAGCCTCGTCCTCACCCCCGGCTCAGCTCCTCCTCCCTCAGCTCCTGGGCCCGGTCGGGCCGACGGGCCGCTCGCGACCAGGCAGAACACAGAGGAGCTCCGGAGCGGCGGCATGGAGGAGGAGCTGGCGTGGGAGACCCAGGGCCGTGAGTCCGCGGGGCGGGGGCCGGGACAGGGGCGGATAGAGGCCGAGAGGATGCGCCGCAACCCAGCGGGGGCGACCGAGCCTGAGATCTGCGCGGTCCGCGTGGCCACCTGCGTCTTGGGCTTCTTTGTGGCCCCGAGAGAAACTCGCACCTGGCGGAGGGGACATTGGCTGCTCACCCGGGACTGGGGGTGCTCCCCGCCCTGGAGCGGGGAGCTTGGGTGGAGGAGACATTAGCTCGAAAGAAGATGGGAATACGATCCTTTATTGGGTGCTTACGTTGTGTACCGGACTGAGCCGGGCTGGCACTTCATTTGATCTCCACGGCAGCCTTCTGGGTAGGACCTACTGTTATCTCCATTTTGCGGAAGAGAAAGCTGAGGCACAAAGTGGTTAAACAAGTTGCCCAAGGTCACACAGCCTTAAAGTGGTAAAAATGCTGAGGGTCCCAGCTCCCTTAGAATGTCAGGACTGGATGGGGAGTGGAGGAGGTATGGTGTGCTGCAGGGGGGATCAGGGCACCTCAGAGGCCCCTCCAGGAGTGTGCCTGGCTGCTAGGGCCTCTGGGCCAGGCAGTGGCATCCCTGTGGACATCAGCCAGCTTGGGGGACCTTTGGCTGCACTGCCTGGTAAAGGGAGAGAAGGACTGTGCCATTTTCCTCACTGGGATGCAGATGGGAGTGGGGGTTCTATCAGGTGCTAAGCCTTTCAGACAGGTACAGGGTTCTGCTTGGGGCAGACATCACTTGAGCAGGCCCTTAAAGAATGTGCAGCAATGGATCATTGGGGTGCGTGGGAGGGAATTCTGCGCAGAGGACCCAGCATAGGCAAAGACTCAGAGGCCAGAGTGCCGTGTGTGTCTGTTGTGGCCAGAAAGAGGATGCATGGATTGAGATGCATGGAAGAGATGAGACTGAAGTTGATTTCACTGGCACTCTCCAGGGCCTCCATGCTCGTCTTCAGGCTCTTGGCTGTTTGCCAACACAAACCAGGCCACTCTCCCAGGCTTCCGTCAAGAGAAAGGGAGTCAGAGCTGGTAGGAATCTCTACAGATCACTTTTTCACCTTCCCCTGATTCTACAGTGGAACTGAGGCCCCCAAGGGGGATGTTTCCTGCTGTTAGAAGGTGGCAGTGCGGGAACTAAACCCCAGCTTCCCTAAGCTTACGCCTGAACTACCAGATCTTTTGCTGAACCTGGATCGTGGTGGTTTTCGTCCAAGAGTTTAAGGAAAGGAATGCTCAGGACACAGTTGCTTCCCGGAGGTGTTTGAGATCTGAGATGGATTCTTCCAGAAGGGCCCTCTCCTCCCCTATAGGAAAGGCAGACCCTTTTAGGGGTGAGGAAGGGTGGCGCCATCAATGGGGACCACACTTGGAAGGAGATGTTTCCCCCTTTCCCCTGAAGTATTGACATGAAGCTCCCCCTGTCCCCATACACCTCTTTCCTGCCATTTACCTGAGCTTGTGGTTTGGTTTTCCAGGGAACAAATGAGTCTTAGCTGGGGCCACATCTTATATAGTTCAAAAGCCCTGAAGAGACTTAATGACTTGTGTGTCACTTATTCATTCAGCAAATATATGCCAGGGCCTGAATTTAGGGATATAGTAGTTAACAAGTCAGACAAAAATCTCTCCCTTCATGGGCTTATATTATAATGGGGGAAGCAGACAGTAAAGCTAATAAATATGTAAATATAGCATAGACAAGTGGCGAGGGGTGGTGTGGAGAAAAGCAGTGCAGGGAGGTGGGTAGGGAGGGTGTTTCCTTGGTTGGGGCTTCACTGGCTCAGAGAGCCCTGAACGAAGGAAGCCCCACCAACCCCCAGGTCTCTGGCCACCAGAATTTATTCTCTGACCCTTTGTTTTGGAGGAATA
This sequence comes from Neophocaena asiaeorientalis asiaeorientalis, assembly GCF_003031525.2. Lineage (NCBI taxonomy): Eukaryota > Metazoa > Chordata > Mammalia > Artiodactyla > Phocoenidae > Neophocaena > Neophocaena asiaeorientalis. The sequence goes on along the minus strand of NW_020185332.1, from coordinate 2,113,898 downwards.
ATAGTGATGATGACGATGGTACTATTTGCCAAATACCATGCTAGGAGCTTTTCACATACTTACATCCAATCATTACAATAACCCTGCAGGGCAGCTCATGTCCCCATTTTGCAGATGAGGAAACTGAGGCACAGAAAAATTAAGTAACCTAAGTCACACAGCCAGGAAATGGCTCAGCCACAGGGCAGCAGCTCTGAGGTCCATAGGTTGCATCTGTGAGGCCTCAGAAAGCCCCAAACCCTCTCCTGTATTTGGAAAGCCACGTGGAATTTATCTGGAAAAAACAAATTGATGGCAGTCTTCTCTGTCACTTTAATGCATCCCAGCCTTCCCTGCCAAGACACTGGCGACCTGTCCCTGGATACACAGAGGGGCTGGGTCTGGACATTTGTAGTGGACCAAATGTGCAGGATGTAGGCTCAGCCGCAGTAAAACCTCAAATTACATGCCCTGTACTGATTGTGCAAAGGGCCAGCCAATATTGGGTTGGCCAAAGAGTTCATTCGAGTTTTTCTGTAAGATGTTATGGGGAAACCCAAACGAACTTTTCGGCCAACCCAATATTTGTCCCTTGTGCTTGTGTATCTAAGCCTTTCTGAAGTGGGGACAGGCATCTGTCAGCTTGGGGATTATCAGTGTCACTCATGGAAGCAGAGTTTTGTGGATTCCTCCATGTGCTCAGCTTTGGGCCCACTGTGAAGTGTGGGTGGGTTGGCAAGTGTCAGGTGTGGCCAGAGCCCCCAAGGAGCTTGAGGTCCAGCCAAAGAGACAGGACATCCTTATAAGCCAAGAGCAGTCAGGATGACAGCAGCATGGGGTTCTGGTGAGATGAGCCCTGGACCACGTCGTCAGGCCTGAGTCCCCCTGGCCTGGCCACCAACCCTCTGAGCCCACCGCTGGCCATGGCAAGGGGCTGGAAGCGGGGCTTGGAGGTTCCTTCTAGTCTGAGACTGAGATGAAGGTGCAGCGACAAGGATGAGAGGAGTGCAGAGACCACAGAGAAGGCAATCAGAGAGGGCCCCACAACCAGGAGGCAAAAGCTGGTTAGGATTAGGGGATGAGGAGAGAAGAGGTGGCGGGACGAGGACAAAGAAGCCGGGTGAACACGCGCCTCTGGCCTCGCCCGGGCCTGACGCAGTGGGTGGCTCGGTAAATCCTGGCTGCCTTCTTCACTGATGGAGCCATGGGAAAGGTGGTTATCGACTCCAGTGGGAATGAATTGCATTTCCTTCCTCAAGAACAGCAATAGCAGTCAGGACAACTGGATGACAGGGCACCTCTGAGAGGGGAGGGGCACACACCTGGCTCCTGTGGATGGTCTTGCCCACGGTCTCCCAGCTTTAGGGTTCTGCTGAGTCCTGGTCACGTGGACATGAGGTGCGCTGGAAGGAGAAGCAGCCTGTCTGGGGAAGTCTCCAACATTAAGAAAGAGGAGAAGCATCCACCCACCATTCTGAGCTGGAAGACCCCCTGCCCAGGAGATATTCAAGCCAGGAAGGGGCTGTTCCCTGGGAGGGAGGATGAAGGAGCCGATCGGGAGGAGAGTACACATCAGGGCCAGAAATCACGTGTGTAAAGGGGCTCCGGCTGGGAATAATGCTATAGTGTCACCTCCACACAGGAGGGACAGTTCCCGGAGCCTGGGGCAGGCACATCGGCATGTGTTAACTTGGGGGAGGCTCAGGCCCTGGCCTCCTTGTCCACTTTGTCTCAAAATCTCTGAGGCCCAAAGTCAGGGTCAGGATTCCAGTGCTCTTAACTCTTAATCCTTGTGACCCATCCAGAAGGCTCCTCCAAGAAACAGATTTAGAGTCAGGAGGGATGGGGGTCAAAGGTCAGGAGTCGGAGGCTGGCAGATAGGGACAGGCACCTGGAGAGACAAACGTGGCCTGGTGCCTCTGGTCAGAAGTCCAGGGGTTCTGGACCAAGGGAGGCTGATGTGTCAGTTGCAATTTTTTTTTTTTTTTTACAGTGTTTTGTTTTAAAATCTTTATTGAATTTGTTACAATATGGCTTCTGTTTTATGCTTTGGTGTTTTGGCCACAAGGCATGTGAAATCTTAACTCCCCGACCAGGGATCCAACCTGCACCCCCTGCACTGGAAGGCGAAGTCTTAACCACTGGACCACCAGGTCCCTGAGGCATCCTCCCAACGTGGTTCCGGCGGGCAGCCTCATGGAGCTGCCTCTCCAGAGGACGCACGGTGTGGACAAAAAGGGGTGCAGGACCCCCGACACTGTGTAAGGAGGATTGGGGAACAGCCCCTCCCTGGCCTGAATGTCTCCTAGGCAGTTCAGTTCTCTGAGGGCCCGCTGTGCCTACTGAGTGTGTAAAACTGTTGTGGGCCCAGGCCTGCCCTTGGCCTGGTGGGGAGGCAGACCAGGCCTCAGGGAAGGGTGCAGGTGGGGTGGTTTGCAGCCCTGCTGGAGAAGGGGGCAGAGGGAAAAGCCATTCTTCTGGTTGGGGACACTGGGGATGGGCCTGGGTACCACGTGGGGTAGCCTCTCCATGTGTTGGGGCTTCTAGCTGTCAGCAGCATCTTAGAGGAGATGCCAGGGCCTGGGTGAGAGGTCAGTGGAGGCTGAAAGGGTTGGATGCAGGATTCCTGACTGCAGCAGTTATCCTCTGTCTGGTTTGATGTGACAGGGGTACAACTTGGGTCTTCACAGCCTGCCTAGGGCTCAGTAATAGTAGCAGGAATTCTAGGGTGTGTCTGGTGTATTTTGGTTTTCAGAGCACTCATCTACCTGTTTCCTGGTGGTTCTCACTCACCCCTGGAGAGGGGAGGAGAGCAGGAAGGATTGGTCCTATTTATAGATGGAGGCAGGTACAGAGGAGGGCAGCAAGTCACCTTAGGTCACACAGCACATTATTGGTGACTGGAGCCTTGGTCTCATCTCCTGGACAAGCACTTGCAAGGAAACATGGACTTGCAAGTTGAACTTGCATCTTATGGATGATAGGATGCTAATGCCAGATTCAGTCATTCATTTACTCGTTGAATGATTCATTTGTTCAATAAGTATTAAGGGCTTACTCTGTGCTGGCACTGTGGTAGGTGATGGGGACAGCAGAACCCATGGCAGACATGGTCCCAGCCCTCTTGGAGCTGATAGTCTTGTGGGGGAAAACAGACATTAAATAGAGTATCTCACAAATAGTTCATTCCCACTGTCACAATTTGAGAGCATGTGGGCGTCAGAGGGGCCCTCTCGGCCAGAAGTCCTCCCAAGGAAGTGGCATTTTTGTGGGAGCCAGTGAAAAAGGGCAGTGTTTTCAGGCAGAGGGGACAGAATGGGAAAGGAAGGGACAACTCGTCCCCAGAGATACCACACAGAAAATTAGTGTTTTCTTTTGTTGCCCCACCACATGCTGAAAACTGTGGAGGGAAGTGCGTTCATGGGTTGGAGGCTGGCTTCCCCCAGGCCTGCTCAGATGTGCTGAGGGCCAGAGACCAGGGTGAACTGCCAGGGCAGTCTGACAGTGAGTTTGGGGGTGGGGGGTAGGTCAGAACCCTTCAACCCTGTTCTGAAGGAAGGAGGGGACAGAACCCAGGCACTCAGGATTCCTCAGGGACTTGGAAAATAATCCTCAGACACAGGTGGCTGCCCAGCAGAGGGAGCAACAGGAACAGACTTAGAGACAGGATGTTGTCTGGCATTTCTGAGAAGCAGTGCCAGGCCATGCAGGGCCTCATAGGCCCAAGGTTTAGGCGTTTGATCCAAGAGCAGTGGGAAGCTGGGAAGAGTTTTAGGTGGGGGACAGACGGATCTAGACATGGTGTTTTACTATGTTCATTTCAGCAGCTGCAGAGTGGAAGAGGAGGGGGTCAGAGTGGGGCTGTGGCCCCAGCCGACTGGTCACCAGAGCCAGCAAAGGTCCTTCCACCCCGCAGACCAGCTGTCCTGGCCGGGAGGTAGGGAGGCTGTGCGAGGTGGGCCGGGCAGCCAGCTGGTGCCTCACAGGTTTCCTCTCCCTCCTGGCGGGTGGGCAGGGTGGCCCTGCACCGGGCTGCGGGCGCAGGGCACAAGCAGGCTGTGCGGCTGCTCTTGGAACACGAGGCTGCTGTGGATGATGAGGATCCGGTACGGGTCCCCTCACGCAGGCATGTCTGTGTGCGCATGTCCGTCTTCCTGTCTGTCTCAGGGTGGGGCAGGGGCACCAGAACTCATTCTGGGTCCATGAGCCAGCTGTCATTGCCGAGGTTGTCACTGATACACGGACGAACAGGTGCAGGCTGGGCAGTGGGTGAGTCTTCAGGGGCCAGTGACAGTGTACCGATCCTACTTTCCCTTTGCACAGTCGTAAAGATGTCTTCGTTTTCAAGGGCCTTTCAGTTCTCAGCCTTTTCAGTCCCTCGTGATGTCATGTGAACAGGGAGAAACATGGGCTATAGAACAGGTAATTGGGTGGGTTGACAAAGGCCTCATTAGTAAAGTCATCGGGAGGGAGGTCTCTCATGATATGCCACAGGGCTCTGCCCTGGCAAACACTAACCCACAACCTGGATAAAGACTAACAGTCTTACTTAACAAATTGGCAGGGAGCACACTGCTAAGAGAGAGAGCAGAATAGTAACAAGGTCTACAAATTTATCTCTACGGGTCTGGATAAAGAGTTGAATCTGACAACGGCATTTGACAGGGATACATTTTTAAAAAATTATAAACTTCTCTGCAGAAACTTAGCTTCCATGGAAATACTTTTCTTTGTCCTGACTTCTCTTTGCTCTGAGGACCCACCATGAAGGGGGCTTGATTACAAATCAGGGCTGGGGGTGGGGCAGCAACACCTACCTCCCCACTCCCTCACCCCATCTCCTCCCTGCTCCTGCTTAGACCTCATTTAGAGATGACCCTGGAAGGACAGTGTCTGGTTTCCTTAGTCTGAGTGTCCCAATAAACGACTGGAACTTCTTGCATCAGCCTTTTGCCCACAAAGACCCTCACTGTTGGGACTTCCCTGGTGGCATAGTGGTTAAGAATCCACCTGCCAATGCAGGGGACACAGGTTCAAGCCCTGGTCCGGGAAGATCCCACATGCCGTGGAGCAACTAAGCCCATGCGCCACAACTACTGAGCCTATGTGCCACAACTACTGAAGCCCGTGCGCCTGGAGCCTGTGCTCCACAACAAGAGAAGCCACAGCAATGAGAAGCCCGCACTCCGCAACGAAGAGTAGCCCCCGCTCGCCGCAGCCAGAGAAAGCCTGCATGCAGCAAGGAAGACCCAACGCAGCCAAAAATAAATAAATAAATAAAAATTTTAAAAAAGACCCTTACTATCACCACCATGCTCTGTTATTTCTTCCTTGAGGGACTGAGTGAGAAAAGAAGATATGAGGGAGAATAGTAAGAGAGGGTGCTTACAAATCTTCTCTGTTTCCTTTGCAAACAGCAATAAATACGTTTTGAAAAATAAGAAGGCTGGTAAGTGTGCCTGCTTTAATAACAGGAGGGTAGAGGAGACACTGGAGAAGGGAAATCCTGTTGTTGGGGGGAAGGTCTCTAGTGAAAAGCCACAGGGCTCTGTCCTAGATAGTTCCTGGAACTAGGATAGTGAGATATCTTGGGGTTCGAACTGGCAAGAGGCTCTGTCTCCCATGACTCTCCTCCCCCAGCCTTGAGCCTTGACCCTTTTCATTCCCAAGCTCCTGTGGGCTTCTCCCCTTGGACTCTGTCCTTTATCAGCCAGCAAGCCCACAGTTACTGATATTCTACCAGTAGCTGAGCTCTGAGCCAGTGCTGGGTCTCCTGGCCTCTTTGGTTCTAGCTGAGACCAACTCTAGTCCCCATTTGAGGTGCTATGGTGGATCCAGCACCTTCCCAAGGTTTCGGGAGGAAGGGCTTAAATTCTTGTGGTCACTCTTGACTCTTACTTCCAGCTTCTGCTCGGTTTTCGCCGTCCTCTTGAAATTTTGCACGTAGTCTTTTGTCTCTACCTTGGCATCACCCCTAACATGGATCACAGTCCTTCTCCCCACTGTCCATTCACACACTTTGATGTGGGGCAGGCTTTCCAAAATAAGAGATGGAGGGGATTTACATTACACACAAAAACAATGTAAAAATCCTAAAATCCTGTCTTTGACATTCCTGTTCTTTATTATTTTCTTTCCTTTACCATATGCTTTCTTTTTTTCTTTATTTTAAATTTATTTTTTAAATTGAAGTATAGTTGATTTACAATGTTGTGTTAATTCTGCTGTACAGCAAAGTAACTCAGTTATACATATAAATACATTCTTTTTTATACTATTTTCCATTATGGTTTATCCCAGGACACTAAATATAGTTCCCTGTGCTATATATACAGTAGGACCTTGTCCATCTATTCTATATGTAACAGTTTGCATCTACTGACCCCAGACTCCCAGCCCATCCCTCCCTCCTCCCCCCCTCCGCCTTGGCAACCACAATTTTGTTCTCTGTGCCATTCCTGTTCTTTAAAGTCCCTTGGTCCTTTCCTTGTCTTGGACTTGGCCTCTTCCCCTGCCCCACTTTCAATGCTGTCATTGTCTGCACTGTCCCCGCCCTGCCTCCAAATTCCTGCCATCATGCCCAGTCAGTCCTTTCTGGGTTTCACCTTTCATCCCAACCACTTGTCACAGCTTTTACCCAAACCCAGTTCTGTCCCTAAGAGGGATTCTGGTGCCAGCCACTAAGACCCCTTTTCCTGGTGCTCCCCCAGAAGCTCTTTGTGGAGCCAAGTGGGGAAGTGGTTGTGACTAGGGTGCTCTGTGCAGGTGCTGGGGTGAGGCACCCTTTCCCCCAGAGGTCCAGACTGTGAAATTGAGGCGGATTCAGGACTAGGCCAACCCTGTTCTTCTGGCAGCTTAGAGTGTGCTGGGGATGAGGACACATCAGGGGACACTGATCCCTTAGCCCTTCCTGAGGTGGGCTCTGCATTTCTGCTCCCAGCTGGACTTGGGAGCATTTTCCCACTGCAAGCCTGCTTATGCTTGTGGGGAGATTCTGTGGCCCATCAGTACCAGGTCACCCTGTGGGCTCATTCTATGAATGACAGGCTGTTGGCCTCACCAGGGGACCCAGAGCCACACATGACCCTGTTTCTGTGGGAAAATATGTTCTGGTCTTTGAACGCCCAACTTGGAGACAAACTTTGGGGCTGCCCAAAGCTGAAGGAGGCCAGTGCAGTCTGCAGGCGGAAGGTGGTGATGATCTCCCAGACCTCTGTTCTGCTCAGACCCTGCCACATCCCACCACACTCGAGGAAAGACAGAGAGAAACCACTTCTAAGAGGGCGGCTGGCTGTCAGTGCATCCTGGGAGGTGAGTTTGGAGGCCTGGGGGTGCTCTTCACAGAGAAGGAAAGACTCAGTAGAGGTGGGGATGAAGCCTGCCCTCAGATGCAGAACCCCACGAAGGTGGAGGGCAGTGCAGGGGCTCTGGTGACCTGGAAACACTTCGCAGATGTTGAGGAAGAGCATCCTGCAAATAGGATCTGGGCTGCCATCAGAAGAAGGCCTAGATGTATTTTCAGTTGCTCCAAAGGGCCAGTAGGGTGGAAAGCACAGGGATGCAGATTTCAGTTCCGCACGAGGAGGGACTTTTCACGGTGAGAAGTGTTTGACGGTGCAGTGGTTGTCTTGTGCAGCGGCGAGATGCCGTCCCTTCATGTGCGCAGACCTAAGCCATCTGCCTGGTGGATGTTTCACAGGAGATTCAAACAGTTGATTCTCAAATGCCAGTCCAGGGTGAGGTCTTCACCAGTCACAGCAAATCAGAAAATTAGAACAATGGAGTGTATGTTTCATGAAGCTGTATTTGGAAAGAGTATACTCTGAGATCAGCTCCTTCCAAACTTTTTTGTGGTAAAACGGTTCATCTTTGTGAACTGGTGGTGAGAGGAGATGGCAGCTCTTTTATTTTTAAGGTTTATTCGGTATCCCCACAAAAGTTTGCAGTTGTTGGGAGAGTAAATCCTCAGAGTTATCACAGGGAGAAAATCTTTTTCCCTTTTTTCTTTTCTTTCTTTTTATTGTATCTATGTGAGAAGATGGCTGTTAGCTGAACCTACTGTGGTGATCATTTCACAATATATGTAAATCAAACGATCACGCTGTATGCCTTAAACTTATACTGTGATGTATGTCAATTATTTGTCAATAAAACTGGGGGGCGGAAATGTTTGCAATAGTATATCAGCCTCTGTTTAAAACAATTTCCTGGACTCTAAATTCCTAAAGCCCAGAGCTCCCCAGCCTGGGTGAAACTTAAGGTCCCTTATGGTTACACGATTGTGCAAAACACACTTGGGCCCAGGTGGCACAGCCACGCCCCCTCATAGTCTCCTCCCTTCCCCCCCCCCATGTCCTCTCCCCTAGTTTGGGATGAATGCGCTTCTCCTTTCTGCCTGGTGCAGTCACTTACGGATCCTCCAGATCCTGGTCAACTCCGGGGCCAAGATCCACTGTAAGAACAAGGTAAGGCCTCAGCTGGCAGCCCACTTGCCCCCTCTCTACCTCCTGCTGCACAGGGCTGCCCCCACCTCTGCTGCCTGTCCCCATCACTGCCCCCTCTGTCCCCTCATGTGTCTCTGTCTGCCCCAGCTTGCCTCGACCCTCTGAGAAGTGTCCTGAACCCCCACCTGAGCTCAGCCTTGTGAAGCTGGAACCCTCACTACTTCCACTGGGGCTGGGAGAAGGGCCTGGGGATGCCTCTTTCATCAGCATTGAAAGCCCCTGGCTTCTGATCCCCCTACTCTTTACCACTCTGTGATGTTGGGACAGTCCCCAGTCCTCTGGCCAGCCTCTTGTTCACAAAGGGGAATTAAAGAAACACTCTCAGAAGATTAAATGAGAAGGAGGTAGGACCTTCTCCCTCCCACGGGGCCCCGGCTCCCCTGTGGTCAGTATGGCCAGGTAGAAGGAGCAAAGCACCATTTACCAAACTCTGGGACCTTGGGCAAATTGTTTTACCACCCTGAGCCTCACTTTTCCCATTTGGAAATAGGGGTGCTAGTACCCATCTCTGAGCTGAGGCAGAAGTAATTGCAGTTCTGTGTCTAAAGTACCTGACCCAGTGCCTGGCATGTTAGCGACCCTGGCAGTCCCCCGTTGCTCACTGGTGTGTGCTATGGTTTGAGGGAGGAGAGCCCCAGGGAGTCAAGAGTGCCCAGAATCCCTGAACTGGTGTCTCAACTTTTAGGGGGTTGGTGGCCCTTATGAAAATGCAAACATTTCTGGGCCAAATACCTTCAGCCAGGAGTTCTCAACCTTGGTCCTTAGAGAGACAGAATTTGGGGATCCATGAACTTTGAAGGGAAAACAAGGACCTTTTTTTTTTAAACTGCCCTCTGCTTAAAATTTTAGCATTTCTTTCCATGATGAATGCAGGTAGAATTAATATTACCTGTGACATTGTCTCTAAGACAAAATGTAGCTCTTTTCATATCACATTACAGTTTTTGCAGTTATCTCAAAATACTGTTTACGCTCATCATTACCTTGAAATCATGGCGGTAGTTATTAGACCTTTCCTAGATCTTGTTGTTTAATGGATCAATAAAGCACATATGCTACTAGATAAAAAATTTGGGTTTTAATATTTTGATAATTCTATTTCAATATCATTGTTTTTCTTTTCTGGTAGGCAGAATACTGTCTGCCCCAAGATGTCCATATCCCTATCCCTAGAACCTGTGAACTCTAGAACCTAACATGGCAAAAGGAATTTTTCTGATGTGATTAAGTTAAGGACCTTGAGATGGGGAGACTATTCTGGATTATCCACATGTGCCCACATGTCCTTTTAGGGGAAAGAAGGAGGGAGGCAGGAGAGTCAGAGAAGGAGATGTGATTGAAGGAAGCAGAGGTTGGAGTAATGTGACCCACAAGCCAAGGAATGCAGGTAGGCTCTAGAAGCTGGAAAGGCCAGGAAATGGATTCTCCCAGAAACTCCAGAAGAGAAGCAGCCCTCCCAGCCCATTTTAGACTTTTGACCTCCAGAACTGTAAGATAATAGATGGGTGTTCACCAGACACCAAAAAGGGCCATGGCACACAGGAGGTCTGCCCTATACCATTGTTAGGATCTTGTTGGCAGTGGTAGAAATGTCTGACAGCTCTCAGTGAAGGATACCCCTAGGCTATGGGCCACAAGATCCAAGCCCAGAGTGTGGGATCCAAGCCCAGTTTCAAGCTGAGGGCCCTCCTGTCCAGTCCTGCCTGTCTGGCTTAGCCTTAGAGAGAGTCTCAGTGGTCTTGCAGAATCCAGTAGCTGTTGGCGATGAAATTTGCTATCAACACAGAATGAGCCTCAGTGTTCTAGAATGAGGGAGGTGAGGTCTTAAGTGTGTGTGGAGGGCAGGGCTCTGAGTAGTGGATCTTCTAGTTAAGCAGGTCCACTCCATATTAGTTTTCTGTTTTTGGTAACAAACCACTCTAAAATGTAGTGGCTTAAAGTAACATTATGATTTTTCATAATATCATTGGCTGGTCAGTTCCTCCGGCCTTGCCTGGGCTCACTTATGAGGACACAGTCAGCACATGTCTGGGGCCTCTGCAGGAAGAGGGAACGTCGCGGATGGTGTGGCCAGTGTCTCCAGGTGGTAGCTGACGTTCATGGAGACTTCCTTCTGTGACAGCCCCAGGACATCAAAAGAGCAAGAGTAGAAGTAGCAAGGTTTCTTGAGATATTACTTCTACCGCATTCTACTGGTCAAAGCCCATCACAGGGTCAGCCTCGTTTCAGGGGGAGGAAAATATCGGATTCCTCCTCTTGATGTGAAGAGTAGCACAGTCCTGTTGCTTGATCTTGGGACAGTTTCTCAGTCCATCCTGTTTTTCATGACCTTGCCACTTTTGAAGAGTACTGGTCAAGTATTTTGTAGAATATCCTTCAATTTGGTTTTGTCTGATGTTTTTCTCATGATTAGTTTGGGGTTATGGAATTTGGGGAAGAAGACCCCACAGGTCAAATGCCCTTCTCATTACCTCCTATCAGGGGGCATGTGATACCATTGTGATTCGTCACTGGTGATGGTCTCTTGATCCAGTTCTGACACCAATTCCGATGCGTGTTTTTTCCACGTCACCAAGCAGTTAACTCAGTTCCCCGTGGACACTGACCGGGAGTCCACAAATTTAACTCATTTCTGAGACTACTTGGAGATAGTGTCAGATTCTGCCGGTTAAGGGTTCAGTCCTACAAGACTGCCCACGCTTTGGATGTCAATCACAAGCCCAGGTGGTTGCCTAGCTATATAATTGCTTGTAAATCAGAAGTTCCCACAACCCCCTCCCCAGGTTCGATTAATTGCTAGAGCGGCTCTCAGAACTCAGGTAACCGGTTTACTTACTATATTTCTGGTTTATTACAAAGGATATTAAGGATATGAATCATCAATGGCCAGACGAAGAGATGCATAGGTCAAGGTCCTGAACAGCAGGTGCTTGTGTCCCCATGGAGTTTGGGATCCGGCACATGGATGTGATCTGATTCACCAACCTGGAAGTTCTCCAAGCCCTGTCCTTTTGGGGTTTTAATGGAGGCTTCATTACATAGACTTGATAGATTAAATTCTCAGCCCTTGGTCACTGACTGAACCTCCATCCCCTCTCCTCTCCTCAGAGGTGAGGAGGTGGGACTGGAAGTTCCAACCCTCTAATCACTGTTGGTTCCCCTGGCAACCAGCCCCCCATCCTTTATTTACTTAGGGGCTTCAAGTCACCTCGTTAACATCATAAAAGACACCTTTATCACTGTTACCATTTAGGAGATTCCTAGGGTTTTAGGAACTCTGTGCCAGGAGCCAGGACAAAGGCCGAATATATATTTCTTATTATAAATCATAATATCAAGCTTGATCACTTGGTTAAAGTGGTGTCGGCCAGGTTTCTCCACTGGAATGTTAGCATTTTTCCCTTTCCATACTCTATTGTTAGAAACTCTTTGTCGTTTTAATTTGCATTTCAATAATGACTAATGATGTCATATATTTTTTCATGTGCTTATTTGCCATTCCATATATCTTCTTTGGTGTGCAGATTATTTTTTAATTGGGGTAATTTCTTGTTGATGAATTTTTAGGGTTCTCTGTAGATTTTGGATGCATTTCAAAATAAATTGCATACATCAGTGTACTTCCCTCTAAATATGTCAGCATGCATACTAGTAACTAGAGTTCAAATTCTTTGTATACATTCCTCATTTTAGCTGCAACTTGCCAGCTCCTTCGTTGTGGCATGTAAACTCTTAGTTGCGGCGTGCATGTGGGATCTAGTTTCCTGACCAGGGATGGAATCTAGGTCCCCTGCATTGGGAGTGTGGAGTCTTATCCACTACACCACCAGGGAAGTCCCTACACACTGAAATTTGACAAGTGCTACTCCTCTGTAACCCAAACCACTGTGAAGATGTAGAAGACTGTTCCATTGATTTTTATGACCCATTGATGGTTACAGTCTATTTGGAAAAGTACTCCAAATAATCTAGCTGTAATGCAAGGCCAGGGTAGAAGCTCTGGACTATAAACATAGGATTTGCAAACCTCCCTCACTTAAATATTGCTTCTGGGGCTAAGAGACCTTCAATAAAGTGAAGCACAATAAGCCTGTATTATCCTAACTTGACCTATGAGGAAATGGGGGCTCAGAGAGGCATAGGTAACTTGCCGAAGACCCCAGAGCTGATAAATGCTGGAGCTGGGATTTGAACTCTGGCATCCTGAGTCCCACCAGACCCCGCGAGACTAAGTGGGTCCTGCGGATGTCCCAGGGGCGGCCTATCCCCATTTTCAGTGTGGTTTCCTTTGGAAAGCTGTTCTGATCCTAAACACTCATTGTCTGGGAGACAGCCAGTGCGTGAGCAGGGCCTCCCTTCGCAGACTGCAGGGATCACCCTGGCCTTGTTTCCAGGACAGCCTGACCTTACTGCACTGTGCAGCCCAAAAAGGCCACGTGCCAGTGCTGGCGTTCATAACAGAGGACCTGGAGGACGTGGCCCTGGACCATGCTGACAAGGTGAGTGTGGCCTCAAGGCTGTGTGTCCTTCCCATCGGGCTTGGGATTCCTGGGGCCTCTCCTGTACATTCCTTGAGTGCATCCCTTGAGCCATGGGTAGTGCAGACTGGACCCCACCTCAGGGAGTTGCTGGTCTAGAAGGGGCATTAGGGCACAAATGAGCAGGATGCCAGCAGCACATGGTCAGATCCCTCAGAGAGACTCTGATATGGACTAGACAGGTTAGAGAAGGGAGACAGTGCTTTCTGCTTCCTGGAGGAGGTGGAATTTGGTAAATGAATAGATTTCATCAGTAAGATTAGAAAGCAAGGGACATTCCAGATGGAGAGACAATTGCTAGAGCTTTAGAGGAAAAGGGCTTTTGCTGTGTGAATTCAGATGGGTTAGAATCTTGGGAATGAAGGCCTGAGAGGTTGTTAGGGGCCTTCATGGAGATCTCAACCCCCAGCCTCAGAAATGGGTCCTTTATTCAGGAGACACAGGAGGATTTCAGTGGGGGAGGGACCCACCAAGTGGGGTCTTGTTGGGAAGATGTTCTGGGCTTTCCAGGCAGGGTGTATAAGGCAAGGTGGGGGAGAGTGTCTGGAGCACTGCAAGCCCAGTGTGGTTGGGAAACTGAGGCCAGGTGGGCAGGGCGAGGAAGATTCACTTTGTTCTCCTCCCCCACCAGCTGGGAAGGACAGCATTTCATTGGGCTGCAGAGCACGGGCAGCTGGATTCTCTGGACTTCCTTGTGGGTTCTGGCTGTGACCACAGTGTCAAAGACAAGGTACTGTGACCATGGGTCCCAGGGGGAGGGCCGGGCTCTGGGCTGCTGACCGGGGTGGTCACGGGCAGCTCACCTGTGTCTACTGCCACCTGCAGCGTGCTAGAGGGGCTGGTGGCCCAAAGAGCAGCGTGTGTCTGGTGCTCATGCAGCAGGCATTTTTTGAGCACACACTATGGGCCAGCCGTGTGCTATGGGTGAAGAGCACAAAGATGCCCAAGACACAGTTGTGGGATCTTCCCGGACCAGGGCTTGAACCCGTGTCCCCTGCATTGGCAGGCGGATTCCCAACCACTGCGCCACCAGGGAAGCCCAAGACACAGTTTCTTAATCAAGGAATTCAACCACAATCCTAGGAAAGAGCTGTGAGCCAATGTGGGGAGCCAGGATGGCAAATCTGATAGGTTGGTAGTGATGCCTGGAGTGGGTTTGAGCAGGGCTGTGATTCCACTGGGGATGTCTGTTGCTGGGGGGAATGGGGAGGAGTTGGGGGACGGTAGCCACATGCCTGCTGGTTATTTGCTTTCTTTGTGTTTTAGTAATCTACTATGATTATGGCAAAAGTAGGATGAGACCGCTGAGGAGGGAGCAGTTCATTCAGGGTGGAGAGCTTATAAGCAGGAATTCACCTATCTGAGAATAGATGAGGGGTTGGGACCCAAGGGGACTACCCTACAAATGACTTGTATCAATGGACCATTGCGAATCATTAGGCAAATGTGTTGCAGCAAATTCTAAACAGTGCTTCCAACAAAGGGAAGAATTCCACTGTTAATTTTCTGATTAATATGCTTGGCTAGGATACAAGGAGTTCTGTTTACAAAGCTAGTGACAGAGCTCACAGACCAATGAATCACAGGATCTTAGATCAAGGGCCAGTTCAACCTTCTCGTTTTACAGATGTGGAAGCTGAGGCCCAGAGAAGGGGATACTGTAGCCAAGGTCACACAGCAAGACAGAGGTCGAGCTGGGTTTGGAGCCAGCATCCTGATGCCCCCCTGTGCTCCTCCTTCATCAGGCTGCCTCCTGCGGCCCTGAGCCCTGGGGGTCTGCACCAAATCTGTCCACCCACACTCAGCCTTTCAGGATGAAAAGGCTAAGTTAGGTTCTGAGATTCAGATCAGGCTGATTTCCTTCATTTCAGAAACACGGGCGGAGCAGGTTGTGCTCTGTGCCAGGCCCTGAGCCAGGAACTGGGAGTACGGACAGGGGTAAAGCATGACCCTTGCCAGGACACATCTACCCAGGAGGCAAAAAAAAAAAAAAAAAGATGTACTCAGGGCCCCAAGAGAGCAGAAGCACCAAACTAGAAAGCAAGAAAAGTTCAGCTTTGGTGAACTCACCCAGAATCTTGCAACCAGAAATGCTAGGAAGAAGCTTTTAAAATTACATGTCCCTGTTAAGTGTTGTATTTTCCAATGAGGAATGTTTTCATTTTGAATTTCATCTGGGGAGAGGGCACAGTACGCTTTTCAAGGCTTTGGGCCACTGAAGGCCTGACTCGTGCTAGGACCCGCCAGCCCGTGTAGGGGGACAGACCTGTCAGAACAGATGACAACATACCTCACACTGCAGGTGCTATGGTAGGGAGGCATTGAGAGCCCGGAGAGAGTGATTAATTCCTTCGGAAATGTCAAGGAGAGGCTGACAGGGCCCCACAGAGGTGGAGAGGCTGGATGTCCCCACGGGTGGAGGGGAGAGGCCAGGTCCAAGGCCAAGGCCTCCTTCCACCCAGCCCCCTGTCCTGCCTGGGCAGAGTGTGAGGACCCTGGCAGGGGGTCCGTGCCATCTGCAGCTTCAAAGGGTAGGAAGTAGATATTTATAATCCAGAAGGAAGAGGGAAGCCCTGCCCTGTTTCCACAGCTCTGCTAACTGGGGGCACGTGCCAAACCCCAATGTTCACACACTTCCTTCCGGTCTCTTTGAACACAGAGACTTCAGGCTGTGGCTACACCGCCCACAGCCTGACCCTTGCCTGCTGTGGCGAGCCGACCACGGAGCGGGTGGGAGAAGAGCCGAAAAAAGCTGTTGAGGGGATTTTTAAAACTTAATTGTATTTATTAATATAATATAATGATGATCATAAAGGAAATGTAGATGCTTCCTCCTTGACCCTGTAAGATAGTTATAGCTGTTTATGTGTGTGTGTTTATCTATCATGGGGGCAGGGTATGTTTTTAACTACTTTAAGTACTGCTTTGGCTTCTGTATGTGTTCACATCCTCATTGGGCCCTTTATAGATATCTGTGCCTAAACTGAACGTCTTCTGGGGAAGGTACTGAGACAGGCCAGGGCAGAGGAAAGCACTGGTTCAGCTCGATCGTCCCCATGGCCTTCTGGGCATGATACATGGCTGAAGCTGGGTCCTCCCTTGTGGGTGCTTTTGTGGGTCCCTCCAGGGTCCTTGTCCTGGTCCCCCATCTGTGGTTCCTCTGTAGGGACATACCTTTTCTCGGGCTGGCCACGTCCAGCTGCCACTTCTTCCCTGGGGCCCCTTATCCTCCTGCAGCAAGTTCCCTTTAAAGACGATCCCAAATAGGCTGCCCTCTGTGGGACCACTTCCAACACAAAGAACACTGTGCCCTTTGCCCGCCCAGTGGAGCCCCCTCTCTTGGCTCTGTCACTGTCACCTTTAGACTTCTCAAGGGTGAGGCTGCTCCCGATCCTCTGGTTCTCGAGTTCCAGGAGACACAGGTCAAGCTCTCCATCACATTATGTATTATCATTGAACAAATATCTACTGAGTGTCTGTCACATGCCCAGGCCCTATTCTAGGCACTTGGGGAAATTTCAGAGAACAAAATGGACAAAAATCCTTGCCCTTGTGATGCTTATTTCCAGCCAATAAACAACAAGCATAGTATACAAGTGGATTGTAGAGGGTGTTAGGTGGTCAGTGCTATGGGGGGACAGGAAAAGCAGAGCAGGGTAAGGGGAACAGGAGGTGGGAGTTGTGGTTTTCAGTATTGTGGTCACGGTGGGCTGCACTATTCAATGAGAAGCTGACATCTTGGGCAAAGGCGCAGGAGGCGAGCGATTGGGCCGTGTGGCTGCTGGGCACAGCCTGAGCACAAGGAGAGTCTCTGGGGCTGTGGCCTGAGCAGAGAGAGGGGATGCATCCAGGGTCACCGAGTTGGGACTGGCTTTAGACTGGAGCATGGAAAAATAGGGATTTAAAAAAAATTTTTTTTAAAGTAATATGTCCGTCTTAAAGTGTACGAAAAGAGACCAGAACTTGGCCCTTGAAAGTGCCCCTGGTTTTTTGGTAGTTTTTGGCACAGTTCTCAGAGCAGGGTGGCATTGGCCCAGCGTGCAGGGCTGCAGCTCGTCACCAACTTGCTCTATAACCCTGGACATGTCTCCCCTCTCTGGATCTCAGCTCCAGCGGGTCCCCAGGGCCTGCAAGGGTCTATGATTCCACTGACCCCTCAGGAGCCCTTCTCCCTGCAGGAGGGGAACACAGCCCTTCACCCGGCTGCCCGCTGGGGCCACCTGGCAGTGCTGCAGCGACTCATGGACGTCAGGCTGGACCTGGAGGAGAGGAATGTGGTGAGTCACCACCTGGAGGATGCAGAGATGTGTGACACTGGCTTGCCCCCTGCCTTCCAGGAGCCCGCAGCCTGTGGTGCAGCCTGATTTCCCCTGGTAGGGGCTCTGAAGCCAGGAGCGAGGACGTGTTCTCAAACAGCCCACGGGGAAAAGATGAGCAGCAGCACAAAACTCCAGGCTCGGTGGGGCACCGGGCCTGAGGGATCACGGAGCAGTCATACGCACAGTGTGCGTTCAAAGAAGGGAGAGGTCACTGTGGCCAGGATGGAGTAGGAGGGAATAGACAGAGCAGGGATGAGGCAGCTTGGAGGGCAAGGAGAACACGAGCAGAGCTGTGGCGGAGGGAGTGAATGCACCATATGCCCCTCAAGGTGAGAATCAGGGGCGGGGCTCAGGGAACCACAGATCACCAGGTCATGTCTGCAGTAGCAGGGAGGGGAGAGCTCAAAGAGCCCTGGAGCCCTGGCAGAAGGGGTGTCCTCCGGTCTCGGGCTCTGGCCTCAGCCTCCTGCCATCCTCACACCGCTCCCCTGTGTTTCAGGAAGGTGTGACTGCCCTGCACGCAGCTGCTGAAGGGATCCATCCCGACTGTTTGCAACTCTTCCTCGGGGCCGGGAGTAGCGCGAACGCCCTCACCCAGGTAGCCGGGCCTCCTCACGACTGGTGTGTGCCCTCGGCTGCCTGCAGAGACGTGACTGTGTCAACTGTAGGAGCCACGATGATTCCTGAACATTGTGTGAACAAGGCTGTGAGGGAACAAGCTCAGCTGTTGAGCTCTGTGACTTTGGGCAAGTTACTTAATCTCTCTGAGCCTCGTTTCTCAACTATAAATTGGAGGTGATATATACTATTTTATATTGCTATGAAGGCTAAATACCTAGCATATTGCCTGGGACATAATAGGAGCTCAGTACCCGTTAGTGTCTTATTGCTGTGCATGTGACAGTTCACAAAGCCCTTTCATAACTATTACCTCAGAAAAATTCCCCCCATTTTACAGATGAGAGAGGTTCAGTGACTTTCCCAGGTCACAAGTTGGTAAGAAGCAAAGCTGAGTCTGAAAAGCCTATTCCCCTGACTCCAGAGTTCATGGCCTGAAACGTTTGCCTTGCCCATCGGGGGTAGGGGTGGGGTGTCCGCAACATGAGGCCCACACCGCAATTAGAGCCGGAGCCTGGGTGTGACTCTGGCCTCTTTCTCCCTTACCATTGCACTCTGTGAGTTGGCCATTAGAAATTCTCTGTGTCCTTGAAAAGGGGGTTGTGGCCTTTCTTTAGGTAGGAAGTTGGTGTTTTTGTTTTGTTTTGCTTTTTATTTTTAGATCAGTGACAAATACTCTTTCTTGGCTGGTTGAACAGCTGCAGAGTCTGGAATTCTCTTTTTGTTCTAAATTTCAATAATGTAGCAAAAATAATATTAATAGTGAATAATATAAATAATAGCAAAAATAGTTTAAAAACAGAGGAATGAAAATGATATGCTAAAAATATTTAACACAAAAGAAGGTAGTCAAGGGGAAACAGAACAAGAAAAAGCAAGAGACATTCAGAAAAAAAATAGCAAAGGGAATTCCCTGGTGGTTCAGTGGTTAGGACTTTGCACTTTCACTGCCGAGTCAGGGAACTAAGATTGACAAGCTGGGTGGAGGCGCCGGAAAAAGAAAAGAAAAGAAAAGAAAAGAAATAGCAAAATGGCAAATGTAAATATAATAATAATATAAATCGTAAATTCCCTTAAATGTGAATAATGCTTTATAAACCACAAAACATTTAATTTGCTCCCCTGGAAGGTGTGGAGACTACTACCCCAGGGACATAGCGGGGGACATTACAGCCAAGAGGGGGAAAGTAGCTGTCCCGGGGCACCAGCCGTGTCCTTCTGTTGCTGGTGAATTTAAGGTTCTTTCTTCATTGCAAAAGAATTTGGAGACGAAGTGATAGGTAAGAATCAGATTTATTTAGAGAGAAACACACTCCACAGACAGAGTGTGGACTATCTCGGAAGGCAAGAGGCAAGAGGCTTCGAAATATGGCGTGGTTAGTTTTTATGGACTGGGTAATTTCATAGGCTAATGAGTGGGAGGATTATTCCAACTATTTTGAGGAAGGGGCGGGGATTTCCAGAAATTGGGCCACTGCCCACTTTTTGGCCTTTTACGGTTAGCCTCAGAACTGTCATGGCGCTGGTGGGTGTGTCATTTAGCGTGCTAAGGTATTACGGTGAGCATATAATGAGGCTCAAGGTCTACTGGAGGTCGAATCTTCTGCCATCTTGGACCTAGTTGGTTCTCATTAGTTTTCATCGTGTACTGTGGCTATGTCATTCTTTTTTTTTTTTTTTGCTGTGCGCAGCCCTCTCACTGTTGTGGCCTCTCCCGTTGCGGAGCGCAGGCTCCGGACGCGCAGGCTCAGCGGCCATGGCTCACGGGCCCAGCCACTCCGCGGCATGCGGGATCCTCCCGGACCGGGGCACGAACCCTTGTCCCCTGCATCGGCAGGCGGACTCTCAACCACTGCACCACCAGGGAAGCCCATATGTCATTCTTTTAAAGGTTGTGCCCTGCCCCCTTCACTCCTGTTTCACTTCCATCAGCAAGGTGTTGCTCCTTAGTCAGAAAGGCCCTTTCTCTGTGCCCAGCACTAGGCACTGGGAGGGGGCACAGACAGGTCATGCCATGGCCACCTCCCCGGCAGTAACAGCACAGGAGCTTAGAGACTCAGGGGGTTAGATCCAGCTGGTGGTCGTTGGTGGCTTGGAGCTGCCCACCTCACCGGCTCTCGTGCTCCAGCCTTGACTTGAGGTTTCTGGCAGAGGCCACCGTCTATTCCGACACTCCCACCTCTGGCAGTGTCGTGCAGCAGGGTCTCTGAGGAGGGGGCAAACCCAAAGTGGTTGCATTTCCCACAGGGAGGTGGATGGATTCCCACCCACCCTGTAAACTTGCTCAGACTCGACTTTGGGAGGGTGACCAACTCATCCTGGTCTGCCCATACTGCCTGATTTTAAAACAGAAAGTCTCGCATCCAGGGAACCTTCAGTCCCAGGCAATCTGGGACAGTTGGTTACCTAGTGGGTCCTGCCTGAGATGAAGTCTCATCCAGGAGGAAGCCCTCCCTCTGGCCCTGCCAGGCTCCTCGGTGGATGTGCTTAGACCAGCTCCAGCTGGACAGTACATGCTGGGTGGGATTTGCCCTGTACAGGTAAATCTTATTGGTCCCCCTCCTTGAAAACCATCTCCTCAGCATCTATACTCCACGTGTCTTTACTGGCTAAGGAACTGTGAAGGCTTTGGCCTTTGTTCCGGAGTCTGTGACTGGAGGTGAGGAAAATCCTGAGACCATAGTGAACTCCTTTTACTAGTCACCAGGCCTGGGCAAGTCATTGATTTCTCCTGCCTCAGGGTTTAATGGGGATAATAGTCCCATGGGGGTTGTGAGCTGTGAATGGGATAATGAATCTCAAAGTGCTTTGTAAACCCTGCTGTGAGGGGTCCTTAGGATGCTGCATTGATGCCTGTTTCCCTCTAGAAAAAGCAGAGCTGCTTCCACTACGCAGCCCTCGGTGGCTCTGAGGACATGGCCTGGGCCCTCGTCCATGCAGGAGGAAGCACTAACGTGGCTGATCATGTACGTGTGGGGCCTGGATGGAAGGGGGGGAGGCAGGGGATACACTGCCGAGTCTCCCAGGACCTCACTTCTCAAAATAGAAATGGAGAACAGATTAGTGGTGGTGGGGGCTAGGGATGGGGGCGTGGGGCAGAGAAGGGAGGAGGGTGTGGTTATAAAGGGACTATACAAGGGACCCTTATGGTGATGGAACTGTGCTGCATCTTGACTATGTAAGGGATACACGAACCTACACGTGTGATAAAATTACATAGAACACACATGTATACAAATGACTACAAGTGAAACTGGGGACATCTGAGTAAGATGGTGGGTATTATCAATGTCAGTGTTCTGGTTGGGATATTGTACTGTGGCTTTGTAAGATGTTACCATTGGAGTGGGGAGAACAGAGCAGATGGGTGTTGAGGGTGGGAAGAAGGCTTTTCACCAGATACCTTTGTTCTTTCTGGTTCTTTAGGTTTCTATAAATAAAAAGTAAACCAATGAAAAGCAGTACTTGCTCTCTTTCCACTCCCCTTTCCTACCACATTCCCACAGACCTATTTCCAGGACGATGGAGGCCATATCCAGCCTCCTTGGTTATTTTATCTCCGTGGCCTGCTGCTTCCTGGAGAGCCACCATTAGAGCTCTGATAAGTTTCCTAGCTCATCCGCGTTGTGCACTTGAGCCAGTTTCCAGTGTCTGCCCGTTCACTCTCACAGGAGACCTTCTTTTGGCCTGATTTTGATTTCACAGTTATCTAGCAATGATCTGAGGACACTGCTGAAATTCTGTGGTAGTTTTACCTAGGTTTTAAAATTTTTTTCTAGATGTGTTTCAGAATACTTTTTGTCATTTATTGCTATTTGGGTTTGGGATTACGTTAAGCCTGTAAATAATATAAGAGAAAATGGTCATCTTTGTACTATTTTATTTTTTCACTACAAACGTGTCTTGCCATTTCTTTATGTCTTCTTTTGAATCCCTCAGTGATGTTCTATGGTTTTTGTTTGCCTTTGTAATAGCCATTTTCAATTATACTCTTCATAGGTACTTTATATATGTTGACCGTCATTGCAAATAGACTATCTTTTTAAAATATGTCATTTCTTGTGGGCATTCAATACAGGAATGCTACTGACTTTGGTATTTTTATCTTCTATATGACTTTTCATTGATTTTGCTAGAGGGTTTTTTTTTTTTTGGTGAGGGTATAATAACTATTTTGACCTGTGTAGATATACAGTCACGTTGCCTACAAGTAATCGTATAGTTTAAATCTTCTTTTCCAATATCCATAAACTATTTTTTTCTGGCCTAAACTAGTAATGGCAGTCATGGGCATTTTTGTGGTATGTGTGTGTGTTCTGTTCTGTCACCTTTTGGTACTCAACATGTGAGGGTGTTTTTCCACAGTAAGTATAGATCTATCCCATTGATTTTTCTGGCTTTGTACTGTTCTACTAGATGTGTGTCACCATACACCTAGACAGAAGTTTGCTGTGACAGTATCTCCACTTTGTCATGTAGTCAGTGCTCACAGGGAACCACTGGAGATGGAGTCCTCCAGCCTTGAGTGAGGCCTTGGGTGAATGTTGGGTTTGGGTGAGACCTCTGTTCTGGTCCCGGCTGGCTCTCTCATTCATTCATTTCATACATAAATAGTTGTTGAGCACCTACCTAGATGCCGGGGGTAGAAAGTCCAGTAACACAGGGTCTCTATTAGTTACGTGTCCTTGGGTGTGTCATGTAAGTTTTATGAACTTATTAAGTGTTCTCATTTGTAAGGTGAAAGTACGAATAAGAATACCATTCCTATATACTTGCTAGGTTCATGTGTGGAGTAAATGAGATAGCAGAGAATCTTAAGGTGCTGTTGCTAGAAGGGACCTCAGCAAGCATCACTTGCCAGATGAAGATGACTTGCCCAAGTCACGTAGTGAGTTCCTGGCATGGCAAGGTCTCAAACTTGGGATTTCAGGCTCCCGCCCACCATGAGGATCAATTGTGGCCCAAGGGATTCAGGCTGTGGGCTGTAAATTCCTCAGGCCACTCATGTCATCCGAGATGTGAGAAGGTCCAAACTCAGAAGCACTATCTATACAGTAAGTGCCCTACACATGAACCAGTTCCATTCCGAGAGCATGCTCGTAAGTCCAATTTGTTCACAAGTCCAACAACGTTTGCTTGGATACCCAGCTAACACAATTGGCTGTATAGTACTATACTACAATATGTTTATAATACTTTTCACACAAATAATACATAAAAAACAAACACACAAAATAAAGAAAACATTTTAAATCTTACAGTCCAGTACCTTGAAAAGTACAGCAGTGTACAGTCCAACAGCTGGCATCCAGGGGCTGGCACTGAGTGGACAGGCAAGAAGAGTCACTGACTGGAGGGGGGAGAGGAGGTGGGAGATGGTAGAGCTGAAGGATCGTCAGCAATAAGAGACAGAGGGCAAGCTGCAATTTCACTCATGCCTGACTTTGACGGCAGAGGTTCTGGTTCCTTGCTGGATTCAATTCTATCTACCCTCTTTAAAAAATGATTCAGTGATGTCTGGGTAGTAGCTCTTTTTTTCTCGTCATACATGACACAGCAGCACTGGATTGCATTCGGAACGGCTGCTGCAACTTTCGTGTACCTTTCTGTGTTCGGGTCCTGTGCCTCAAAAACTAACAGTGGGGCTTCCCTGGTGGCACTCCCAAAAAAAAAAAAAAAAAAAAAAAAAGATACAAGTTGTCAAGTGAAAAAAAAAAAACTGACAGTGCCTCCTCAAATGAAGAAAATCCCCTCGCCATTTCCTGTGTCATGAATTACTTCGTTTCTTCAGTTACTTCTTCTTCCTCTTGTGTCTCTTTGTCCTTTCTCTGAGCCTCCAGTTCCATCAGGTCTTCATCAGTAAGCTCCTCGTGTTGCACAGCAAAAGTACTGTACAGTAAAGTACACAAAAGCATGACTAGTAGAGGATGCACGCATGTGACAATGTACGCCAGACATGTGAATTAATTTATGTGATCTGACACGCGCACGCACGCTCTCATCTTTGAAAGTTCGCAACTTGAAGGTTCATACGTAGGGAACTTACTGTACTCCTCCCAACTCCCATCTTCTAGCACCAGCCTGCAGCTGGGCAGTCCTGGGAGGGACCCATCAACTGATCTGTGCCTCTCCACCGCCCCCAGCAGGGCGCCTCTCCTGTGCACATCGCCGTGAGGCACAACTTCCTCATCCTGGTGCAGCTCCTCATCGACACTGGCAGTGACCTGGATGCCGTTGACAATGTAAGTGGCTGCAGAAACCATCTGGGCCCCATGGAGCCTCTGGGCACCCTCCCAGGTTGGCAGGGCTTGACTGTGGTCTACTAGCCTGGCCCAGAATTGAGGAATCACTCTTTCAGCTTGTCAAAAGTTGTTTGAATATTTGTTGAAGGTAGCATTATTTTATCAACCATTCCTCTATTTTGAACATTTGAGTATTTCCAAGTTTCTGTCATGATGTATAGAACACTGTGGTAAACATTTTGCTACATGCAACCTTTTCCTTTCATTGATTTTTTTTTTCCCTTAGGGAAAATTCCCAGGGCAGGGGTGACTGGGTTAATTTCGTATAACAAGAGGCCTCTGAGTCCTGAAGTTGTGATCAATCAGGAGCGTTTTAAAATCCCCATCCCCACAATCCACCCCCCAACCATACAATCCTCAGGGCCGCCACACACAACCACTAGTGGTGGAAAGCAATTTGACAGAATATAACATATACCTTTGAAATGGTCAGTATTTGCACGTCTGAGAATTGAGCCTCAAGAAATATATTAAGAGCTCATGCACCAAGATATCTGTTGTAGCAGTCTATCAGTTTTCATTTCAAAAAGGACCCCAAATACTTAATGAGAGAAGTGCTCGGTTAAATTATGGTATAGGCGTAGATAGGCTCTTATGGAGTTATAAAAAATGGTGTTTATAGAGTTTATAATATGCAGGAAGTTATACAGATGCAAAATGTGTACACAGGGTGAACTCAAATATGTAAAACCATAAAACTAAAAACATTCTGCATTAAAGAAAATACTAGAAGAAATGTACTAAGACCGTTATCAGAGGTTGACTTAGGTGGGATAGCGAGTGGTATTTTTTCTTTGTTCTTTCTACTTTTTTGTTATTTACTAAGTTTGCTGAGTATTATGTTTATGATTAAATCCAGTTTACCCTCCCACATAACTTCTTTTTTTAATATAAATTTATTTTATTATTATTATTTTTTTAATTTTTGACTGAGTTGGGTCTTCGTTGCTGCACGCGGGCTTTTCTCTGGTTGTGGCAAGCGGGGGCTACTCTTCGTTGTGGTGTGCGGGCTTCTCATTGCGGTGGCTTCTCTTGTTGGGAGCACGGGCTCTAGGCACCTGGGCTTCAGTAGTTGCGGCTCATGGGCTCTAGAGCACAGGCTCAGTAGTTGTGGCACACGGGCTTAGTTGCTCTGCAGCATGTGGGATCTTCCCGGACCAGGGCTCGAACCTGTGTCTCCTACATTGGCAGGTGGATTCTTAACCAGTGCGCCACCGGGGAAGCCCCACATAACTTCTTAGAGAAACTCTGTTAAGGCCCAGTTGGGAGTGTACCCACCTTAGTCCTGTCCTGGCTTTGAGCCACAGACCATCTCTACATGCTTTTCTGCTCTCTGTCCTCTTGGTTTCTTTTCCAGAGGCAGCAGACACCCCTCACCTTGCCGCCGAGCACGCCTGGCAGGACATAGTAGGTATTCTCCTCATTGCTGGGGTTAACTTAAACCTGAGAGATAAGGTACCTCTGCTCACAACCAGCCTCCCTTGCAAGCTTTCATGACTCCCTCTTTGCCAGAGATCCTGATGCAAATGCCTCCTGCTCCCAGAATGTTCAAGGCTTCCCATCTGTTATATATCAGCTCAAAGGCAACCTCCTCCAGGAAGCCTTCCTGCCCCTCCATCACCTTCCCCTGCGTCCTCTGAGGTCCCTCAGCACTTGGCCCACCCCTCTCCTGGTCCTTGCCTGTGATATGTTTGTCTTCTGTTTCATGGCCCCCATCAGACTTTGAGCTCCTTGAGTCATCTGCTGGGGAGAGGGGAAGAGAGCTAGAGGAACAGCATGTCACCACCCCACAACTCCGTACATGTGAAACAGGGTTGGGGGAAGCTTCCTGGGTCATGGTGCTTCTGGGGTGGCCACCTCCTCAGGTGGCCAGAAGTTTGAGAAGAGTTGAAGGCTTAGTATGAGGCTGAAGAGGTCACAGGCTCATGAGGCGAAGGGCCCTTGCACATGTGGCCCAGCCCTTGGGATGGTGTGGGAAAGAGATGGGGGCAGGGAACAGGCCCTGAGGCTGGACCTGGGAAGGGCTTCCTGCTTCCTGGGAGGGAAGCTGGGGCCCAGGGCAGCTGGCCAAGCTTGAAGAGGAGCTTCCCATCTCCCCGCAGGTCCCTGGAGGTGGTGGAGGCCAGCACTGTGCCAGAGGCCTGGAGCAAAGGGCTGGAAACCTGAGGGGAGGCAGCAAACTTGACACAGGAGCCCAAGCCCCTTCTCTGGGTTCTGGTTTCATCTGAGACATGAGGCTGGTAACATCTATCTCACAGGTGACCTTGAAGACTTATGCAGGCTGAGTTTTATAAGCTTTAAGTCCTCCTATTCTAGAAGAACACAAGAGGTGGTTATTGGAATTATTTTCTTATTCTACCTGTGACTTTTCCACACCCAGAGTTACTCCCAGAAAACCTTCTGCTCTCCAGTGTAGACTGCTGGAAACCACTTTCTTTGGGCAGGAGGGTCTGTAGTCAGTGCTAGAGGCCATCCTACACCCTCTTATAGGAGCTCTGGCTTCCCTTCTCCCTTCTTACCCGCAGCAAGGAAAAACTGCCTTGCCAGTGGCCACCCACATCAACCATGTCAGCCTGGTGGACATGATCATAAAAGCCGATCGCTTCTACAGATGGGAGAAGGTACTGAGACCCTGTGCTTGGTCTCTCCGTGTTGGAAAGGGAGTGGCCATGGCTTCAGGTGGAGTTGGCTTTGAACCCCATCCCTGACCAATTCAGGGACCCCTCAGTTTCCAAGCGAGTGATAATACCTGCCTTACCTAACACTAGGGTTCTTTGAGGGCATCCAGAGATGGGTGAGCACCCAAACCACACTGAAATAAGGCTGACTGAGGTCCGTGCCAGTGTGGAGATACTAGTAGACCCTGCTCTAGCTCCTGGTTCATGGATGAATGCATTCATGCATGAATAAAGAAATGGCAAATTGGTTCCAGCTCACTGTCAGCTCCAGGTGATTGGAATTGTGTCTTGGGGTGTTCTACTCAGGCAACTTTCTGAGCCCAGAAGGAAAGTGTGCTGGGATTGATTAGTGATATCTGCTGTGGATTTGGGAAAGAGGAGTGGCAGTTGTAAGGTCCTGCATTTACAGCTCCAGTGTCAGCAAATGGGGGTGGGTTGAGAGATTTTTTCTTGTCCTTAATGGTTGCTTTTATACACAGAAAATAAAATTTTGCATTTATTTCAGTTTTAGAAATTAATACTAAATTGTTTACAAAATTTAAATCCTACTTTTCCTCAAACTTTTAAATTTATTTTTACAATCTTCTTATTACATTTATACAACTAGTAAATTTTAACAGTCACTTTCAAGGAAGCCTTTTGATTAAAGTTTGGTCCCATGTTTAAGCTTAATTAAACTACCTTAAAGGTTTTAAACTGAAAGAATAAATTTAATATAATAGGTTTTCTTTTTAAGCACTTCAAATGCTTCCTAAATTCTTAAATTATCCCATTAAATGCAATAAATTAAACCTATAAAGTGAATCTCAAATACCATAAACATTCTGATATTGTTTACAAATTTAGTAAATTTCTCTTACACTTCTCAAAAAAATCACTGTCCAAAAATCAATCAATTGATAAATTTCCATAGGAATCATAAGATTTTCTCTTTCACTGACGTGCTGGATTCTCGTAAATATTACAACCCCTTTACATACAACAGATTACTCCTAAATATTAATACCAACGGTTTGATGAACTGATTCATCTCTATGCTTAATTTTAAACCACCTCAGGCTTTAAAAGTTTTCAACACTAAGGCAGTGGTGCAGTTAGAATCACAAAGCCCTCCTTCCTGCCCCTAGACCAATTCAATCAGAATCTAAGGGATAAGGGCCAAGCTTCTGTGGTTCTTAAAGCTCCCAGATGATCCCAATGTAAGATGCAGCTCAGAACACAGCTCGAAAGAAACAGTTTTTACCACCCAAGGAGAGAGCCAAGCTCCCAGGTCGTCACCTCCCAGGTGACTGGCCAGACACAGTTAACCAGGATATAAGATTCAGAGCTGCAGATGCTAGAACTCACCTGAGCTTTTTTTTTTTTCACACACACACACACTGTATTTTATTTTTACAAGAGATAAATAAACTGACACCAAGCATTGTAAATGGATGACCACAACAAAAGCAACAATGATTGCAATTAACAAACACGAAACACACTCATACTATGTCATAATATTGCCATTCTGTCCAGTAATCCTCCACTGTAACAGCTGCTTTACTTTGCAGTGGTCACCTGAGCTTTTTAACAACTAGAAATCTGCATCCACATCCTTTCGAGGGGCTTTTGTGGCTTTTTTTTTTGAATTTTATTTATTTTTTATACAGCAGGTTCTTTTTTTTTTTTTGCATCTTTATTGGAGTACAACTGCTTTACAATGGTGTGCTAGTTTCTGCTTTATAACAAAGTGAATCAGTTATACATATACATATGTTCCCATCTCTCTTCCCTCTTGCGCCTCCCTCCCTCACACCCTCCCTATCCCACCCCTCTAGGTGGTCACAAAGCACCGAGCTGATCTCCCTGTGCTATGCGGCTGCTTCCCACTAGCTATCTACCTTACGTTTGGTAGTGTATATATGTCCATGCCACTCTCTCGCTTTGTCACAGCTTACCCTTCCCCCCGCCCCATATCCTCAAGTCCATTCTCTAGTAGGTCTGTGTCTTTCTTCCTGTCTTACCCCTAGTTTCTTCATGACATTTTTTTTTCTTAAATTCCATATATATGTGTTAGCATACGGTATTTGTCTTTCTCTTTCTGACTTACTTCACTCTGTATGACAGACTCTAGGTCCATCCACCTCATTACAAATAGCTCAATTTCGTTTCTTTTTATGGCTGAGTAATACTTTTGTGGGTTTAACTTAAGCTATTACATAATTTTTGGTAACCTCTCATTTTATCACCTGCTTTGCATAGAAAGAATTCTGTAATGCAGACCTTCTCTACTTGTTGTCGTTTGGCAAGTTTAGTTCGTGCCTGATTCTTGGCTTGCCTGGTTTTAGCCACAGCTGCTGAGTCATTCTACTGACACTCGTGCTATAAGAACACAAAGAAAAGAGAGAAATGGGAAGGCTTCCTGGAAGAGGTGGCACCCAGGTGGTCTTTTGACTGTGGCAATGGGATTGAGAGACAGGGAGGTGAGAAAAGGAATTCTGGATGAAGAAACAGTGTCAGCAACTCAGTTTCCAACACTCAAAGCTCAAGGCACAGAGTCAGAAACCAGAGTAATGGACACTATGCTCCAGGCCTGTGATGACACCAGTTCTGTGTCCAGGCTCACAAGGGAGAGCCTGGCAGGGATTTCCCCCAGACAGCTGCTGCACTTCTGGGATCTGCCCCACAGGACCAGCTCTCATGCAGGGACCTCTGTGACCCCTCTGGGAAGAGCTTGACCTTTAAGCAGGACCATCGGCAGGAAACACAGCAGCTCCGCTCTGTGCTGTGGTGACTGGCCTCCAGGTACCTGCAGCCCCACGAGTGGAAGAGGCTGGCGTATTGCTGGGAGTTCACCGAGGCCCACGTCCACGCCATCGAGCAACAGTGGACAGGTACCACCTTGCCTTGGTGCCCCAGAGCAACAGGGTAGAGGGGTGGGGGCACGTGGGGTGTGTTCAGTTTTCTGTGCTTCTGGGGGAAAAGCCTCAGCAAGCCACACGCCACTTCCAACACATCACGTGCTCTTCCCCTCTCCAGGCCTTTACACAGACTGGGCCCTCTGCCCCTCCCTCCACATTGACCTGTGAACTTCACATTCTTCACGAATCAGCTTGAGCTGAAACCCATCATTCACACATGAAACTAAAGGTGCTCCCTGTAAAAAGGAGAGGAGCTGCTGTTGCCACTATTATTTAACAACTATTTGGAAATTCGGGCCCTGGTATTAAGGCATGAGACAGAAATTAGAAATTGAGTGTAAATACTGGAAAGGAAGAGAGAGATTTATTAATTTCAGATAAGATACACACACACACACAGGAAGTCCAGAAGAATCAACGGAAAAACTCTTAGAA
Organism: Neophocaena asiaeorientalis asiaeorientalis; assembly: GCF_003031525.2. Taxonomy (NCBI): domain Eukaryota; kingdom Metazoa; phylum Chordata; class Mammalia; order Artiodactyla; family Phocoenidae; genus Neophocaena; species Neophocaena asiaeorientalis. Next base: position 2,083,622 of record NW_020185332.1, on the reverse strand, counting down.
TAAAATAATTCAATGAAATGGCTAAACATGATGAAATATACGAACACCATAGTATTCCTCTGTACCATCATAAGTGGGCAAAATATATAGAGGTATATATATGTAAAAAAAATATATATATGTAAAAATGTATATTTTAAATATATTAAAATATTTTAAAAATATATATATAATATATATTTAAAATGTATGTAAAAATATACTCCATTTACAATAGTGTGTGTTTCTAAGAAGAAATATGAATGACATATGAGTAAGACAATACAAATTATTTGAACTATAAAAGAAGACTTGGGTAAGTAGAATGACATTCTGTATTTCCAGCTAAAAGAAGTGTCATGTAGATATTGATTTCCCCCATATTAAAGCTTTGATCCAATTTTAATCAAATCAAAATAGGAGGTTTTTGAAACTTGACTAAAGGATTCTACAGTTCGTCTGAAAGAAGAAACAGGGAATATATAAATGAATATTCTGGAGGAAAAAAGCGAAGAGGGTCTAACTCAACCAGACTCAACGTTAGAAAGCTAGAATATTTAACACAGAGAGATACCTGACAGAAACATATGCAAATCAGGTAGTGGACTAGAGTGGGGAGTCCACAAGCGAACTCTATTACCGATGTGGATTTCATAGACGATAAAGGAGCACTGGTAAATTACAGGGCTGGGGACAAGGGGTAGTGAATAAACGGGTCAAATGAAACTGCTACATCACGAGCAGCACCAGGAGGAAGTGCCTGCTGGGGGCCCACGGACACCAGAACATCAGGGACGCAGTGGCTGACTGACTTGGACCTGATGGCTGTGGCCCCATGGCTGTGCCAGACCATCTGTCCCCAGCTGGGAGAGCTGACCTGGTCACAGTTGAATAACAAGTTAACCCCACCACCAGCACTGAAGAGCATGGGCACTTATTTTCCAAACATTGTAATCACCTGGGAAGGCTTAACACTGATCTGTTGCCTAGGCCACACCCAGACTCAAGTACTAGGAATCTCAGAACGGGGAGCGGGACCCAGGTGTCAGTGTTTGCTAAAGCCTCCCAGGTGTCTCCAATGAGCACTTATGGCTGAGAATCACTGGTTCAGGGGAAAGAACAGGGCCACTAGCTTGCAAGTCACAGGTTATTGTGAGCCGCCAGAGAGATGAACTGTACAGTCGTGTGTGCATCGTGGTACCACAGTGAATGCCAGTTCTTTCTCTCTTCCCAGTGACACCAATAGGATACATGGTGGATGCTCAGGGGAAAGCCTGGCACTGGGGAGATCCAGGTGTCTCTGACACGAAACTCCACCCCCATCCCATCTGAAGCTGCTCCTCCCCTTCCTCCCATGCCCTCCCCATATCTGGGCTGAGTTCTGCTGGCGCTTAGAGGAGGGTCTGATGTTCCGGTGGTGAGGGGTGTGCTCAGGCCTGGCTCTGGTACGGCTGGCGGGCTTGGCGCCTTCTCTGTGAAAGCCTGGCACTGGGGAGATCCAGGTGTCTCTGACACGAAACTCCACCCCCATCCCATCTGAAGCTGCTCCTCCCCTTCCTCCCATGCCCTCCCCATATCTGGGCTGAGTTCTGCTGGCGCTTAGAGGAGGGTCTGATGTTCCGGTGGTGAGGGGTGTGCTCAGGCCTGGCTCTGGTACGGCAGGCGGGCTTGGCGCCTTCTCTCTCTCTCTCTCTCTTTCTCCCCTCATGATCTTCAGGCACCAAGAGCTACCGGGAGCACGGGCACTGGTCACAGCCAGTGAGAAGCCCAGCAGAGTGCTATTCAAAGGCCTCGTCGCCATTGGCAGGAGGGACCTGGCTGGTAAGTGTCTCCCCTGCCCACCTGCTGCTCAGGGCAGCACCGGGCGTAGAGTCAGAGTTGCATGGCCCCGCTGGAATGCAGCAGGGCCCTCCAAGGCTGCTCAGACCACGGCGCTGTGGCGCTGGCTCCTGAACCTTTCAGGTTGATGGTCCTAGCCCTGCCTCCTCCTGGAACCCAGACGGAGACTTGGGCAACTCACAGTACCTCCTGGCCCCAGTCTCCCCATCTGTGCCATGAGGGTGACCCAGACGATCCCTATCACCTTCACAGCCCCAAGGCCACTGAAGCTACAATCTCTTCCTATCCAGCTCTCTATACTACATTGATTTTTTTTTTTTCTTTCTCCAGTTTGGAATAAGGTGGGAACAGCCTGCAGGGTTGTTTTTCACAAACATTAAGACCTATGGGCCAAAACTGGCTTAAGAGGAGTTGAACCAGTAAGATCTGGTCAAATAAAATTTCTGAGGCCGTCACAACCTATTTGAGTCTGTCAGTCCCAAAAGCGTTTTTTGGGATTTGCGATTCAGGGCACCATGTAGAACCATCAGGCAAGCGGAGTAACAGGTTCTAGAAATGATCCCTCATTAAAAACAAAATTGGTTCATGATGAAAAAGGCTTAAACTCTGTAACCTCCATTGCCATGGTGCATTACAGGGCAACCACAGGATGGGGTACTAGGCAGCCATCCATAGTAATGAAGGTACATCGGTCACTTGGCAACAAGGAAAAGCGTCGATAGCACGTTATCAAGGGGCAAGAGGAAAGTCCCCTGTGTGGTCGGTCTCCCCTAGCTGCCACACACAAGGTGTGAAAACAGTCATTTCAGAGGGGAGGAATTAGGGATGACTTGGTTCTTCTTCCAGCATGTTCTTAGAAGAAGATGCAGAATAATATTTAACACAAACTCTTGCAGGCCATTAAAACATCAAACTAGCCTTGTGAGGCAGTGCTCAGGCAACAAGAGGCAACAGGATTCTTGTCTTTGGCAGAAAGCATCAGGAAGAAAGCAAACGATGACTCTAGCGCCCCGAGGAGGTGCACAGCCATGTAACTGGAGGGCCTGGACCTTCAGGAGCATGGAACCTCAGAGTGGGGGCCACTGAACAGAGGAGGACCACCGTTTAAGGGCTTAAAAAACAACTACTGTAAACAGACTTCCAGCTGCTTCCACTGAAACCCATATTAGGCAGGACCAGCAGGCAAATGTTTGTGATCTTTTTCACGGGGGCCTGTCTCAGGTTTTGCAGGTAATCCCTTCCCAGAGGTATGGTCCTTTGCAGCTCTCAGTTTACTTTCATCTCCTGCATCTCACTGGAGCCTCACAGCAGCCCCCTGTGGTGCAAGGGATGTCTTTTCAGAGAGGACTCTGGGCACAGGGTGGATAAGCAGCTCATCAGGTGGTGAGGTCAGGGGCCAAACTGAGCATTCCTGTCTCCCCAACCTGGTGAAGGGCTCCATCCATCCCTTATGAGAAGGACCGCCCTTAATTCAATCCCTGACTTTTATGAATGCTGTGCTTACTCCACAACTGTTTCTATTCTCAGCTTATTTGTACATTTTGACAGTTCCAGGAGGCACACACTCGCATTTTTTCCCTCTTTTTCAAAATACCTTTTAAAGTTTTAAACTCTTAATTTTAAAATCATTTCAGACTTAGGAAAAAGCTGCAGAAATAGTTCAAAGAATTTCCAAATACTCTTCACTCAGCTTCCCCAAATGTTAACATCGTACATAACCAGGAAATTAACACTGCTAGGATACTATTTTTTTTTAAACCTTTTTGTGTTTTAGATGTTGGGGGTAGGAGTTTATTAATTAATTTAATTTTGCTGTGTTGGGTCTTCGTTTCTGTGCGAGGGCTTTCTCTAGTTGTGGCAAGTGGGGGCCACTCTTCATCGCGGTGCGCGGGCCTCTCACTATTGCGGCCTCTCTTGTTGCGGAGCACAGGCTCCAGATGCGCAGGCTCAGTACTTGTGGCTCACGGGCCTAGCTGCTCCGCGGCATGTGGGATCCTCCCAGACCAGAGCTCGAACCCGCGTCCCCTGCATTAGCAGGCAGATTCTCAACCACTGCACCACCAGGGAAGCCTGCTAGGATACTATTAACTCACCTTCACACCTTATTCAAATTTTGTCATTTGAGCCTGGAAGTTCTGCCTGAAAGCCGTTTCTGTCTAATGTGAGCGCTCCTGCATGTGGCACAGCTGGCTGTGGCCAGTTTCGGAGCCCATATCTTAGAAAAGCTCCCCACAAAGTTAGCCTTTGGGCCTGTGTCCTGGGAAGAAGATAGAATAAAAACTGCTAGAGCTGAAAGGGGCTCTAGTTCTCACACATGGCTGGTGGGAGTTCACAGTGGTACAATCCTCTGAAAGGCAGTTTGGCATTATCCACGAAACTACAAATACATTTACCCTTTGACGTAGCAGTCCCACATCTAGGCATTTATCCTACAGAGAAACCTGCAAACATTATATAATACTAACACACATGCAAGTGAACAAAGGTGAAACTATGCTGTGAGATGGATGTATGGGAACTGTGTACTATCTGCTCAGTTTTCTTTAACCGTTTTTTAAAAAATAGTCTATTTTTAAAAATAACTGAAACTAAAACTTACAAAAAGAAAGAAAATGAGGCTTTGAAACCAACCCACCAGGTTGATGATTTGAGAGGTGTGTCTGGCCTGAGGCCTCACAGTTTGCAGTGGGATTCAGTCCCCAGCACAGTACACAGCCTCCCTGCCATTGTGGCACCCTTCATCTGCACATGCTGTGTTGAGATGCAGAACCTTCTTCAACCATCTATTCCATATGAGAAAGGTATTTCATACCACATGGGACTTGGATCACTTACCTGGATGAATTTTGTTTTTTGTTTTATTTGGTTTTGGCTGCATTGGGTCTTTGTTGCTGCACATGGGCTTTCTCTAGTTGCGGCGAGTGGGGGCTGCTCTTTGTTGCAGTGCATGGGCTTCTCATTGTGGTGGCTTCTCTTGTTGCAGAGCACGGGCTCTAGGCACAAGGGCTTCAGTAGTTGTGGCACGCAGGCTCAGTAGTTGTGGCTCACGGGCTCTAGAGCACAGGCTCAGTAGTTGCGGTGCGCAGGCTTAAGTGCTCTGTGGCATGTGGGATCTTCCCGGGCCAGGGCTTGAACCCATGTCCCCTGCATTGGCAGGCAGATTCTTAACCATGGCGCCACCAGGGAAGCCCTGTTGTTTGTTTTTTGAGATAAAAAAGCAAGTCCATAAATAAAGTTTAAACGTTGAAATATATCTCTCAAGTTCAATACTTATTTCTTTTGTCTGGGAAATCAATAGCAAAATTTCAAACAAGCTATTGTGGATTTTTTTTTTTTAAACAGGACTTACAAGATTGATTTATAGGGTTCTCATGAATGATCTCTTGTTGCCTACTCAATCAACCTGTAAACAATTTTTTTAAACTTAAAAAAATTTTTTTAACTTTTAAAAATATTTAGATCAATAATTTTTTATTGAATTATAGTTGATTACCAATATTGTGTTAGCTTCAAGTGTACATCATAGTGATTCAGTTTTTTTTCTGATTATATTCCATTATAGGTATTTATGAGATACTAAATGTAGTTCCCTGTGCTATACAGTAAACCCTTGTTGCTTATCTATTTTATGTATAGTACTTTATACATGTTAATCCCATATTTCTTTTTTTTTTTTTTAATCCCATATTTCTAATTTGTCCCTCCCCACCTCCCTCACTCCTTTGGTAACCGTAGGGTTTTTTCTATGTCTGTACGTCTGTTTCTGTTTTGTAAATAAGTTCATTGGTACTATTTTTTAGATTCCACATATAAGTGTCATTATATAGTATTTCTCTGTTTGACTTACTTCACTAAATATAATATTCTCTAGGTCTATCCATGTTGCTGCAAATGGCAATATTTCATTATTTTTTATGGCTGAGTAAGATTCCATTGTATATATATACCCCATCTTCTTAAGCTGCTCACCTGTTGATGGACATTTGGGTTATTTCCATGTCCTGGCTATTGTAAATAGTGCTGCTGTGAACAGCACTGTTCGTAGTGCATGTGTCTTTTTGAATTAGAATTTTCGTCTTTTCTGGATACATACTCAGGAGTGGATTGCTGGATCATATAGCTGCTCTGTTTTTAGTTTCTAAAAAATATTTATTTATTTATTTGGGCTGTGCCAGGGATCTTAGCTGAAGCATGTAGGATCTAATTCCCTGACCAGGGATTGAACCCAGGCCCCCTGTCTTGGGAGCCCGGAGTCTTCACCACTGGACCACCAGGGAAGTCCATATTTTTAGTTTTTTAAGGAACCTCCATACTGTTTTCCATAGTGGCTGAAAAATGTACATTCCCAACAGTGTATTAGGGTTCACTTTTCTCCACATCCTCTCCAACATTTGCTATTTGTGGACTTTTTGATGATAGCTATTATAACAGGTGTAAGGTGATATCTCATTGTGGTTTTGATTTGCATTTCTCTAATCATTAATGATGTTGGCCATCTTTTCATGTGCCTATTGGTCGTCTGTATGTCTTCTTTGGAGAAATGTCTATTTAGATCTTCTGCCCGTTTTCTGATTGGGTTGTTTGTTTTTTGATATTGAGTTGAATGAGCTGTTTGTATATTTTGGATATTAACTCCTTGTATGTTGCATCATTTGCAAATATTTTCTCCCATTCCGTAGATTGTCTTTTTGTTTTGTCGACGGCTTCCTTTCCCCCCCCACACACACACTGTATTTTATTTTTACAAGAGATAAATAAACGGACACCAAGCATTGTAAATGGATGATCACAACAAAAGCAACAATGATTGGAATTACCAAACACGAAACACACTCATACTATGTCATAATACTGACATTCAGCCCAGGAATCCTCCACTGTAACAGCTCCTTTACTTTGCAGTGAAAATTGATTTGTATATTTTTTACCTCTGAGTCCTTGTGGGATTTTTTTTTATTCAAACAAACTCACAAAAATTATAATCATCCTCATCAGTTCACTCAGTCCCATGTAATAATTTTTTTTCATCTTGATCTTTTGTTAGCACTTTTATGAATTCATCAGTTTTCCATTAGAGTTCTAAAAATGCTTATTCATTCAGTTCAGCAGCATAGTCAGTTACCAGAAACCTGTACTTGTCAGAGTCTTTTCCATGAATTCCTTGAGATGAAACCCTTTTATAGGAACATTTTTGCAGAAGCATCAGAGTACACCCAGAACTGTCTGTAAATGACAAGACATAAAAATGACCACGGTTAAAGATTTGATGAAAGTCCATAATAATGCAAATGACAAGGTAATTTAGTTATTTCTGAGATACACTTTTTAAGGTAATAACTAGAATTATGACTTATAACATTATACTGGAACATATAAGATTTTTAGAAATTTCATGTAATGTCTGAAACATTTATTTCTCTTTCAGATTTTTCACCATTAGTGTATAGGAATGTAAGAGATTTCTGTGCATTAATTTTGTATCCTGCAGCTTTACAAAATTCATTGATTAGCTCTAGTAGTTTTCTGGTGGCATCTTTAGGATTCTCTATGTATAGTATCATGTCATCTGCAAACAGTGACAGTTTTACTTCTTTTCCAATTTGTATTCCTTTTATTTCTTTTTCTTCTCTGATTGACAGGGCTAGGACTTCCAAAACTATGTTGAATAATAGTGGTGAGAGTGGACATCCTTCTCTCGTTCCTGATCTTAGAGGGAATCCTTCAGTTTTTTACCCTTGAGAATGATGTTTGTGTGGGTTTGTCGTATGTGGCCTTTATTATGTTGAGGTAGGTTCGCTCTATGCCTACTTTGTGGAGAGTTTTTATAATAATTGGGTGCGAATTTTGTCAAAAGCTTTCTCTGCATCTATTGAGATGATCATACGGTTTTTCTTCTTTGTATACCTACTCCACCTTTCTTTTGATTTCCATTTGCATGGAATATCTTTTTCCATCCCCTCATTTTCAGTCTGTGTGTGTCCCTAGGCCTGAAGTGGGTCTCTTGTAGACAGCATATATATGGGTCTTGTTTTTGTATCCATTCAGCAAGCCTGTGTCTTGGTTGGAGCATTTAATCCATTTACGTTTAAGATAATTATCAATAGGTATGTTCCTATTACGATATTCTTAATTGTTTTGGGTTTGTTTTTGTAGGTCCTTTCTTCTCTTGTGTTTCCCACTTAGAGAAGTTCCTTTAGCATTTGTTGTAGAGCTGGTTTGGTGGTGCTGAATTCTCTTAGCTTTTGCTTGTCTGTAAAGCTTTTGATTTCTCCATGGAATCTGAATGAGATCCTTGCCTTGCTAGAGTAATCTTGGTTGTAAGTTTTTCCGTTTCATCACTTTAATTATATCATGCCACTCCCTTCTGGCTTGTAGAGTTTCTTCTGAGAAATCATCTGTAAACCTTAAGGGAGTTCCCTTGTATGTTATTTTTCGTTTTTCCCTTGTTGCTTTCATTAATTTTTCTTTGTCTTTAATTTTTGCCAATTTGGTTACTATGTGTCTTGGCGTGTTTCTCCTTGGGTTTATTCTGTATGGGACTCTCTGCACTTCCTGAACTTGGGTGGCTATTTCCTTTCCCATGTTAGGGAAGTTTTTGACTGTAATCTCTTCAAATACTTTCTCAGGTCCTTTTTCTCTCTCTTCTCCTTCTGGGACCCCTATAATGAATGTTGTTGTGAATGTGAATGTTGTTGTGAATGTGAATGTTGTTGCATTTAATGTTGTCCCAGAGTTCTCTTAGGCTGTCTTCATTTCTTTTCATTCTTTTTTCTTTATTCTCTTCCACAGCAGTGAATTCCACCATTCTGTCTTCCAGGTCACTTATCCGTTCTTCTGCCTCAATTTTTCTGCTGTTGGTTCCTTCCAGTGTAGGTTTCCTTCCTTTTTGGTGAGTTCCAGTGTCTTCCTGTCAATGATTGTCCAGCAGCTAGTTGTGATTCTGGTGTTCTCACAAGAGGGAGTGAGAGCATGTCCTTCTACTCCGCCATCTTGGTTCCTGCCGATCGTTTCCTTTGCTCTGCAAAAGTTTTAAAGTTTGATTAGGTCCCATTTGTTTATTTTTGCTGTTATTTGTTTTGCCTTGAGAGGCTGATGTAAGAAAATATTGCTATGATTTATGTCAAAGTGTATTTCACCCATGTTCTCTTCTAGGAGTTCTATGCTGTCATGTCTTACATTTAGGTCTTTAAAGCATTTTGAGTTTACTTTTTGTATGGTGTGAGGGAGTGTTCTAATTTCAGTTGATATACATGTAGCCGTCCAGCTTTCCCAACACCACTTGTTAAAGAGACCATCTTTTCTCCATTGTATATTCTTACCTCCTTTGCATAAATTAATTGGCCGTGGGTGTGTGGGTTTAGTTGTAGGCTCTCTATTCTGTTCCATTGATCTATATGTCTGTTTTTGTGCCAATACCAGGCTTTTTTGTTAACTATAGCTTTATAGTATAGTCTGAAGCCTGGAAGGGTTATACATCCGGCTTTTTTCTTTTTCCTCATGACTGCTTTGGCAGTTCTGGGTCTTTTGTGGTTCCATATAAATTTTAGGATTATTTGTTCTAGTTCTGTGAAAAATGTCACAGGTAATTTGATAGGGATCACATTAAATCTGTAGATTGCCTTGGGTAGTATGGCCATTTCAACAATATTAATTCTTCCAATCCAAGGACATGGAATATCTTTCCATTTCTTTGAATCATCTTCAGTTTCCTTTATCAGTATCTTGTAGTTTTCAGCATATAGGTCTTTCAACTCCTTGGTTAAGTTTATAGCCAGGTATTTTTTTACATGATTTTAAATGGGATTTTTTTAAACTTTCTGATATTTCATTGTTCATATAAAGAAATGCAACAAATTTCTGTATATTAATCTTCTATCCTGCTACCTTGCTGAATTCATTTATTAGTTCTGGTAGTCTTTGTGTGGAGACTTTGGGATTCTCTGTATAGAGTATCTTGTCATCTGCAAATAGTGACAGTTTTACCTCTTCCCTTCCAATTTGGATACATTTTATTTCTTTTTCTTGTCTGATTGCTGTGGCTAGAACTTCCAATAGTATGTTGAATAACAGTTGTGAGAGTGGGTATCTTTGCCTTGTTGCTGAATTTATTGGGAAGACTTTCATCTTTTCACCATTGAGTATTATGTTAGCTGTGGGTGTGTTGTAAATGGCCTTTATTATGTTGAGATATGTTCTCTCTATACTCACTTTGATGAGAGTTTTTGTCATGAATGGATGTTGAATTTGTCAAATGCTTTTTCTGCATCTATTGAGATGATCAGGGTTTTTGTGTTTTCTTTTGTTGATGTGGTGCATCACATTGATTGATCTGCATATGTTGAGCCATCCTTGCAACCCTGGAGTGAATCCAACTTGATCATGGTATATGATCCCTTTTATGTATTGTTGGATTCAGTTTGCCAATATTTTGTTGAGTATTTTTGCATCTATATTCATGAAAGACATTGGTCTGTAATTTTCATTTTTTGTAGTATCTTTGTCTGGTTTTGATATCAGGGTGATGGTGGCCTCATAGAATGAATTTGGGAGTGTTCCCTCCTTTTCAGTTTTTTGGAATAGTTTGAGAAGGATCAGTATAAGTTCTTTATATGTTTGGTAGTATTCCCCAGTGAAGCCATCCAATTCTGGACTTTTGTTTGCGGGGAATTTTAATCCTTGTTTTCCAGTTGTTTTTGTAGCTCTTCTTTGTTCATTTCTTTCTGTTTGTTTTTCCTTTTGTGGTTTGATGATTTTCTTTTGTAGTATGTTTGAGTTCCTTTCTTTTTGGTTTGTGTGAATCTGTTGTATGGTTTTTTTTTTTTTTTTTGCGGTACGTGGGCCTCTCACTGTTGTGGCCTCTCCCGTTGTGGAGCACAGGCTCCAGACGCGCAGGCTCAGCGGCCATGGCTCACGGGCCCAACTGCTCCATGGCATGTGGGATCTTCCCAGACCGAGGCACAAACCTGTGTCCTCTGCATCGGCAGGTGGACTCTCAATCACTGTGCCACCAGGGAAGCCCCTGTTGTATGTTTTTGATTTGTGGTTACCATGGGGTCAAGTATGTTGACCCATAACTAAATCTACTTGCTTTAAACTGATAGTCGTTCAAGTTCAAACACACTCTAAAAGATCTACATTTTTATACTCCCCTTACCCACATTTTGTGATTTTGATGTCCTATTTTACATCTTCATGCTTATCCTTTTACTGTTTATTGTGTTGATAGTTAAAGTCACTTTTTAAAAAAGTTAATTTATTTTTGGCTGCATTGGGTCTTCGCTGCTGCATGAGACCCTCTCTAGTTGTGGCGAGCGGGGGCCACCCTTCGCTGCGGTGCACGGGCTCATCGCGGTGGCCTCTCTTGTTGTGGAGCACGGGCTCTAGGGACGTGGGCTTCAGTAGTTGTGGCACGCAGGCTCAGCAGTTGTGGCTCATGGACTCTAGAGCGCAGGCTCAGTAGTTGTGGTGCACAGGCTCAGCTGCTCCACGGCACGTGGGATCCTCCCAGAGCAGGGCTCAAACCCGCGTCCTCTGCATTGGCAGGTGGATTCGCTTCCCTGTGCCACCAGGGTAGCCCTAAAGTCACTTTTACAATTTTTAAAGTTGTTTTTTAATCTATGTATTGGCTTATTTAAGTGATCTTCAATCTTTTTATATATTTGCCTTTCCTATTATGATTTTCTCTTTCCTGTAGATTTTTGTCTTTCCTCTATTAGAGAAGACCCTTCAATATTTCTTTTAGGGTAGGGTTAGTATTGCTGAGTTCTTTTAGTTTTTGTTTATCTGAGAAATTCTTTCTCTCTCCTTCTATTCTAAATGATACTCTTGCTGGGTAGAGTATCCTAGGTTGCAGGTTTTTCCCTTTCAGTACTTGGACTACATTCATGCTATGCGCTTCTGGCCTGCAAAGTTTGTGCAGGGAAATCAACTGAGTCTTATGTGGTGGGGGGTCCCTTTAACTGACTCTTTGTTTTTCTCTTGCTGCCTTTAGAATCTGCTCTTTAAATTTTGCTATTTTAATTATAATATGTTTTGGTCTGGGTCTCTTTGGGTTTATCTTTTTTGGGAGCCTCTGTGCTTCCTGTACCTGGATATCTGTTTCCTTCTTTAGGTTTGGGAAGTTTCCAGCCTTAATTTCTTCAAACGCATTTTTGATCCCCTTCTCTCTCTCTTCTCCTTCTGGAACCCCTATTATGTGTAGGTTGGCATGTTTTATATAAGTCTTGTATGTCACTTTCATTTTTTTTTTCATTTGTCTTTCTGTCTGCTCTTCTGATTGGGTGATTTCCATTATTCTGTCTTCCAAATCACTTATTCATTCTCCTGTGTCATTTAGTTGACTTGATTGCTTCAACATTGGTTTTCATATCGGCAATTGAATTGTCTGTTTTTTTAAATTTTATTTATTTATTTTTTGGCTGTGTTGGGTCTTCATTGCTGCATGCGGGCTTTCTCTAGTTGTGGTGAGAAGGGGCTACTCTTCTTTGCAGTGCACAGGCTCCTCATTGCAGTGGCTTCTCTTGTTGCGGAGTATGGGCTCTAGGTGCGTGGGCTTCGGTAATTGTGGCATGCGGGCTCTAGAGCGTAGGCTCAGTAGTTGTGGTGCACAGACTTAGTTGCTCTGTGGCATGTGGGATCTTCCCGGGCCAGGGCTTGAACCTGTGTCCCCTGCATTGGCAGGTGGATTCTTAACCACTGCACCACCAAGGAAGTCCCTGAATTGTCTGTTTTTGATTGGTTCATCTTTGTAGCTTCTAGTTCCTTGTTACAGTGATCTGTGTTTCTAATGATAATCTTTCTTAATTCAGTTAGCATTTTTATTACCTTCTTGAACTCAGTGTCTAGTAGACTGGTGAGCTCTGTTTCATTATTCTTTCAGAGGATATCTCTTGCTCTTTTAATTGGGAGTAATTCCTCTGCCTTTTCATTTGACTTAACGTTTAGGAGAAACAGTTATCTACTGTGGTCTTGAAGAGGCATTTTTTTGTGGGAGTGTCCATGTGTAGACCGTGTGTGTCCAGTGTTTTTGGTGCGAGGGCTGGTTCGGTATGGATGACAGCCACATCTTCCCTCAGGAAGTGCTGGCCATTATCCCCTTGATAGGGGTGTGTGGTTGGTGTTGGAGTATCTAAAGCCTGTGCAGGGTGTGAGGCAGGACTTCCCCTCTGCTCCACAGCTGTCACAGCTCTGTCAGGGGTGGGGTCTGCTCCTCAGTTGTTGAAGTAGAAGCCCTGAGGGTTGGGTTCAGTCAGGCTCTGTTGCCTTTGGGCACGTGCCCTGCTGCAAATGAGGTAGTTGCTGGAGCAAGTGAGGCCCACGCAGTCACAGGGGACCTATGTGCTACCTGTGTATGCATCCACAGTTCTGCTCAGAAGCAGCCCAAAGTCGTGTCCCTTTCTCAGTTGTGTTTGTATCAGATCTACTGCAAGGCTATGCTGTGGAGCAGGCTGAGGCTGGGGGTTGTGATGTGTGGCTGCAGGAATTGAGGTGGCTGCACTGACCCCCAGAGATCTGGGCTGCCTCTGTGGCAGATTTCTCTCAGGACGTGTCTGCCAGATCCAGCACTAAGCTGTGGTGCAGAGTGGGCAGAGCTGAGGTGTTGACCCCTTTGGATTGGGAAGTGTGGTGAGGTGGCAGCAGCCAGTGCAAGGCTCTCTCTGCCCTGATTGTTAGTGAGCCAGCATGAGCATACTCCTTGTGAGTGGAGTCTGGGCTTCTCCAGCCCTTCTGTCTATCCCAGTGGATTTCCCAGCAGGCAAGTGGGCTTGTGTCCTCCATGCAAGACCCCCAGGACTGGGATACCCAGATTGTGGCTCAACTTGCTTGCTCTCCAGGGCGAGGGTCCCAATCCAATGGCTTTTTTACCTGTCTTACCCAGTTACATGGAAACCTTTCTCGCAGGTTTGGTTATATAGGTGTTCTTCTGCCAGTTTCCAGTTGGTTTTCCACAAGAATTTTTCCACATGTAGATGTATTTTTGATGTGTTTATGGGGGGGAGGTGAGCTCTATGTCCTCCTACTCTGCCATCTTGATCCTCCTCTCTGTCTCTGAGGAGGGAGGTGGAGGGACTGACAGCACAGAGCTGAGGTAACTTTTTTTAGTTGAAGTACTGTTGATGTACAATATTATATAACTTTTAGGTGTACATATAATGATTCACAATTTTTTTTTCTGTGGTACGCAGGCCTCTCACTGTTGTGGCCTCTTCCATTGCAGAGCACAGGCTCCAGACGTGCAGGCTCAGCGGCCATGGCTCACGGGCCCAGCCGCTCCACGGCATGTGGGATTTTCCCGGACCGGGGCACGAACCTGTGTCCCCTGCATCGGCAGGCAGACTCTCAACCACTGTGCCACCAGGGAAGCCCAAAGATTCACAATTTTTAAAAGATATACTCCATTTATACTTATTATAACATATTGGCTATATTGCCTGTGCTGTACAGTATATTCTTTTATTTTTTAACATCTTTATTGGGGTATAATTGCTTTACAATGGTGTGTTAGTTTTTGCTTTATAACAAAGTGAATCAGTTATACATATACATATGTTACCATATCTCTTCCCTCTTGTGTCTCCCCCCCTTCCGCCCTCCCTATCCCCCCCCTCCAGGCAGTCACATAGCACAAAGCCGATATCCCTGTGCTATGCGGCTGCTTCACACTAGCTATCTACCTTACATTTGGTAGTGTATATATGTCCATGCCTCTCTCGTGCTTTGTCACAGCTCCCCCTTCCCCCTCCCCATATCCTCATGTCCGTTCTCCAGTAGGTCCGTTTCAGGTTGTGCATTTCTCATAATTTGTCCATTTCTTCCAGGTTGTCCATTCTATTGGCATAGAGTTGCTTGTAGTAATCTCTCATGATCTTTTGTATTTCTGCAGTGTCAGTTGTTACTTCTCATTTTTCATTTCTAATTCTATTGCAGTATATTCCTATAACTTATTTATTTTTGTATATTGTAGTTTGTACCTGTTAGTCCCCTACCCCTATCTTGCCCCTTCCCCTTCCCACTGGTAACCACTAGTTTGTTCTCTATACCTGTGAGTCTCTTTCTTTTATGTTATATTTAGTAGGTGGTTTTATTTTTTAGATTCCACATGTAAGTGATATCATACAGTATTTTTCTTTTTTTGACTCATTTCATTAAGCATAATACCCTGCAAGTCCATCCATGTTGCTGCAAATGGCAAAATTCATTCTTTTTTTCACGGCTGAGTGGTGTTCCATTGTGTGTATATTTTCTTTATCCAATTTTCTGTTGATGGACATTTAGGTTGCTTCCATACCTTAGCAATTGTAAATAATGCTGCTATGAACATGGTGTGTGTATCTTTTCGAATTAATGTTTTTGTGTTTTCAGGTAGATACCCAGTAGTGAAATTGCTGGATCATATGGTAGTTCTATTTTTAGTTTTTTGAGAAACTTCAGTGTTGTTTCCTACAGTGGCTGCACCAATTTACATTCCCACCAACAGTGTATTAGGGTTCCCTTTTCTCCACTTCCTCACCAACATTTGTTATTTGTGTTCTTTTTGATGATAGCCATTCTAACAGGAGTGAAGTGTGATACATCATTGTGGTTTTGATTTGCATTTCTCTGATAATTAATGATCTTGAGCATCTTTTCCTGTGTCTGTTGGCCATCTGCATGTCTTCTTTGGAAAAATGGCTATTCAGGTCTTCTGCCCATTTTTCAATCTGGTTGTTTGTTTTTTGATGTTGGGCTGTCTGAGCTGTATAAATATTTTGGATATTAAGCCCTTCTCAGTTGCATGGTTTGCAAATATTTTGTCCCATTAAGTAGGCTGTCTTTTTATTTTTGGTACGCGGGCCTCTTACTGTTGTGGCCTCTCCCATTGCAGAGCACAGGCTCCGGATGTGCAAGCTCAGCAGCCATGGCTCACGGGCCTAGCTGCTCTGCGGCATGTGGGATCCTCCCGGACCGGGGCACGAACCCGTGTCCCCTGCATCGGCAGGCGGACTCTCAACCACTGTGCCACCAGGGAAGCCCTGTTTTTGCTTTTATTCCCTTTGCTGTAGGGGACAGATCCAAAAAAATATTGCTACAGTTTATGTCAAAGAGTGTTCTGCCTATGTTTTCTTCTAGGAGTTTTATAGCCTCCTGCCTTACATTTAGGTCTTTAATCCATTTTGAGTGTATTTTTGTATATGGTGTTAGACAATGTTCTAATTTCATTCTTTTACATGAAGCTGCCTGGTTTTCCCAGGACCATTTATTTTTATTTTTTCACTTTGCCCTGTTCTTTTTTTTTTCTTTTGAATTTTATTTTATTTTTTTTATACAGCAGGTTCTTATTAGTTATCTATTTTATACATATTAGGGTATATATGTCAATCCCCATCTCCCAATGCATCCCATCACCCCCCGGCTTTACCCCCTTGGTGTCCATATGTTTGTTCTCTACATCTGTGTCTATTTCTGCCTTGCAAACCGGTTCATCTGTACCATTTTTCTAGATTCCACATATATGCATTAATATACGATATTTGTTTTTCTCTTTCTGACTTCATTCTGTATAACAATCTCTAGCTCTATCCACGTCTCTACAAATGACCCAATTTCGTTCCTTTTCATGGCTGAGTAATATTCCATTGTATATATGTACCACATGTCTTTTATCTATTTGTCTGTCGATGGGCAGTTAGGTTGCTTCCATAACCTGGCTATTGTAAATAGTGCTGGAATGAACACTGGGGTGCATATGTCTTTTTGAATTATGGTTTTCTTAGGGTATATGCCCAGTAGTGGGATTGCTGGGTCATATGGTAATTCTATTTTTAGTTTTTTAAGGAACCTCCATACTGTTCTCCATAGTGGCTGTATCAATTTACATTCCCACCAACAGTGCAAGAGGGTTCCCTTTTCTCCATACCCACCCCCAGCATTTGTTGTTTGTAGATTTTCTTTTTTTTTTTAATGATGGCTAGCACTTTTTAACAATCAAGTATTTTTTAACTAAAAGAAAAAGAGAGAGACCACTCTGGCTGTTTTGTAGGAAATAGACTTGCAGGCGGGACTGGAATAGAATCAGAGAGACCAGTTAGGAGGCTACTGGAGTATTTCAGGCAGAGAAGATGGTGGTTTGGATGGTGACAGCAAGAAGAATTGGTCTGAGTCTGGCTATAATTTGAAGGTTCTTGCTGCTGATTGTATGTGGAGTATGAAAAAGAGAGAAATCAAGGATTGCTCCAGAATATATCGCCTGCTCAATGGAAAGGGTAGAGGGACCTCTAGAGGCAAATGTAGAGTTTAGTTTGGGGCATGTTTGAGACACCTTTTAGACACCCAACTGGAGCCGTCAAGTTGGCATTGAGTCGTCAGCATATGGATGCACTTTGAAGTCATGAAGTTGAATGTGTTCACCAAGAGAGTGATGAGTCGAGATAGAGAAGAACTTTCTGGACTGAATGTTGAGGCAGCCCTAACTCTTGGAGGTCAGGGACATGAGGAGGAACCAGAAGGAAATTCTGTACAAACTAGAAGCCCCTGGAAACCTTGGAAATCAGCAAAGAGTATCTTAGCACTTGCTGCTTAAAGGGTGGTCCTTGGGGCAGCTGTATCAGCATCACCTGGAAACTTGTTAGAAATACAGATCCCTGGGCTCCACTGCAGAGCTGTTGCGTCAGAATCTTTGGAGATGGCATCCAGCAGTCTGTTTTAGCAATCTCTTGTGGTGATTTTTAAAGACTCTAAAGTTTGCAAAGTGCAGTCCTGGAGGATCGTGAAGAGTTGAGTTTGAAAGGCATTATTGTTGAGCACTTGTTACAGATCTGGCCTCTGCTTTCCTTTGCCCTTTATCCTCCATATAGGAGGTCAGCAGGTGACCCAGTCTTCCACACTTGCTTCAGAGAGAGCGATCCTAGTGCAGGGCAGGGCACACATGGTGTGAGACAGGTGCCTGGCAGAGCAGGCTGTGCAAAGATCCAGGACAGGTGGTTAGAGGAAAGGTGGACACCTGAGCTCCTGAAGCGCCACAATCCAGGGAGCATCTTAGAGTGGACATCCCAAGCAGGTGTATCTGTTTGTCTGAATTTGCCCTGGGGCTTGGATCTAAGGGAAAAACAAGTAAGGGAAGGCAGAAGCCTCCTGGTCAGTGTCTTTGCATTACCTACTCACTAGCTCCAGGCTGATTTTGAGAGTTCTGTTCGCCTGTGTACATCACAGACTGCTGATGGGGATTTGCTAAGTGCATCCGAGGGGCCATAGCTGTCTAAGATAGTGAAGATAAATAAAGGAAGAAGACTGGGGTCTCTCAGTGATTTAGAGATGTTAACAAGGCAGGCTGTGTGAAAGGTGCTAAGCCAGCATTTTAAACAGAGTGTGGCTGGGGCCCAGAGTGGTTCATCCGATCTGGTGCTGGCAGGAGAAGGCTTCGTTAGAAAAGGAGTTCTTGAACTCGAGTCCATGGTGTAATGCAGTAGGTCCATGAACTTGAGTGGGAAAAAAATGTATACTGGTCAAACTGAAAATTAGCATTTCCTTCTATTATGAATGTAGACAGCAAACCATAATAGTATTAGCAGAACCTGTGACTCTGTTATCCATGTAAATCATAGATATTCTTTTTTTAATTACTAATTTATTTTTGGCTGCGTTGGGTCTTTGTTGCTGCACGTGGGCTTTCTCTAGTTGTAGCGAGTGTGGGCTGCTCTTTGTTGTGGCGCACAGGCTTCTCATTGCGATGGCTTCTCTTGTTGCAGAGCACGGGCTCTAGGCATGAGGGCTTCAGTAGTTGTGGCACATGGGCTCCGTAGTTGTGACTCACGGACTTTAGAGCACAGGCTTAGTTGTGGCGCATGGGCTTAGTTGCTCCGCAGTGTCGTTTGTAGATTTTCTGATGATGCCCATTCTGATTGGTGTGAGGTGATACCTCATTGTAGTTTTGATTTGCATTTCTCTAATAATTAGTGATGTTGAGCAGCTTTTCATGTACCTCTTGGCCATCTGTATGTCTTCTTTGGAGAAATGTCTATTTAGGTCTTCTGCCCATTTTTTGATTGGGTTGTTTATTTTTTAAAATATTGAGCTGCATGAGCTATTTATATATTTTGGAGATTAACCCTTTGTCCGTTGATTTGTTTGCAAATATTTTCTCCCATTCTGAGGGTTGTCTTTTCATCTTGTTTATAGTTTCCCTTGCTGTGTAAAAGCTTTTAAGTTTCATTAGGCCCCATTTGTTCCAGGACCATTTATTGAAGAGACTTTTTTTCCATTGTATATTCTCATCTCCTTTTACATAGATTAATTGACCATAGGTGTGTTGGTTTATTTCTGGGCTTTCTGTTCTGTTCCATTGATCTATGTGTCTGTTTTTATGCCAGTACCTTATTGTTCTTATTACTGTATCTCTGTAGTATAGTTTGAAGCCACGGAGCGTGATTCCTCCAGCTCTGTTCTTTCTCAAGATTGTTTTGGCTTTTTGTGGTCTTTTGTGTTTCCATACAAATTTTAAAAGTGTTTGTTTTAGTTCTGTGAAAACTGTCCTTGGTATTTTGATGGGATTTGCATTGAATTTGTAGATCACCTGGGTAGTATGGTCATTTTAGCAATATTAATTCTTCCAATCCATGAATGTGGTCTATCTTTCCATCTGTCTGTGTCATCTTCAACTTCTTTCATCAGCGTTAGTTTTCTGAGTACAGGTCTTTTACCTCCTTAGGTAGGTTTATTCCTATTTTACTCTTTTTGATGTGACAGTAAATGGATTGTTTCCTTAATTTCTCTTTCTAATAGTTCATTCTTAGTGTTCTGAAATGCAACAGATTTCTGTATATTAATTTTGTACCCTGCAACTTTAGTGAATTAATTGATGAGCCCTGTTAGTTTTCTGGTGGTGTCTTTAGGATTTTCTATGTATAGAATCATGTTTTATCCAAACAACGACAGTTTTACTTCTTCCTTTTCAATTTGGATTGCTTTTCTTTTCTTGTCTGATTGTTGTGGCTAGGACTTCCAATACCATGTTGAATAAAAGTGGCAAGAGTGGGCATGCTTGTCTTGTTCCTGATCTTAGAGGAAATGCTTTCAGCTTCTTACTGTTGAGCATGATGTTAGTAGTGGGCTTGTCATATATGGTCTTTATTATGTTGAGTTATTTTTCCCTCTATGCCCACTTTCTGGAGAGTTTTTTTATCATAAATGGTATTGAGGGGTTTTTTTGGTTTGTTTTTGCGGTATGCGGGCCTCTCACTGCTGTGGCCTCTCCCATTGCAGAGCACAGGCTCCGGACGCACAGGCTCAGCGGCCATGGTTCACGGGCCCAGCCGCTCCACGGCATGTGGGATCCTCCCTGACCAGGGCACGAACCCACGTCCCCCTGCATCAGCAGGCGGACTCTCAACCACTGCGCCACCAGGGAAGCCCGGATATTGAGTTTTTATCAAAAGCTTTTTCTGAATCTATTGAGATGATCATATGGTTTTTATTCTTCAGTTTGTTAAATGTGGTGTATCACATTGATTGTGAATATTGAAAAATTTTTGCATCCCTGGGATAAATCCCACTTGATTATATTATATGATTATTTTAATGTATCATTGGATTTGGTTTGCTAATATTTTGTTGAGGGTTTTTGCATTTATATTCTTCAGTGATATTGGCCTGCGATTTTCTTTTTTTGTGGTACCTTTGTCTGGTTTTGGTATCTGGGTGATGCTGGCCTCATAGAATGAGTTTGGGAGTATTCCTTCCTCTGCAGTTTTTTGGAATAGTTTCAGAAGGATAGGTGTTAACTCTTGTAGAAATGTTTGGTAGAATTCTCCTGGGAAGCGACATGGTCCTGGAATTTTTGGTGTTGTTGGGAGTTTTTAAAGTTTCTGATTCAGTTTCATTATGGGTAATTGATCTGTTCATAATTTCTATTTATTCCTGGTTCAGTCTTGGGAAGTTGTATATTTCTAGGAATTTGTCCATTTCTTCTAGGTTGTTCATTTTATTAGCATATACTTGTTTGTAGTAGTCTCTTATGATCCTTTGTATTTCTGTGGTGTTGGCTGTAACTTCTCCTTTTTCATTTCTGATATTATTGATTTGGGCCCTCCCTCTTTTTTCTTGATGAGTCTGGCTAAAGGTTTATCAATTTTATCCTTTCGAAGAACTAGCTCTTAGTTTCATTGATTTTTTAAAAATCTTGATTTCATTTATTTCTGCTCTGATTTACAATTTCTTTCCTTCTACTGACTTGGGGTTTTGTTTGTTGTTCTTTTTCTAGTTCCTTTATGTGTAAGGTCAGGTTGTTTGAGATTTTTCTTGTTTCCTGAGGTAAGCTTGTATTGCTATAAACTTCCCTCTTAGAACTGCTTTTGCTGCATCCCATATATTTCTGGATCATTGTGTTTCATTTTCACTTGTCTCTATGTATTTTTTATTTCCTCTTTGATTTATTCAGTGCTTGTTTAGTAGCATATTGTTTAGCCTCCACCTGTTCGTTTTTTGCAGGTTTTTTTCCTTGTAGTTGATTTCTAGTTTCATAGCATTGTGGTTGGAAAAGATGCTTGATATGATTTCAATTTTCCTAAATTTACCAAGGATTCTTTTCTGGCCTAGCATGTGATCTATCCTGGAGAATGTTCCATGAGCTCTTGAATGTGTATTCTACTGCTTTTTATGGGATGTTCTATATGTATCTATTAAGTTCATTAGGTCTAATGTGTCATTTAAGGCCAGTGTTTCCTTATTGATTCTCTGGATGTTCTGTCCATTGATGTAAGTGTGGTAAGGTCCCCTATTGTTACTATCAATTTCTGCCTTTATGTCCATTAATATTTGCTTTATGTATTTAGGTGCTCCTATGTTGGGTGCATATATATTTACAATTGGTATATCTTTTTCTTGGATTGATCCCTTGTTCATTATGTAATGTCCTCCTCTATCTCTTGTAACAGTCTTTATTTTAAAGTCTATTTTTTCTGAAATGACTATTGCCACGTTGGTTTTCTTTTGATTTCCATTTGCATGGAATGGAAATTTTTTCATCCCCTTACTTTCAGTTTGTGTGTGTCTCTACATCTCAAGTGAGTCTCTTGTAGCCAGCATATATGTGGGTCTTGTTTTTTTATTCATTCAGCTACTCTGTCTTTTGATTGGAGCATTTAGTCCATTTACATTTAAAGTAATTACGGATATGTATGTTCTTATTGCCATTTTGTTAATTGCTTTGGGTTTTTTTTTTTTTGTGGTACGCGGGCCTCTCACTGTTGTGGCCTCTGCTGTTGCGGAGCACAGGCTCCGAACGTGCAGGCTCAGCGGCCATGGCTCACGGGCCCAGCCGCTCTGCAGCACGTGGGATCTTCCCAGACCGGGGCACGAACCCATGTCCTCTGCATCCGCAGGCGGTCTCTCAACCACTGCGCCACGAGGGAAGCCCTTGGGTTATTTTTATAGGTCTTTTTTCTTCCTTTCTTCTTTTGTTCTCTTGTGATTTGATGACTATCTTTAGTGTTATGTTTGGATTCCTTTTTCTTTTTGAGTGTGTGTGTCTATTACAGATCTTGTGTATGATTACCATGAGGTTTTTTTTCTTAAATATTTATTTATTTTGGCTGCGCCATGTCTTAGTTGCGGCATGTGGGATGTTCATTGCAGCATGCATGTGGGATCTAATTCCCTGACCAGGGATTGAACCTGGGCTCCCTGCATTGGGAGCATGGAGTCTTAGCCACTGGACCACCAGGGAAGTCCCCCATGAGGTTTTTATATATCAATTGATATATATATGTGATTGTTTTAAGTTGCAGATCTCTTAATTTCCAATGCCTTTTAACAACCCTGCATTTGTACTCTCCTCCCCTCATGTTTACTGTTTTTGATATTATGTTTTACATCTAATTGTTTTGTGTATCTCTTTACTGCTTACTGTGGATGTAGATTTTACTACTTTTGTGTTTTAACCTTCCTACTAGCTTTGTGTGTGTGTGATTTCCTGCCTTTACTGTTTGCCTTTACCAATGAGATTTTTCCTTTCATGATTTTCGGGTTTCCTGTTATGGCCTTTTCTTTTTTTGCTTAGAGAAGTTCCTTTAACATTTCTTGTTTGGTGGTGCTGAACTTTTTTTGCTTTTGCTTGTCTGTAAGGCTTTTGATCTCGCCATCAAATCTGAATGAGAGCCTTGCTGGGTATTCTTGGTTGTTGTAGGTTTTTCCCTTTCATCAGTTTAAGTATATTGTGCCATTCCCTACTGGCCTACAGAGTTTCTGCTGAAAAGTCAGCTGATAGGTTTATGGGACTTTATTTGTATTTCATTTGTTGTTTTTCCCTTGCTGCTTTTAATATTCTCTCCATCTCTAATTTCTGCCATTTTGATTACAACGTGTCTTGGTGTGTTTCTCTTTGGGTTAATCCTGTGGAGACTCTGTACTTCCTGGATTGGATGTTTGTTTCCTGTCCCATTTTAGGCCAGTTTTCAGCTATTATGTCTTCAAGTTTGTTCTTGGCTCCCTTTTCTCTGTTTCCTCCTTCTTGGACCTCTATATTAGTGCACTTGATGTTGTCCCAGAGTTCTGATAAATTGTCCTCATTTCTTTTTTTTATTTTTTCTGTTCAGCTTCAGTGATTTCCACTTCTCCATCTTCCAGCTCGCTGATCCATTCTTCTGTCCCATTTAGTCTACTGTTGGTTTCTTCTAGTATATTTTTCATTTCAGTTAGTGTATTCTTCATCTCTGTTTGGTTCTTTACATTTTCCAACTCTTTGTTTAAAACTTCCAACTTCTCTCACTGTTTATCCACTCTTCTCCCATGTTCTTTGATCATTTTTATGATCACTACCCTGAACTCTTTCTTGAGTAGACTGCATATCTCCACTTTGCTTAGTTTTTCTTCTGGGGTTTTATTTTATTCCTTTGTTTGGAAAATAATCCTCTGTTGCCTCACTTTGCCGAGTTTTTTTTTTTTTTTTTTTAATGTATCTGGCAGATTGGTTACATTTCCCCACCCTGGAGAAGCAGCCTTCTGTAGGAGATGTCCTATGCATCCCAGCAACGCATCCCCCTCTTGTTACCCAAGCTGTATGTCCTCTATGGGTTCACCCTATGAGGGGTGCATGGGTCCCTCTGTTGTGGCAGGCTGTGTGGGTAGTTTGGTAGGCTTGATTGGCCCCAGGTTCAGTTGATTGCCAGGCCTTGCCTTGTGTGGGGGGTGCTAACCTCTGGTTGGTGGGACCAGGTCACGTGGTGGCTGACTGTGGAACCTAGGAGGCCCGGGACTAGTGCTAGGCACTGGTGGGCAGAGTCAAGGTCCAGGAGACTGTGGGGCTGTTGCCCACCCACTGGTGGGGGAACCCAGGTCCTGGGGCTAGTGCCAGCCTACTGGTAGGCAGAGCTAGACCCTGGAATCTAGTCCCAGTGACCAGGGGTCCCTGAGCTGGTGTTAGGTCGCTGGTGGGTGAGGCCCATTCCTGACATGGTTGAGTGCAGAGTCCAGCGCATCCTGAAGTTTGTGATGGCCTGCTAGTGGGTGGGGCCAGGCCCAGCTGGTCCTAGTGCAGGATCTGGCCTGCTGGTGGAGTGTCTGGGTCCATCGGCTGTAGAGCTGTGGTTTTCTTGCTGTTGGTGTCTGCTCCCTGGTGGGTGAGACTGGTCTGGAGGCTAGAGCAGACTCCTTGGAATGTGGGACTGTGGCCCAGGCACTGGTGCCTGCCCATGAGTGGGTGGAGCTGGGCCCTATGGTGGGCAAGGCCATGTCCAGAGGTGGCTGGGGGCTCAGGGGGTCTCAAGGCAGCCTATCTGATGGTGGGTGGAGCTGTGTCCCCACCCAGTTAGTTGCTTGCCCTATGGTATCCCAGCAGTGGTGCCTATAGGCTGTTGGGCCAGGGCCAGGCTGGGTGCTGGGGCTAATAAGCCGGAGGGAGGATTCCACAATGACTTGCCAGTACCAGTGTCCACATGGTAGAATGAGCTCCCAAGAATGGCTGCTGCCAGTGACTATATCCCTAGGGTGAGCTGCAGTTGCCTCCTGCTTCTCCAGGAGATTATCTAAGAGCACCAGGCTCCTATATAATCACTGCTCCTGCCCTGGGTCCTGGAGCATGTGAGATTTTCTGTGAGCCCTTTGAGAGTGAAGTCTCTGTTTCCACCAGCCCTCTGGTACTCCTGAAAATAAGCCCCTCTTGCCCTTTAAAGCCAAATGCTCTGGGTGCTCATCTTGCTAGTGCAGGACCCTTGGGCTGGGGAGCCTGACTTGGGGCTTGGAACCCTCTTTTGGGAGAACCTCTGCAATTGCAATTCTCCTGTATGTCAGTCCCCCACCTGGGGATATGGGACTTGGCTGTATTGTGACTCCACCCCTCCTGCCCATCTTGTTGTGGTTCCTTCTTTATATTATCTTTAGTTGTAGAAGACCTTGTTGGTAGGTTCTGGTCTTTCCAAAGTGTCAACTTTGGAAGCTGATTAGAACAAGTCAACTGTAAAAAGACATTTATGAGATAATCACAAATAAGAACACTGACTGGATGTTAGTATGAAGGAATTGTTGGTGAATTTTTTAGTGTGATAATGGCATTATTTTATCTCTTGAAGGTACATACAGAAATGTACAGATGAAGTAAGGTACCAGAAATTGCCTTAAAATCATTCATTCATAGGAGTACGTGTGGAAAAAGTGAGGGTTGGATAAGAGATGATACAACACAGTCCATGAGTTGATAATTTTTGAAACTGGGTAATGTGGATGTAGTTCATTATACTATTTTCTGTACTTTATGTGTGTTTAAAATCTTCCACTGAGGGGGAAAAAAAAGCAGGTATGAAAAGTACCTTGCACATAGCAGCAGCTCAATAAAGGATTGTTTCTGTAATCGAACAATGAGCAAACTGCACTTTAGAGAGCTTAAGTAACTTAACCCAAAGAAAGACACACAGGCTTGGCAAACATCAGTCTGATTCTCAGAGAGTCCTATGTGTAGGTAGCCCAGTTGGCAGCTGTGATAATCACAAAAGCCACTCACTCAAATTGAATTTTTATTCCAAAGACTGTAATGGGTATAAAGACAACAGCCCAAACTGAAAACAATCTGCTTAATTGGAAATTAGAAGTAGTTCATTTGCAGGAGAGCAAACAGTGGGTGACAGCCTTGGCACTCTGATAAGTTATAACCAAGAAAGCATAAAAATAACCAATGTCCTTCTGATACACAATGTGGATGTGCAGCATTTACAGCAAATAACAGGAAGAAAGGAAAGGAAAAAAATCCACAGAATCCCCAAATTCAGAAATTAACTTTCACTTAACAACACAGTGGTGAAGACTTTTGGTAGCAAAATTTTCACAATTCTTAAAATGGGAATCTTCAAAAGTACTTCGTTAAGTTCAAAAGCTAAAAAAACTGAAGAGGGAATAGTTACACTGGCTTAGAAGAGCTGCCGCCTGTCACGAAGATGACAATCAGTCCTAGTTCCAAACACAGTGATAACCGGTGAACCTGACGAACCGAAGAGAGAGGCCGACTGGTGGGCACTGATGTCACTGTACGGACACACTGGATCGCTCATCACTAAGAGCCAACTCTAACAGCTACTGCTCCTCCTGACTGATACCAAGGTTGCCTTTCTGCACCTCGAGCTCCTCAGCAGTGACCATCGATGGGTCAATGGCCGCATATTTGGTTCCGTGGAATTGCAGCAAATGTATCTGCAGAAATGCAGAATAATTATTTTAAACATCACTGTTGTGCATTAATGGTTTCTAGTTCTAAAATTACAGAGTGCTGGGGGAATGGGCAAGATAAGGTCAGGGGGTTAAAAGGTACAAAACTACCATGTATAAAATAAGCTACAAGAATATATTGTACAGCACAGGGAATATAGCCAATATTTTATAGTAACTTTAAATGTAGTATATTCTATAAAATTGTTGAATCACTATATAGAACACCTGAAACTGATATTATAAATCAACTATACCTCAATAAAAATATATACACTGAAACATTAGAGTAATACATACTAATTAGAAAAATTAGAAAACAGAAAAGTCAAAAAAATTTTAAAAACCACAATTTGGGGACTTCCCTGGCAGTGCAGTGGTTGAGAATCCGCCTGCCAATGTAGGGGACATGGGTTCAAGCCCTGGTCTGAGAAGATCCCACATGCTGTGGAGCAACTAAGCCCGTGCGCCACAACTGCTGTGCCTGTGCTCTAGAGCCCGCAAGCTACAACTACTGAGCCTGTGTGCCACAAATACTGAAGCCTGCATGCCTAGAGCCTGTGCTCTGCAACAAGAGAAGCCACCACAATGAGAAGCCCGCACACTACGATGAAGAGTAGCCCCTGCTTGCTGCAACCAGAGAAAGCCCGCGTGCAGCAACGAAGACTCAATGCAGGCAAAAACCAAAAAAACACAAAAACAAACCAAAACCACAATTTGGGATCTTTGTTCCTCACTTAATATGTAACCAGTCTTTCCAGGTAACTACAAATTGTTGTTAACACCTTAAATTGCCACATGCTGCTTCACCAGTCGGTGTTTACCCTTCCCCTCTGCTGCTACGAATCAGGTCCTTCCCATCTTCTGCTGTTCTAGCACCGTAATGACTATCTCTGGGAATCAAGTTTTTTTGTATTTATGATCCTCTCCTCAGGATCTGTTGCCACATGTGGACAACAGGATCAAAGAACGTGACTGGTTTTTTAAGGCTGTTGATACTACTTGCCAAATTGCAAAGCAACCATTTCTCACCACTATTCTAATATCCATTTAGGCAGGTATTAGAAGTAGTGTTTGTTTGTGTGCGTGTGTTTTAATGCATTAAAATTAGACCAAGAAGTCACTTCGTGGGATTCAGATTGACTCCATTTAAGTCTGGTGTCCTGCTCTGGATGAATTCATTGCGTCCAGGAGCCAAGGTCCCATTGTACCAAACGGCTGCTTCAGTGTGTGAGTTCAGGCCTGTGGTTCTTAGAAAAGGGATAGTGGGCATAGAGTCCCTCAGGTGGCTCTAATATGCTTGAATTCTCCTGTAAGTTACTAATGTGGACCGATTTATCAAGTCAATGCTTCATTCCTACAGAGAATTCTGTAGTTCTCTTACTCGACGACCAGAAAATAAATAAAACTTTATGTTTCAAACCAGATTCCATGTTCAAAGTGCTCTGGGATCCAACCTAGGACCTACCTGTACATAGAGATTCACCTCTGCACTTCTGCACAGGTAAGGGAAATTGCCTCCTGTTTTCAGGTGAGCCCTCCGGGCATTAGGATACAGCTTGTACATTTCTTCTTTAGCTTCAGTTGAAAGTGCACTCTGGTCAAACACCTTTAACAGAACATGAGGCCCAAACTGTTATTTCAGTGTGTTCTTTGCATGTTCAGCAAAGGACTGCCCCCAGCCCAAACCTTACGCTAACCCCTACCCTCATCCTAACCCGTACATTAACACTAACCTGTACCGTAACCCTAACCCGTTGTCATACCCTAACCTGTACCCAAAACCGTACCCATACCCTAACACTAACCCTTACCCTAACCCTAACCTGTACACTAACACTAACCCATACCCTAACCCTAACCCGTTGTCGTACCCTTACCTGTACCCTAAACCATACCCGTTCCCTAACCCTAACCTTATCCTAACCTGTACCCTAATCCTAACGCATACACGAACACTAACCTGTACCTTAACGTGTACCCTAATCCATTGTCATACCCTAACCTGTACCGTAAACCCTACCCATTCCCTAACACTTACCCTAACCCATACACTAATACTAATCCGTACACTAACCCGTACCCTAACACGTACCCTAAACCCTACCCATTCCCTAACCCGTACCCTAATACTAACCCATACACTAACACTAACCCGTACCCTAAAACATACCCTAACTCTAAACTGTTGTCATACCCTAAACTGTACCCTAAACAGTACCCACTCCCTAACCCTTACCCTAACCGTACCCTAATCCTAACCCGTACACTAACCGGTACCCTAATACGTATCCTAAACCTAACCCGTGGTCGGACCCTAACCTGTACCCTAAACCATACCCATTCCCTAACACTAACCTAAACTTAACCCGTACCCTAATCCTAACCCGTACAGCAACACTAACCCATACCCTAACACTATCCCTTACCCTAACCCTTACCGTTATCTGGACCTTAATCCTAACCCGTACACTAACCGGTCCCCTAATACGTATCCTAAAGCTAACCCGTGGGCGGACCCTAACCTGTCCCCTAAACCGTACCCGTTCCCTAACACTAACCTAAACTTAACCCGTACCCTAATCCTAACCTGTACACTAATACTAACCCATACTCTAACCCGTTGTCATACCCTAATCTGTACCTTAACCGCACCCATTCACCAAACCTAACCCTAACCCTTACCCTAACCCTTACCGTTATCTGTACCTTAATCCTAACCCGTACAGCAACACTAACCCATACCCTAACATGTACCCGATCCCTAACTCATTGTCATACCCTAACCCGTACCCTAATCCTAACCCATACACTAACAGTAACCCGTACCATATCACGTATCCTAATCCTAACCTGTTGTCATACACTAACTGGTATCCTAGACTGTACCCATACCCTAACTATAACCCTAACCCTTACCCTAAACGTACCCTAATCCTAACCCGTACACTAACACTAACCTGTACCCTGACACATACCCTAATCCGTTGTTGTACTTTAAACTGTGATCTAAACCGTACACGTTCCCTAACCCTAACCCTTACACTAACCCGTGCCCTAATCTTAACCCATACGCTAACACTAACTCATACCCTAACATGTACCCTAATCCATACCCGTTCCTTAACACTAAACCTAACCATGACCCTAACCCTAAGCCTTACCCTAACTCTTATCCTAACGTATACCCTAATCCTAAGCCATACACTAACACTAACCCGTACATTAACACATACCCTAACCCGCTGTCGTACCCTAACCTGTACCCTAAACCATACCCGTTCGCTAACCCTAAACCTAACCCTTACCATAACCCTTACCCTAACACGTACCTTAATCCTAATCTGTACACTAACACGTACCCTAACCCGTTATCGCACGCTAACCTGTACCCTAAACCGTATCCGTTCCCTACCCTAAACCTAACCCTTACCCTAACCCATACCCTAACACATACCCTAACCCATCGTCATGCCCTATCCTGTACCCTAAACCGTACCCATTCCCTAACCCTTACCCTTGACCTTACTGTTAACCACACCAATATCCTAACCCGTACACAAACACTAACCCATACCCTAACTCATACCCTATCTCTATCCCATTCTCATAGCCTAACTGGTACCCTAAACCGTACCCGTTCCCTAATGCTAACTCTAATCCTTACCCTAAACCTTACCCTAACCCATACCCTAATCCTAACCAATATACTAACCCATACCCTAACACATACTGTAAACCAAATCCCTTGTTGTACCCTAAACTGTACACTAAACTGCACCTGTTCCCTAATCCTAACTTCAACCCTAAACCTTACGCCAAACCGTACCCTCATCCTAACCCGTACCCTAACCCGAACCCTAAGCTTAACCTGTTGTCGTACCCTAACCTGTACCCGTTCCCTAACCCTAACACGTACCCTAAGCCTAACCCGTTGTCATAACCTAACTTGTACCCTAAACCGTACCCGTACCCTAACCCTTACACTAACCCGTACCCTAAAACGTATATGTTCCCTAACCCTAACACCCTAACCTGTACCATAATCCTAACCCGTACACTAACACTAGCCCGTAACTTAACACGTACCCTAACTCTAACCCGTTTTTGTACCCTAACTGGTAACCTAAACCTTACCTGTTCCCTAACCTTAACCCTAATTCGGACCCTGATTTTGTCATAACCTAACTTGTACCCTAAACCGTACCCGTACCCTAACCCTTACACTAACCCGTACCCTAAAACGTATATGTTCCCTAACCCTAACACTTACCCTAACCTGTACACTAACCCATACCCTAAACTTAACCTGTTGTTGTACACTAACCTGTACCCTAAACCATACCCGTTCTCTAACCCTAACCCTTACTCTGTTACTTGTACCCTGAATCTAACCCGTACATTAACACTAACCCGTACCTAAAACGTACCCTAACCCTAACCTGTTGTCGTACCCTAACCTGTACCCTAATCCATACCCGTTCCCTAACACTAACCCAAACCCAGACCCTAACCCTAACGCTAAACCTTACCCTAACATATACTCTAACCTGTACACTAACAGTAACCCATATCCTAACACATACCCTAACCCTAATCTGTTGTCATACCCTATCCTGTACCCTAACCCCTACCCGTTCCCTAACCCTTACCCTTGACCTTACCATTAACCATACCGATATCCTAACCCGTACACTAACCCCTACCCTAAACTGTACCCGTTCCCTAACCTGTCCCCTAAACCGTACCCTAATCCATACACTAATCCTAACCTGTACACCAAAATTAACCTGTACCCTAACACGTACCCTAACCTGTACCCTAAACCATACCATTCCCTAGCCCTAACCCTCTTACCCTAACTTGTACTTGTACGCTAATCCTAACCGGTACACCAACACTAACATGTACCCTAGCACATACCTTAAACTTAACCCGTTGTCGTATCCTAACCTGTACCCTAAACCGTACCTGTTCCATAACCATAATCCTAACCCTCATTCTTCCCGTAACCCTTATCGTAACACGTACCCTAATCCTAACCCATACACTAACACTAACCAGTACCCTAACACATACCCTAAGCCTAACCCGTTGTCATACCCTAACCTGTACCCTAAACCATACCCGTTCTCTAACACTAACCCTAATGCTAACCTTTACCCTAACTCGTATCCTAATTGTAACTAGTACGCTAACACTAACCCATACCGTAACACATACCCTAACCCTAAACTGTTATGGTACACTAACCTGTACCTTAAACCATACCCGTTCCCTAACTGTAACCGTAATCCTGACCCTTACCTTAATCGTAACACTTACCCTAACCCTTGCCCTAACCCGTAACCTAAAACGCAACGCAACCCTAACCCACTGTCGTACCCTAAACTGTACCCTACACCATACCCATTCCCTAAGCCTAATCCTAACTCTAACCCTTACCCTAACCTGTAACATAAACCTAACCTGTACACTAACTCGTACCCTAACATGTACCCTAATTCTAAACAGCTGTCGTAACCTAACCTGTACCCTAAACTGTACCCGTTCCGTAACCCTAACCATAACCCTTACCACAACCTGTACCCTAATACTAATTCTAACACTAACATGTACCCTAACAGTACCCTACACCTAACATGTTGTCGTACCCTAACCTGTACCCTAAACCAAGCCTGATCCCTAAATCTAACCGTTACTCTAATCCGTAACCTAATACCTGTACACTAACAGTAACCCGTACCCTAACACATACCCTAACCCTAAGCTGTTGTACACTAACCTGTACCTAAACCTCACCCATTCCCTAACCCTTACTCTAACCCGTAACCTAATACTAACCTGTGCACTAACACTAACCCGTACCCTACCCGAACCATACCCTAATCCTAACCCATACACTAACACTAATCTGTACCCTAATAAGTACCCTAAGCCTAACCCGTTCTCTTATCCTAACCCGTACCTAAACTGTACCCGATCCCTGACCCATGCACTAATCCTAATCTGTACACCAAAACTAACCCGTACCCTAACACATACCCTAACCCACGTCCTACACTAACCTGTATCCTAAACTCTACCCATTCCCTAATCCTAACCTGTACACTAACACTAACCCATACCCTAACCCTAAACCGTCATACCCTAATCTGTACCTTAAACCGTACCCATTCCCTAACCGTAATCCTAACTCTAACCCTTACCTTAACCCTAACCCGTACCCTAATACTAACCCACACACTAACACTAACCTGTAGCCTAAAACGTACCCTAATCCTAACCCATTGTCATACCCTAAACTGTACCCTACACCATACCCGTTCCCTAACCCTAATTCTAACCCTTACCCTAACATGTAACATAATCCTAACCCATACACTAACATGTACCCTAACCCGTTCTTGTACCCTAATCCTAAACCGTACACTAACACCATACCCTAACTCATACCCTAATCTGTTTTCGTACCCTAAACTGTACTTATTCCCTAATCTTATACCTAACCCTAACCCTAAACCGAAACTAACCCATACCCTAACATGTACCCTAACCCTAAACCGTTGTTGTACCCTAACCTGTATCCTAAACCATACCCATTTCCTAACCCTTACCTTATCTGTACTCTAATCCTAACCCATACAATACACTAATCCATACCCTAAGCCTAACCCGTTGTACATAACCTGTAGCCTAAACCGTACCCGTTCCCTAACCCTAACGCTAACCCTTACCCTAATCCGTACCCTAATCCTAACGCATATGCTAATACAAACCCTTACCCAACACGTACCGTAACCAAAACCCATTGTACCCCAAACCTTATGCTAACCCGTATCCTCATCCTAACCTGTACACTAACACGAATACCCTAACTTGCACCCTAACCTAACCCGTACCCTAATCCTAATCCATACACTAATAACCTGTACCCTAAAACGTACCATAACCCTAACCCGTTCTCACACACTAACCTGTACCCTAAACCGCACCCGTTCCCTAACCCTAATCCGTATCCTAATCAAACACTAACCTGTACCCTAACCCTAATCCGTTGTCATAGCCTAACTTGTACTTTAAACCACACTCGTTCCCTAACACTAACCCTATTCCTAATCCTTACTCTAACCCTTACCCTAATCCGCATCCTAATCTGTACACTAACACTAACCCGTAACTTAACACATACCCTAACTCTAACCCGTTTTCGTACCCTAACCAGTACCCTAAACCTTACCGGTTCCCTAACCTTAACCCTAACCCTTACCCTAATGCTTATCCTAATCCTAACCCGTACACTAACACGTACCCTAACCCGTTGTTGTACCCTAACCTGTACTATAAACCGTACCAGTTCTCTAACTCTAAACCTAACCAAAACCCTTACCCGAACCGTACCCTAATCCTAACCCATACACTATACTAATTGGTATCCGTAACATACTCTAAGCCTAACCTGTTGTCATACCCTAACTTGTACCCTAAACCCTATCCTTTCCCTAATCCTAACGCTAACCCTTAACCTAACCCTTACCAGAAGCCTTACCCTAACCTGTACCCTAATCCTAACCCGTACGCTAACCCTAACCCGTACCTTAACACTAACTCGTACCCTAACGTTTTCTCTAAACTGTACTTGTTCCCTAAGCTGTACCCTAATCCTAACCCATATGCTAACACTAACCCATTCCCTAACATGTACCGTAATCCTAACCCGTTGTTGTACCTTAACCTGTACCCTAATCCTAACCCGTACGCTAACCCTAACCCGTACCCTAATCCTAACCCGTACGCTAACACTAACCCATTCCCTAACATGTACCGTAATCCTAACCCGTTGTTGTACCTTAACCTGTACCCTAAACAGTACCTGTTCCCTAACGCTAACCCTAGCCTTATCCTAAACCTTACCCCAAACCGTACCTTAATACTAATCCGTATACTAACACGTACCCTAACACATACCTAACACTAACCCATTCCCTAACATGTACCGTAATCCTAACCCGTTGTTGTACCTTAACCTGTACCCTAAACAGTACCTGTTCCCTAACGCTAACCCTAGCCTTATCCTAAACCTTACCCCAAACCGTACCTTAATACTAATCCGTATACTAACACGTACCCTAACCATACCCTAAACCTAACTCGTTGTAGTACCCTAACCTGTAACTTAAACCATGCCCATTCCCTAACCCGTACCCGAACCCTTACCCTAACCCGTACCCTAACACTAACGTGCTGTCATACCCTAAACTGTACCCTAAATCGCACCCGTGCCCTGACCCTTACCCTAACGTGTACCCTAATCCTAAACCGTATACTAACAATGACCCGTACCCAACACATACCATAACTATAACCCATTGTCATATCCTATCCTGTACCCTAAAACGTATACATTCCCTAACCCTAACACCCTAACCCTTACCCTAACCCGTACAGTAATCCTAACCCTTACCCTAACACTAACCTGTAACTTAACACGTACCCTAACTCTAACCCGTTTTCATACCCTAACCGGTAACGTAAACCTTACCCGTTCTCTAACCTTAACCCTAATCCTAACCCTTACCCTAACCAGACCCTAATCCTAACCTGTACACTAACACTGATCTGTACCCTAAACTGTACCTGTTCCCTAACCCGAACCCTTACTCTTACCCGTACTGTAATCCTAAGCTATACACTAATACTAACCCATACCACAACATGTACCCTAGCCCTAACCTGTTGTCATACACTAACCTGTACCCTAAACTGTACCCATTCCCTAAAACTAACCCTAACTCTAACCCTTACCCTAAGCCTTACCCTAACTTTACCCTAATCTTAGGACGTACCCTAACCCTAACATGTTGTCATACACTAACCTGTACCCTAAACTGTACCCATTCCCTAAAACTAACCCTAACTCTAACCCTTACCCTAAGCCTTACCCTAACTTTACCCTAATCTTAGGACGTACCCTAACCCTAACATGTTGTCATACACTAACCTGTATCCAAACCATACCCATTCCCTAGCCCTAACCCAAACCCTAACACTAATCCTTACCCTAACCCGTACCCTAAACCTAACCAGTTGTCGTACACTAACCTGTACCCTAAACCGTACCCATTCCCTAACCCTTTCCTGAACCATACCGTAATACTAACCCATACACTAACACTAATCTGTACCCTAACACGTACCCTAAGCCTAACCCATTGTCACACCCTAACCTGTACCCTAACACTAACCCTAACCCTTAACCTAAACCTTACCCTAACCCATACTCTAATCCTAACTCATAAACTAAAACTAACCCATACCCTAACCCATTGTCAAAACCTAACCTTTACCCTAAACCATACCCATTCCCTAAACTTAACCATTACCCTATCCCTTACCCTAACTGTACCCTAACCCATACCCTAATCCTAGCCGTACACTAACACTAACCCTTTCCCTAACACGTACCCTAATCCTACTCCCTTGTTATACCGTAAACTGCACTCTAAACCGTATCCGCTCCCTAACCTGAACCTTAATCCTAAATCTAATCCTTACTCTAACACTTACCGTAACCGGTACTCTAACCTAAACTGTACATTAACCCATACCTTAACACGTACCCTAACTCAAAACCGTTTTCGTACCCTAACCTGTACACTAAACCGTACCCATTCCCTATCCATAACCCTAACCCTATCCCATAACCTAATCCTAAATCGTACACTAACCCGTACCCTAACACGTTGTCATACCCTAACCTGTACCCTAAACCGTACCCGATCCCTAACCTGTACCTTAACACTAACGCATTACCTAACACGTACCCTAATCCTAAACCATTGTCGTACCCTAACCTGTACTTTAAACTGTACCCGTTTCCTATCCCTAACCTTTACCCTAACCTGTACGCTAAAACTAACTCTTACCCTAACACATACCCTAATCCTAATCCGTTGTCATACCCTAACCTGCACCCTAAACCGTACCCTAATCTTAACCTGTACACTAACACTAAGCCTTACCTTAGCACATACCCTAACCCTAAACCGTTTTTGTACCCTAACCTGTATCTGAAACCGTACTGTTGCCTACCCATAAATCTAACCCTTACCCCAACCCATACTCAACCGTACAGTAACACTAATACGTACCCTAACCGTTGTCAGAACCTTACCTGTACCCTAAACCATACCCGTTCCCTAACCATAACTCTAACAATAACCCTTACCCTAAACTTACTCCTATCTTAACACCTACACTAACACTAATCCATACCCTAACATGTGCCCTAACCCAAACCCGTTGTCATACCCTAACCTTTACCCTAAACCATTCGCGTACCCTAGCCCTAACCTTAATCCTAACCCTTACCCTTACCTTAACCATACCCTAATCCTAACCCGTACAGTAACACTAACCGGTACCCTGACACATACCCTAATCCGTTGTCGTGCCCTAACCCGAACCCTAATTGTAACCGAAACACTAAGACTAACATGTACCCTAACACGTACTCTAACCCTAAACTGTTGTCGTGCCCTAACCTGTACCCTAAACCGTACCCGTTCCCTAACCCTCACCCTAACCCGTACACTTACATACACTTACACTAACCCGTACCCTAACACCTACCCTAAACCTAACCTGTTCTACCATAATCTGTACCTGTTCCCCAACCCTAACCCTTACTCTTACTCTTGAACTTACCATTACCCGCACCAATATCCTAACCTGTACACTAACACTAACCCGTACCCTATCCCTAACCCCTTGTCATTCCCTAACCCTAAAGCTTACTGTAACCTAATCCTAACCTGAACACTAACCAGTACCCTAATCCTAACACACTGTCGTACCCTAACCTGTACCCTAAACTGCACCTGTTCCCTAACCCTAACCCTTATCCTAACCCATACACTAAAACTAACGCGTACCCTAACCCATACCTGTTCCCGAACCCTAACACTTACCCTAACCTGTACCCTAATCCTAACCCATACACTAACAAACACTCACCTATACCATAACACACACCCTAACCCATTGTCATACACTTACCTGTACCTGTTCCCTAAACCTAACCCTTACCCTAACTTTACCCTAATTCTAACCCGTACACTAATACTAATCCATACCCTAACATGTACCCTAAGCCTAACCCGTTGTCCTACCCTAACCTACACCCTAAACTGTACCTAACCCTAACACTAACCCTAATCCTTAACCTAACCCTTACACTAACCCATACCCTAATAATAAACCATAAACTAGAACTAACCCATACCCTAATAATAAACTATAAACTAGAACTAACCCATACCCTAACACGAATCCTATACCTAACCCCTTGTCATTCCCTAACCGTAGCACTAAGCCTTATCCTAAAGCTTACCTTAACCTGAACACTAACCAGTACCCTAATCCTAACATGTTGCCATACCCTAACCTGTATCCTAAACCATTCTCACTCCTTAACCATAATCCTAACCCTAACCCTTACCTTAACGGTACCCTAATCCTACCCCATACACAAACACTAATCCATACCCTAACAAGTACCCTAAGCCTAACCCGTTGTAGTACCTTCACCTGTACCCTAAACTGTACCCGTTCCCTAACCCTTACCCTAAACAATACCCTAATTCTAACCCATATACTAATACTAACCCTTACCCTAACACGGACCCTAACCCAAACCCCTTGTTGTACCCCAAACTGAACCCTAAACCGTACGCTAACCCGTACCCCTATCCTAACCTGTACACTAACACTAACCCATACCCTAACACATAAGCTAACCCTAACCTGTTGTCGTAACCTAACCTGTACCCTAAACCATACCCGTTTCCTAGCCCTAACCGTGCCCTAATTCTAAACCGTACACTAACACTAGTCCATACCCTAACGGGTACCCTAAGCCTAAGCCATTGTCATACCCTAACCTGTGGCCCGCACCACACCTAACCCTTACCCTAACCCATAAACTAAAACTAACCCGTACCCAACACATTCCCTAACCCTTACCCTAATCCTAACCCGTACACTAACATTAACCCATACCCTAACACATACCCTAAGCTTAACCCGTTCTTGTACCCTAACCTGTACTGGAAACCGTACCTGTTCCCTAACCCTTTACCTTAACTAGTACTGCAATTCTAACCCATACACTAAAACTAAACCATACCCTAACATGTACCCTAACCTGTTGTCGTGCCATAACCTGTACCCTAAACTGTACCCGTTCCCTAACCAAAACCCTTACCCTAACCCTTACCCGAACCGTACCCTAATCCTAACCCATACACTAACACTAGTCGGTACCCTAACATGTACCCTAAGCCTAACCTGTTGTCGTACCCAACGTGTAACCTAAACCGTACCCATTCTCTAACCCTTACCTGTACTCTAACCCTTACCCATACACTAACATTAACCAGTATCCTAACACATACCCTAAACCTAATCCGTTGTCATACCCTAATCTGTACCCTAAACCGTACACATTCCTAACCCTAACCCATACACTAACACTAAGCCATACCTTAACACATACCCTAAACTGTACCTGTCCCCTAGCCCTGACCCTAACCCTTACCAGTACCCTAATCCGAACCCATACACTAAAACTAACCCGTCTAAACCTAATCCTAAACCTAATCCTAATCCTAAAT
Source organism: Neophocaena asiaeorientalis asiaeorientalis (assembly GCF_003031525.2). Taxonomy (NCBI): domain Eukaryota; kingdom Metazoa; phylum Chordata; class Mammalia; order Artiodactyla; family Phocoenidae; genus Neophocaena; species Neophocaena asiaeorientalis. The sequence goes on along the minus strand of NW_020185332.1, from coordinate 2,044,467 downwards.
CTAAAGGTTACCCTAACCCGTACCGTAATCTTAACCAGTACACTAACACTAACCTGTACCCTAACACATACCCTAACACTAACACGTTGTCGTACCCTAAACCATACCCATTCCCTAACCGAAACCCTAACCCTTACCCTAACCCAAACCCATTGTTGTACCCTAAACCATATCCATTCCCTAACAGTAACCCTTACCCTAACCATACCCTAATCTTAACCCGTACACTAATCCGTACCCTAAGCCTAACCTCTTGTCGTACCCTAAACTGTACCTGTACCTATCCCTAACCCTAATCCTACTCCATACACTAACCCATCCCCTAACACGTACACTAACCCTTAAACCATATCCATTCCCTAACAGTAACCCTTACCCTAACCATACCCTAATCCTAACCCGTACACTAACACTAATCCGTACCCTAAGCCTAACCTCTTGTCGTACCCTAATCTGTACCTGTACCAATCCCTAACCCTAATCCATACACTAACCCATCCCCTAACACGTACACTAACCCGTCAGACCCTAACCTGTACCCTAAAGAGTACCCATTTCCCAACCCTAATCCTAACCCATACCCTAAGCCTAACTCATTGTGGTACCCCAAACTGTACCCGTTTCATAACCTTAACCCTAACGCTTACCCTAACCTTACCCTAATCCTAACCCATACCCTAACACATACCCTAAGCCTAACTCATCATTGTGGTACCCCAAACTGTACCCGTTTCATAACCTTAACCCTAACGCTTACCCTAACCTTACCCTAATCCTAACGCATACACTATCCCATACCCTGACATGTATGCTAACTCTAAATCGTTGTTGTATCCTAAGCTGTACCCTAAACCATACCCATTCCCTAACCCTAACCTGTACCCTAACCCTAACCTGTACACTAACACTAGCCTAACCTGTATCCTAAACCATACCCGTTCCCTAACCCTAACCCTAAACTTACCCTAACCTGTAACCTAATCCTAACCCATACACTAACACTGACCCATACCCTAACACGTACTCTAACCTGTTGTCATACCCTAACCTGTAACCTAACCCGTACCCATTCACCAACCCTAACTTCATTGTGGTACCCCAAACTGTACCCGTTTCATAACCTTAACCCTAACGCTTACCCTAACCTTACCCTAATCCTAACGCATACACTATCCCATACCCTGACATGTATGCTAACTCTAAATCGTTGTTGTATCCTAAGCTGTACCCTAAACCATACCCATTCCCTAACCCTAACCCGTACCCTAACCTGTACACTAACACTAGCCTAACCTGTATCCTAAACCATACCCGTTCCCTATCCCTAACCCTAAACTTACCCTAACCTGTAACCTAATCCTAACCCATACACTAACACTGACCCATACCCTAACACGTACTCTAACCTGTTGTCATACCCTAACCTGTAACCTAACCCGTACCCATTCACCAACCCTAACCGTAACCATTACCCTAATCCTTACCCTAACTGGTACCCTAACACTAACCTGTTGTACTCTAACCTGTACCCTAAACCGTTCCCTACCCTAACCCTTACGCTAACCCGTACCCGAAATCTAACCGGTACACTAACACTAACCCATACCGTAACACCTACCCTAACCCATTGTCATACCCTGAACCGTAACCTAAGCCATACCTGTTCCCTAACACTAACGCTAAACCTAACCTGTACCCTAAAGCATACCCATCCCCAATCCTAACCCTTACCCTAACCTTAATCTAACCCATACCCTAATCCTAAAACGTACACTAAGCTGTACCCCAACACATACCCTAACAGTAACCAGTTGTCATACCCTAACCTGTACCCTAAACAGTACACGTTCCCTAACCCTTAACCTTACCATTAACTGCACTGATACCCTAACCCATACCCTAACACGTTGTCGTACATTAACCTGTACGCTAAACTGAGCCCGATCCCTAACCATTACTCCAACCCGTAACCTAATACTAACCTGTACACTAACACATACCCTAACCTGTTGTCCTACGCTAACCTGCACCCTAAACAGTACCCGTTCCCTAACCCTTGCCCTAACTAGTACGCTAATCCTAACTGGTACACTAACACTAACCCCTACCCTAAATCTAACCCCTTGTACCCTAAAGCGTACCCATTCCGTAACTATAACCCTCACCCTCACCCTAACACATACCCAATCCTAACCCATACACTAACACTAATCTGTACCCTAACACGTACCCTAAACCGTACCTGTTCCGTAACCCTAACCATAACCCTTACCCTAATCCTTACTGCAACCCGTACCCTAACTGTTACTCTAACCCATAACCTAAGGGTTAACACTAACCCGTACTCTAACACATACCCTAACCTGTTGTCCTACGCTAACCTGCACCCTAAACCGTACCAGTTCCCTAACCCTTACCCTAACTAGTACGCTAATCCTAACTGGTACACTAACACTAACCCCTACCCTAAATCTAACCCGTTGTCGTACCCTAAACCGTACCCAATCCCTAACCGTTACTCTAACCCGTAACCTAATACTAACCTAACACTAACCCGTACCCTAACACATACCCTAACCTGTTGTCCTACGCTAACCTGCACCCTAACCCTAACTATAACCCTTACCCTTACCATACCCTAATACTAACCTGTACACTAACACTAATCCGTAACCTAATAAGTACCCTACGCCTAACCCCTTATCTTACCCTAAGCTGTACCTAAACCGTACCCAATCCCTAACCCATGCACTAATCTGTACACCAAAACTAACCCGTACCCTAACAAATACCCTAACCCATTGTACACTAACCTGTACCCTAAACTCTACTCGTTCCCTAATCCTAACCCGTACACTAACACTAACCCATAGCTTAACACGTTCCCTCTCACCCATTGTCGTACCCTAAACCGTACCCGTTCCCTATCCCTAACCCTTACCCTAACCCATAACTTAATACTAACCCGTACCTTAAAACGTACCCTAACCCGTTGTCATACCCTAAACAGTACCCGATCCCTAACACTAGTCCTAACCCTTACAATGACCCTTAACCTATCCTGTACCCTAATCCTATCCCGTTTTCGTACCCTAACCTCCACCCTAAACTGTACCTGTTCTCTAACCCTAACTCTAACTCTAAATCTAATCCTTATCCTAACCCTTACCCTAACTGGTACCCTAATCCTAGCCCGTAAAACAACACTGATCCATACCTTAACACGTACCCTAATACCCTAAACCATACCAGTTCCCTAATCCTTACCCTAATCATAACCTGTACACTAGCACTAATCCATACCCTAAACCGTACCCTAAGCCTAGCCAGTTATCATATGCTAACCTGTTCCCTAAACTGTACCCGTTCCCTAACACTAACCCTTACCCTAACTCATATCCTAATCATAACCAGTACTCTAACACTGACACGTACCCTAAACCGTTGTCGTACCGTAACCTGTACCTTATATGGTACCCGATCCCTATCCCTAACCCTTATCCTAACCCTTACGCTAACTCGTTATCCTAATCTTAACCCGAACACCAACACTAACCTGCACCCTAACACATACCCTAAACTTACCCCATTGTCCTACTCTAACCTGTACCCTAAACCGTACCCGCTCCATAACCCTAACTCTAATCCTCACCCTTATGCTAACCCTTCTCCTAACCCATACACTAATGCTAACCCCATACCCTAACCCTTACCCTAAGTCCTACCCTAATCCTAACCCGTACACTAACACTAACCCGCACCCTAACACGTACCCTAAACTTAACCATTGTCCTACTCTGACCTGTACGCTAAACCATACCCGTTCCCTAACTCTAACCTTAACCTTTATCCTAACTCTTACCCTAACCATACTCTAATCTAACCAGTACACTAACACTAATCCGTACCCTAAGATGTACCCTAAGCCTAACCCTTTGTCATACCCTAACCTATACGCTAAGCCGTACCCGTTCCCTAGCCCTAACCCTAATCCTTACCCTAACCGTATCCTAATCCTAACCCGTACACTAATCCGTACCGTAACACGTACCCTAAGCCTAACCCGCTGCAGTACCCTAAACCGTACCCAACGCTAACACTAACCCTAATCCTAAACAGTAAACTAAAACTAACCCTTACCCTAAACCGTTGTCATACCCTAACCTGTACCCTAAAGCGTATCTGTTCCCTAACCCTACCTGTACCCTAATCCTAACCCATACGCTAATACAAATCCTTACCCTAACACGTACCCTAACCCAAATCCATTGTACCCCAAACTGTACCCTAAACCGTACCCGTTCCTTAACCCTAACCTGAACCCTAAACCTTACGCTAACCTGTACCCTCATCCTAACCCGTACACTAACACTAACGAATACCCTAACACCGATGGTATTGTCGTATCCTAACCTGCATGCTAAACTGTAACCGTTCCCTAACCCGTACCGTAATCCTAATCCGTACACTAACAACCCGTACCCTAACCCTACCCGTTGTCATACACTAACCTGTACCCTAAACCGCACCCATTCCCTAACCCTAACGCTTATCCTAATCCTAACCCGTACACTAACACTTACACTAACCCGTCCCCTAATCCTAACCCGTACACTACACTAATCGGTACCCATAACGTACCTAAGCCTAACCCGTTGTGGTGCCCTAACCCGTCCCCTAATCCTAACCATACACTAACGCGTACTCTAACACACAACCTAACCCGTACACTACACTAATCGGTACCCATAACGTACCCTAAGCCTGACCCGTTGTGGTGCCCTAACCCGTACCCTAATCCTAACCATAAACTAACCCATACCCCAATATTTAACGCGTACTCTAACACACAACCTAACCCGTTATCATACCCTAACGTGTACCCTAAACCGTACACGTTCCCTAATCCTAACTAACACTAACCCATACCCTAATCCTAACCATAAACTAACCCATACCCCAATACGTACCCTAACCCGTTGCCATACCCTAACCCTAACCCTAACCGTTACCCGAAGCCTTACCCTAACACGTCCCCTAATCCTAACCCGTACACTAACACTAACGCGTCCCCTAACCCTAACCCTAACCGTTACCCGAAGCCTTACCCTAACACGTCCCCTAATCCTAACCCGTACACTAACACTAACGCGTCCCCTAACCCTAACCCTAACCGTTACCCGAAGCCTTACCCTAACACGTCCCCTAATCCTAACCCGTACACTAACACTAACGCGTCCCCTAACCCTAACCCTAACCGTTACCCGAAGCCTTACCCTAACACGTCCCCTAATCCTAACCCGTACACTAACACTAACGCGTCCCCTAACCCTAACCCTAACCGTTACCCGAAGCCTTACCCTAACACGTCCCCTAATCCTAACCCGTACACTAACACTAACGCGTCCCCTAACCCTAACCCTAACCGTTACCCGAAGCCTTACCCTAACACGTCCCCTAATCCTAACCCGTACACTAACACTAACGCGTCCCCTAACCCTAACCCTAACCGTTACCCGAAGCCTTACCCTAACACGTCCCCTAATCCTAACCCGTACACTAACACTAACGCGTCCCCTAACCCTAACCCTAACCGTTACCCGAAGCCTTACCCTAACACGTCCCCTAATCCTAACCCGTACACTAACACTAACGCGTCCCCTAACCCTAACCCTAACCGTTACCCGAAGCCTTACCCTAACACGTCCCCTAATCCTAACCCGTACACTAACACTAACGCGTCCCCTAACCCTAACCCTAACCGTTACCCGAAGCCTTACCCTAACACGTCCCCTAATCCTAACCCGTACACTAACACTAACGCGTCCCCTAACCCTAACCCTAACCGTTACCCGAAGCCTTACCCTAACACGTCCCCTAATCCTAACCCGTACACTAACACTAACGCGTCCCCTAACCCTAACCCGTACTACGCTAATCGGTACCCATAACGTACCCTAAGCCTAACCCGTTGTGGTGCCCTAACCTGTACCCTAATCCTAACCATACACTAACGCGTACTCTAACACACAACTAACCCGTTGTCATACCCTAACGTGTACCCTAAACCGTACACGTTTCCTATCCCTAATCCTAACACTAACCCGTACCCTAATCCTAACCATAAACTAAAACTAACCCATACCCCAGTACGTACCCTAACCGTAACTCATATTCTTATCCTAACCCTTACACCAACACTAACACGTACCCTAACACATACTCTAAACCTAACTCGTTGTATCTAACACTAACCCGTACCCTAATCCTAACCATAAACTAAAACTAACCCATACCCCAGTACGTACCCTAACCCTAACCCGTTGCCATACCCTAACTCGTGCCCTAAACCGTACCCTAACCGTAACTCATATTCTTATCCTAATCCTTACACCAACACTAACACGTACCCTAACACATACTCTAAACCTAACTCGTTGTAGTACCCTAACCTGTAACTTAAACCGTGCCCATTCCCTAACCTGTACCCGAACCCTTACCCTAACCCGTACCCTAACACTAACCTGCTGTCATACACTAAACTGTACCCTAAATCGCACCCGTGCCCTGACCCTTACCCTAACATGTACCCTAATCCTAAACCGTATACTAACACATACCATAACTATAACCCATTGTCATATCCTATCCTGTACCCTAATACCTTAACCCGTACCCTAATCCTAAACCGTACACTAACCTATACCATAACACATACCCTAGGCTTAATCTGCTGTCGTACACTAACCTGTACCCTAAACCGTACACTAATCCTAACCCATACCCTAACACGTACCGTAAGCGTAACCTGTTTTGGTACCCTAACTTGTACCCTAAACCGTACCTGTTCCCTAACCCTTACCCTAACCAGTACCCTAATCCTAACCCATATGCTAATACTAACCCATACCCTAACCCAAACCCATTGTTGTACCCCAAACTGTACCCATTCCCTAACCCAAACCCTAAACCTTATGCTAACCTGTATCCTCACCCTAAACTGTACACTAACCCATTGCTGTACCCTAACCTGTACCCTAAACCATACCCGTTCCCTAAAACTAACCCTAACTCTAACCCTTATCCTAAGCCTTACCTTAACTTTACCCTAAACCTAACACGTTGTCATACCCTTACCTGTATCCAAACTGTACCCATTCCCTAGCCCTAACCCTTACCCTAACACGTACCCTAAACCTAACCAGTTGTCGTACACTAACCTGTACCCTAAACTGTACTGTAATCGTAACCCGTTGTTTCCTATCCCTAATCCTAACACTAACCCGTACCCTAATCCTAACCATAAACTAAAACTAACCCATACCCCAGTACGTACCCTAACCCTAACCCGTTGCCATACCCTAACTCGTGCCCTAAACCGTACCCTAACCGTAACTCATATTCTTATCCTAATCCTTACACCAACACTAACACGTACCCTAACACATACTCTAAACCTAACTCGTTGTAGTACCCTAACCTGTAACTTAAACCGTGCCCATTCCCTAACCTGTACCCGAACCCTTACCCTAACCCGTACCCTAACACTAACCTGCTGTCATACACTAAACTGTACCCTAAATCGCACCCGTGCCCTGACCCTTACCCTAACGTGTACCCTAATCCTAAACCGTATACTAACAATGACCCGTACCCAACACATACCATAACTATAACCCATTGTCATATCCTATCCTGTACCCTAAAACGTATACATTCCCTAACCCTAACACCCTAACCCTTACCCTAACCCGTACAGTAATCCTAATCCCTACACTAACCCATAACTTAACACGTACCTTAACCAGTTTTCATACCCTAACCGGTAACCTAAACCTTACCCGTTCCCTAACCTTAACCCTAACCCATACACTAACACTGATCCGTACCCTAACCCGTTGTCGTACCCTAAACTGTACCCATTCCCGAACCCTTACCCTAATCTGTACCGTAATCCTAACCCATACCCTAACACGTACCCTAATCCTAACCCATTGTGGTACCCTAACTTGTACCCTAATCCATACCCGTTCCCTAACACTAACCCGAACCCGGACCCTAAACCTTACCCTAATGTATACCCCAATCCTAACCCATACACTAACACGAATCCATACCCTAACACGTACCATAACTGTACCCTAACATGTTGTTATACCCTAACCTGTACCCTAAACTGTACCTGTTCTGTAACCCTTACCCTAACACTCACCCTTACCCTAACCATCACCCTAACCCATACACTAACCCATACCACAACACGTACCCTAACCTGTACCCTAAACCGTATCAGTTCCCTAACCCTAACAATAACCCTAACCCTTACCTGAACCGTACCCTAATCCGAATCCATACACTAATGCTAATCCATACCCTGATAAGTACCCTAAGGCTAACCCATTACCATACCCTAACCTGTACCTAAACCATACCCAACCCCTAACCCTTACCCTAACCCATACACTATTCTTAACCTGTACACCAAAACTAACCCTAAACCGTGCCCTAACCTGTACCCGTTCCCTAACCCTAACTCGTATGCTAATCCTAACCCATACACTAACACTACCGTGTACCCTAACACATACCCAAAACCTAACCCTTTGTCATACCCTAACCTGTAACGCTAAACCTAACCTGTACACTAACATGTACCCTATCCCGTTGTCATACCCTAACCTGTACCCTAAGCCGTACTTGTTCCCTTACACTAACCCATACCCTAAAATGTACCCTAAACAGTACCCGATCCCTAACCCTTACCCTAACCGTACACTAATCCTAAACCGTACACTAACACGTAACCTAACCTTAACCTGTTGTCGTGCCCTAACCTGTACCCTAAAGCGTACCCGTTCGCTAACCCTAACGCTAACCCTAACCTGCTGTCATACCCTAACCTGTACCCTAAACCGTTCCGTAACCCAAACCCTCACCCTCACCTTAACCCGTCCCCTAATCCTAAACCGTACACTAACACGTAACCTAACCTTAACCTGTTGGCGTGCCCTAACCTGTACCCTAAACCGTTCCGTAACCCAAACCCTCCCCCTCACCTTAACCCGTCCCCTAATCCTAAACCGTACACTACCCTATCCCATAACACATCCCCTAGGCTTAATCTGCTGTCGTACACTAACCTGTCCCCTAAACTGTACTGTAATCGTAACCCGTACACTAACACGTAACCTAACCTTAACCTGTTGGCGTGCCCTAACCTGTACCCTAACCCATTGCTGTACCCTAACCTTTACCCTAAACCATTCCCATTCCCTAAACTTAACCATTACCCTATCCCGTACCCTAACTGTACCCTAAACCGTACATGTTCCCTAACCCTTACCCGAACCAGTACCCTAATCCTAACCCATATGCTAATCCTAACCCATACCCTAACCCAAACCCATTGTTGTACTCCAAACTGTACCCATTCCCTAGCCCTAACCCTTTCCCTAACACGTACCCTAAACCTAACCAGTTGTCGTACACTAACCTGTACCCTAAACTGTACTGTAATCGTAACCCGTACACTAACACTAATCTGTACCCTAACATGTACCCTAAGCCTAACCCATTGTCATAACCTAACCTTTACCCTAAACCATACCCATTCCCTAAACTTAACCATTACCCTATCCCTTACCCTAACTGTACCCTAAACCGTACATTAACACTAACCCTTACCCTAACATGTACCCTAACCCTACTCCCTTGTTATACCGTAAACTGCACTCTAAACCGTATCCGTTCCCTAACCCGAACCTTAATCCTAAGTCTAATCCTTACTCTAACACTTACCCTAACCGGTACCCTAACCTAAACCATACACTAACCCGTACCCTAACTCAAACCCGTTTTCGTACCCTAACCTGTACACTAAACCATACCCTTTCCTTTCCCTATAACCCTAACCCTAACCCATACCCTAATCCTAAACCATACACTAACACTAACCTGTACCCTAACCCTAACACGTACCCTAACCCATTGTCATAACCTTACCTGTACCCTAAACCATACCCGTTCCCTAACCTAATTGTAACCGAAGCACTAAAATGTACCCTAACACGTACCCTAACCTGTTGTCGTGCCTTAACCTGTACCCTAAATGGTGCCCTAATCCTAACCCGTACCCTAACACATACCTTAAACCTAACCTGTTGTTCTACCATAATCTGTACCCTAAACTGTAGCCATTCCCCAACTCTAACCCTTACTCTTACCCTTAAACTTACCCACACCAATATCCTAACCCATACCCTAAAGCTTACCCTAACCCGTAACCTAATCCTAACCCGAACACTAACCAGTACCCTAATCCTAACACGTTGTAGTACCCTAACCTGTACCCTAAACCATTCCCATTCCCTAACCATAATCCTAATCCTTACCTTAACAGTACCCTAATCCTACCCCATGCACTAACACTAATCCATACCCTAACCTGTACCCTAAACAGTACCCTAATCCTAACCCATATACTAATACTAACCCTTACCCTAACACGTACCCTAACCCAAACCCACTGTTGTACCCCAAACTGAACCCTAACCCAAAACCTTACGCTAACCCGTACCCATACCCTAACCTGTACCCTAAACCATTCACATTTCCTACCCTAACCCGTACCAAAATCTAACCGGTACACTAACACCCGTACCGTAACACCTACCCTAACCCTAATCCATTGTCGTACCCTAAACTGTAACCTAACCCGTACCTGTTCCCTAACCCTAAACCTAACTCTTACCCTAACCCATAAACTAAGCCTAACCCGTTGTCGTATCCTAACCTGCACCCTAAACCATACCCGTTCCCTAACCCTTACCCTAACCGTACCCTAATCCTAACCTGTACACTAACACTAATCCATACCCTAACATGTACCCTAAGCCTAACCTGTTGTCATACCCTAAGCTGTACCCTAAACCGTACTTATCCCTATCCCTAACCCTAACCTGTAAAGTAAAACTAACCCATACCCTAACCTGTACACTAATACTAATCCGTACCCTAACCCTTACCCTAACTCAGTCGTACCCTAATCTGTACCCATTCCCTATCCCTAACCCTTACACTAACCCATACCCTAACATGTACCCTAACCCGTTGTCGTACCCTTGTACCTTAAACCGTACCCATTCCCTACACTAAACCTAACCCTTACACTAATCTGTACCCTACATCTAACCCGTATCCTAAAACGTACCCTAATCCTAACCCATTGTCATACCCTATACCCCATTCCCTAACCTTACCCTAAGCCGTAACCTAATCCTAACCCGTACGCAACACTAACTCATATCCTAACACATACCCTATCCCTAACCCAATGTCGTACCCTAACCTGTACCCTAAACCACACACGTTTCGTTACCCTAACCGGTACCCTAATCCTAACCCGTCCACTACCACTATTCTGTACCCTAACACGTACACTAACACTAACCCATAGCTTAACACGTACCCTAACTCTAACCCGTTTTCGTACCCTAACCGGTAACCTAAACCTTACCCATTCCCTAACCTTAACCATAATCCTAACCCTTACCCTAACCCGGACCCTAACGTATACCCTAATCCTAACCTGTACACTAACACTAACATGTACCCTAACACGTTGTCATACACTAACCTGTACCCTAAACCGTACCCGTTCAGTAACGTTAACCCTAACCCTTATCCTAACCTGTACCCTAATCATAACCCACATACTAATACTAACCCATACACTAACACGTACCCTAACCCATTGTCGTACCATAAGCGGTACCCTAAACTGTACCCATTCCCTAACCCTAACCCTGACCCGTACACTAAAACTATCCCATACCCTAACACATACCCTAACCCTCACCCGTTGTCATACCCTAACTTGTACCCTAAACCGTACCCATTCCCTGGCCCTAACCCTAAATTTAATCCTTACCATAACCCTTACCCTAATCGTAACCCATACGCTAAAACTAACCCTCACCCTAACCCATTGTCGTACCCTAAGCTGTACCTTAACCGTACCCGTTCCCTATCCCTAACCCTTACCCTAACCCATACACTAACATTAACCCATTCCCTAAAACATACCCTAATCCTATCCCGTTTTTGTACCCTAACCTGCACCCTAAACTGTACCCATTCTCTAACCCTAACTCTAATCCTAACCCTAACTGGTACCCTAATCCTAGCCCGTAAAACAACACTAACCTGTAGCTTAACACGTACCCTAACCCGTTGTCGTACCCTAATCATCCATACCCTAAAACATACCCTAAACCTAACCAGTTATCATATGCTAACCTGTACCCTAAACTGTACCCGTTCCCTAACACTAACCCTTACCCTAACTTGTATCCTAATCATAACCAGTACACTAACACTGACCCATACCCTAACACGTACCCTAAACCGTTGTCGTACCCTAACCTGTACCCTAAACCGTACCCGTTCCTTAACCCTAACCTGAACCCTAAACCTTACGCTAACCCGTACCCTAATCCTAACCCGTACACTAATGAATACCCTAACACGTACAGTAACCCGTTCTCGTATCCTAACCTACATGCTAAACTGTAACCGTTCCCTAACCCTAACCTAACCCGTACCGTAATCCTAATCCGTACACTAACAATAACCCGTACCCTAACCCGTACCCTAACCCTAACCCTAACACGGACCCTAACCCGAACCCAAAACCTTACACTAACCCATTCCCTAACACGTACGCTAACTCTAACCTATTGTCATAACCTAACCTGCACCCTAAACCTTACCGGTTCCCTAACCTTAAACCTAAACCTAACCCATACCCTAAACCTAATCCGTACACTAACGTACCCTAACACGTACCCTAACCTGTACCCTAACCGTACCCGTTCCCTAACCCTTACCCTAACTTTACCCTAATCCTAAGACGTACCCTAACCCTAACACGTTTTGGTACCCTTACCTGTACCGAAACCGTACCCATTCCCTAGCCCTAACCATAACCCTTACACTAACCCTTACCCTAACCGTACCCTAATCCTAAACCGTACACTAACACTAGTTCGTACCCTAACAGGTACCCTAAGCCATTGTCGTACCCTAACCTGTACCCTAAACCATACCCTGATCCTAACCTGTAAACTAACCCATGCCCTAACGCATATCCTAACCCGTTGTCGTATCCTAACTTGTAACCTTAACCGTACCCGTTCCCTAACCCTAAAACTAAATCTAATCCTTACCCTAGCCCATACCCTAATCCTAACCCGTACACTAACGCCCATACCTTAACACGTACTCTAACCTGTACCCTAACCCGTGCCCGTTCCGTAACCCTAACACTCACCCTTACCCTAACCCGTACACTGACACTAATCCGTACCCTAAAATGTACCCTACGCCTAACCTGTTGTCGTACCCTAACCCTTACCCTAACCTAACCTGTACCCTAATCCTAACCTGTACACTAAAACTAACCCGTACCCTAACATGTACCCGTGCCCTAACCTGTTGTCGTGCCATAACCTAACCTGTTGTGCCATAACCTGTACCCTAAACCATACCCATTCCCTAACCAAAACCCTTACCTTAAGCCTTACCCGAACCATACCCTCATCCTAACCCGTACACTAACACTACTAGTTGGTACCCTAACACGTACCCTAAGCCTAACCCGTTGTCGTACCCTAACGTGTAACCTAAACCGTACCCATTCCCTAACCCATACCCTAATCCTAAGCCGTACTTTAACACGTACCCTATCCCTAACCCGTTTTCGTACCCTTACCTGTACCCTAAACTGTACCCGTTCCGTAACCCTTACCCTAATCCTTACCCCCCGCCCGCCATGCATTCCTTTCAACAGACATGGCTGAACCCTTCTAGAGCCCTCTTGCTCATCCCTGGTGACTCTAACTCCAATGTCAAACATTAATACAGATTTTTTTGCCAAATGTCTCTTGCACTGTTTAGCAGAAAAAATTCTACCATGAATTTCCTTTGTCCTCAAACATAAGTAAATTAACAGAATATTAATAGCAATCTTTTCAAACATAAGTAAATTAACAGAATATTAATAGCAATCTTTTCAAACATAAGTAAATTAACAGAATATTAATAGCAATCTTTTTTTTTTGGCTGAGTTGGGTCTTTGTTGCTGTGTGTGGGCTTGTGCATTGGCAGGCGGATTCCTGCATTGGCAGGCGGATTCTTAACCATTGAGCCACCAGGGAAGTCCCACGAACAATCATTGACAATACTACTTTCAAAAAGATCACGAAACCCCAAAAGAACTTATTAATTTAAAAACAGTTATAGGGACTTCCCTGGTGGCGCAGTGGTTAAGAATCCGCCTGCCAACGCAGGGACATGGGTTCATGCTCCCACATGCCGCAGAGCAACTAAGCCCATGCGCCACAACTACTGAGCCTGTGCTCCGCAACAAGAGAAGCCACTGCAATGAGAAGCCCGTGCACCGCAACAAAGAGTAGCCCCCGCTTGCCACAACTAGGCCCGGGCACAACAATGAAGACTCAGTGCAGCCATAAATAAAAAAATTTATAAAAAAAAGAGAAAAAAGAAAATTTTATTAAAAAAATTAAAACAGTTATATAAGTAGCATATACTCAGTGAAAAAGAATTCAAAAAAAAATTTTTATAAGAAGTCCAAACCCTTTTCCGGGGGAGCCACTGTTAGAAGTTTGGAATATATGACTCTAGAATCTTTCAGTATTCATACAAATTTATGTTTATGCATGTGCAAAGAATTATTCAAAGTAATTTAAAAGAAACAAAAGAACCCATGAAAATAAAAATAGGTGCATCTCCACCTTGCTAAAACTTGTAGACAGTTTTAAGTGACCGTGTACCTTGCTAAAACTTGTAGACAGTTTTAAGTGACCGTGTACCTAAGTGGTGAACACAACTTTGAAAGGGCAGGCAGAGCAAATGCCCTGTGAGGACCATATATTTCACTGAGAGTATTGAAAAAGCTTGCTCTGTGTCATGGTAAATGTTGGAATTATAGTGGAGAATGATAAGTTATTGTACATGTTTGTAATGGATAATTTCCTGATAAAAATCAGTTCTTAAAAATACCATGTTACTTGCACTTAGGAATAAATCCATTATGAGACAGAACAGTTATATGATTAAAATAAAAAGTCAAAGCCACAGTGAGATACCACTTCACATCCATTAGGGTGGCTACTACTATCAAGAAAAACAGAAAATAACAAGTGCTGGAGAGGATATGGAGAAATTGGAAACCTTATGCATTGCTAGTGGGAATGTAAAATGGTACAGCGCCTGTGGAAGACAGTAAGGCAGTTCCTCAAAAAGTTAAATATAGAATTACCAAATGTTTCAGCAATTCTACTTCTAGGTATGCACTACCCAAAAGAATTGAAAGCAGGAACTCAAATGGGTATATTTGTACACCAATGTTCACAATAGCCAAAAGGTGGAAACAACTCAAATGTGTCAGTAGATGAGAAGATAAACAAAAGGTGGTATATACGTACAATGGAGTATAATTCAACCTTAAAAGGGAATGATACTGTAACATGGATGAACCTTGAAAACATTATGCTAAGTAAGTGAAACAAGCCAGATACAAAAAGAGAATTATATGATTCCACTTGCATGAGGTATCTAGAATAGGCAAAGTCATAGAGAAAAGAAGTAAGATAAAGGTTAGTAGTAGGGATTGGGGGGAGGAATGGGGAATTATTGTTTAATGGGTACAGAGTTTCGGTTTGGGATGATGGAAAGTTCTGGAAAGTTCTGGAGATAGATAACAGTGGCAGTTGGACCAGACTGTAAATGTACTTAATGTCACTGCTCTGTACACTTCAAAGTGATTTAAATGGTGAATTTTGTTATGTATATTTCACTACAATTAAAAAATATATAAGAAGCAAGTTTTTGTGTTAGACTTTATGGAATTCATGATTCTCTGCACTCACGAGGCACCTTCACTTTACTGCCCAGATTTGTAATTTCGGCTAAAGAGCAACATCTGTTGATGAGAATAGCAAAGCAAACCAAAATGGGTCAGGACTACCATGTTTGTTTAAATTTACTTTGATTTCAATGGTGTTATTCCTGCCAGGAAAAATACAGGATAAGCAATAAAAGATTATTTTGGATTTGAAAAAGCTGGGGGGTAAAAATAAAGAAAATCCAAGGCAGTATTTGAAGAGGCACACTGAAAAATCATAAAATAATTATAAGGTGGATCTTGACATATACATAGAAAAGGCAAAGCACCTATTTTACTTAAAAGAAAACTTACGTCCATGATGGTTACAGGGATGTCCCGAATTTTATGAGGTTCCACATAAGAATTTTGACAATTCAGGGTAAGTCTTGAAGCCAGTTCACTCTGCCCCAAACTTTCCAGCTGCAGAAAGAAACAAACAAAGGTGAATTTTTTAAAAATTAATTTTGTTTTGTACATTTACATTAAATCCACAGATAATATCGGTGCTTAGAAAGGTGGTATTATGTGTGGTGGGGCCAGTATGGTCACCACTGAGGAAACACAGTGTATTTGAGACCATAACTGGGCCTTGCAAGTGGTGACATTTTTCTATTCTGGGCATCTGGCCTTCCACAGCCCTCAACCTGAGCCGACTCTTCCACCAGGTGCCTGGGGGCGCCAAGCCAATTCCAGCAGCTCCAAGAGGACAGGTAGATATTTAAGTAGAGGCCTCCGAAGAAAAACATCTATCCCAGTAGTCCCTAAATGCAAGTCCACAGACCTGCTCCATCACACTTACCTGGGGAGGTGGAGGAGGAGGGGTGAGGTAAAAACACAGATTCCCAGTGCCCTCGGCCAGGGATTCTAGTTCAATGGTCTGGTGTGAGGCCTTAGAATCTGTATTTTTAAAAGCTCCCCCAAGTGATTCTGATGAATTACTCAGCAGCAGGAATATCTGTCTGGATGTAGTAAAGTTAATATGGAAGAACGCTTAACAAATACCTCTGGTACACAGTGAGACAGGTATTTCTTCAGGAACCAAGCAGACATGAAAATTCTGAGTACAAGGTGTCCCCACCCCAAGGCCATGATCCTTACCCTGTCCACCATGAAATCAATGGCATCAGCCATCATAGGGTCCACTGGGCCAGATGAAAAGTTTCCAAGAACTATTTTTTTGAGCATAAATGACGGCATCAGCCAAAAGCTGTTAAAAAAAAAAAAAGACCTGATAATTTAAATTTCCAAGACTACACATAAATGGCAAATATTCATTCAACACTGAAGCTTCGTATTAGCTAGGTACTTGGGACCTAGAGATTTAAAAAAAACCTAGTCTCTTCCTTTTAAAGAGCTAGTTTTGAAGCATCTAGTTTTTGTATACATTTTCTCAAGCTCCGAGTTATGGTTTAATATGATCCAACTTTTGGGGATTTGGAATAATTATAAGCAATATTTCAAAAATGCCTTTACAGAGGTAGACATTCTGATGATTCCAAGATTTTATTTTCTATTTGGTCTTATTCCAATGGCTAACCTATTTGCGGTAAACTGAACACTTACCATATCAACCTTAAGGTTTATATCACCTTTTGATTAAAGATAGATTTCAAAATAGGAAAATCAGAGTTATTATAACTCCTATTGCTACTACTGGGTTCAATTGGGCTAATTCAAGGCAATTCAATCTTTATGTATTTCTATATGTGATCTGTCATTAGTATTTACTCCACTAATTACACTGAGAGCCATTATACAGGGTAAACATGAATTTCTCTACCCTATGCTGAAAATGACTTATAAAAGGTGTAGACCAGGGACTTCCCTGGTGGTCCAATGGTTAAGACTCCATGCTTCCAATGCAGGGCACATGGGTTCGATCCCTGGTTGGGGAACTAAGATCCCACAGGCCGCAGCCAAAAAAAAACCCACAAAACACGTGCAGACCACCTTCTGATGCATATTCTCAGTGGGCTTCCCTCACAAGGACCAGACAGCCATCTTTCAATCACCTTCAGTGATCTTTCTAAGTTCTCTACCCCACAGCTCCTTATCTTCTAAAGGTGATGCTGCCTAGGTGTGCTCTGTAGAGGGTGCATCCTCTTGGCTCTGTTTGCCCCTGCAGCCTCTGTGTGGCACACGGTAAGCACTCAGACATTTGATAAAAAGTAGCTGATATGCAAGAGCACAAACGAAGTGGGGGAAGTCTTGGCTTCTGACAATTAAAACATGAAAAATCATCAAAAATAATCAATGACTTAGTGCATTATCTGGACATGAAGTATCTGTGTCTGATGTATACAAGAAATTGCTGCATGAATGCTGAGTAAACAACTGAGAAAATATCAGGAGAAATATTTTAAAACTCAGAGTGAATGTTGAGTAGATGTGAAAACCATGAAAACAATGTTTACCTAGAACATTATATGAAAATCAATCTGATCACACAGGTAGGTCTAGTTACTAGGTTGCTTTCTGCGGTAGAGCCTAGCCTTGCTAGCAATGAAAGAAATATCATGAAGTCAGCTTTAAGGTAACATTAGACATCTATCAAGTTAATTAAAATGATAAAATCAGTAAAGGGATGGCTCAGAGCAAACAGGTACCCCACTAGTTGCCCCGCAAAGCATTCCACCATTTCCATCTTTCTAAAAAGCAGACTAACGTTGTAAAAGTGTCAAGATGTGCAGAACATCTGCTGACAGACTAACTGCTCTAATCGCTCCCTTTTGGGGAACATATCTCAGGAAAATAACTCAGAAAGGGAAGGAACAAAAGTAATTTATACAAAGATTTACAGTAGAACATGATGAAAAATTGGGAGAAGCCAAAGGCCTTAAAAAACTACAACAGGACTGTGTACACAAAATACTAAGTGGAGCAAGCAGAACACAGTATCAGTTACATATGCACTAAACTGTAAAGGCATGTGAACGTATAGTAAATAAAGCTAGACAATGATTTAGAGTAGTGGAAACAACTGAATTTAGAACTCTTTCAATTCTTTTCTTTTCCAAAGGTGATTGTTTCTAATTTTAAAAGCCAGGGTGGTTTCAAAAGACACAAGTATATATGGCCTCTCCCTCCCTAATGCATCGAAAAACCAAAAGCCAACACTTTCAAAATTCCACTGAAAATAAAAAAATGTTGGTTGAATGTTTACATTCTTACCTGTTTGCAGTCCATGTTTGGTTAAAGATAGAAGTGTCACTGAAGGAATTGCAGAGGATGAGAGAATGGACTCTGGGAGATTTGTGAGTGTATTCAGCAAACTTCTGGGCCAAAAAGCCTCCCAAAGAAGCCCCAAAGAGATGAACCTAATTGGAAACAAACACAAGGATCCTAAAAACAATGATCTTGAAGTATCAAAAAAAATTGTTTTAATTATCACCAACCACAGAATACAATGTCATCACCAGTCATTAGACTGAAATATTTACAGCAGTTAGAAGTTTAGAAAATATTGTATTTAAATGCAATGTCTACAGCCTGTCAAGAAAAAATACAAGTGTGCATATAAATTACACAAGTTAAAAAATATTATTCATAGATTACATTAGAAAATTAAACTACTTTGTCATTTCTGTTTAAGAAAACTATGATTCGGTAATTCCACTCCTAGACATGTACCCAAGAGAACTGAAAACATCTGTCTACACAAAAACTTGTATAAGAATGTTCATAGCAACATTACTCATAATACCTAACCAATAGAAACAAACCAAAGGATGAATGGATAAATAAAATGTGTTATAGCCATACAATGGGATATTATTTGACAATAAAAAGGAATGAAATATTGATATAATCTGTAACACTGATGAACCCCGAAAGTGTTATGCTAAGTGAAAAAAGCCAGTCACAAAAGACCACAGATTACATCATTCCATTTACATAAAATATCCAAAATAGGCAAATCCATAGAAACAGGGCTCCAGGGAGGAAGGGTGGGGAGTGGCTGCTAAGTATGGGGTTTCTTTTTGGGGTGGAAAAATGTTCAAAAATTGACTGTGGTGATGGTTGTACGT
This sequence comes from Neophocaena asiaeorientalis asiaeorientalis, assembly GCF_003031525.2. Classification (NCBI taxonomy): domain Eukaryota; kingdom Metazoa; phylum Chordata; class Mammalia; order Artiodactyla; family Phocoenidae; genus Neophocaena; species Neophocaena asiaeorientalis. The sequence goes on along the minus strand of NW_020185332.1, from coordinate 2,024,472 downwards.
ACTGTGAATATATTAAAAAACAGTGAATTATACACTTTAAAAGGGTAAACTGTACAGTATGTGAATTCTATCTCAAAAGAGCTGTTATTAAAAAATAAAAGACAACACCAGACTTAACAATGTATCAATAAATGTTGCATTAAAATCACATGTGAGTAATTAGTTTCAAGGGACTCACTTTATCCAACTGTAAATGGTCTAAAAGTTTTCTGAATCCATCACAGAATTCAAGATGGTCCCAATAAACTGGATACTGCAACTAGAATAATAACAATAAATGTAAACTTTATTTTAAAAACTGTAGAGGTAAAATACAACTCATATATATCTGAAAAATTTAGGACTTTCATAATAGCATTTCTCATTTGCTTAATCTCTGCTCCTTATTCAAAATATGTGGAAAATAAGCTCTCATCTTATCCTCAACTTCAAAATTCACATTTTCTCTAATAGAACAATTTAAAAAATAAAACAGCACACTTTAGTGATATTATGTACACAACTTTAAGTCACATCAATTTCCTTTCCAAATAGCTAAGAAACTCGGAGGTTCAAGGATGAACAGAGCAGAACCCATTCAAATAAAGAAATTCTTTTTTCCCTTTAAACTAATTTCGTTCTGAATTATGGCTCAGGAGAACTAGAAATAAAATCTGTTCTAAGGAGAGTTTCCTCTCTTTTTGGTAGCATTTCTTTAAAGCAGTATTCAATAAAATTGTTCCTCTACTTTTAATGACTTAGTCATTCTATCTGATTTCTTGTAGTACTTTTGTTTGTGACCAAAAATTTCAGATGCTTGACCCTAAGTAGCCTATTAATGTTGACAATAATGAAGAAAAAGAAACACAAGTCATTAATTCCTTTCTAGGAGACTCAGGCTTGTCACCTAAGAGTTCCCCTCTCTTTAATACCTGTAAAACCCATCTTAAAGGCTTGCTGTTTTAAGCACTTAGATTCATTTTGCCATTGACATATCACTGGGATAGATACTGCCATGTAAATGATGGGATAATTTCAGATATGATGTAATATGTTACTTTTACTATTAAAATTCCACTTGTGGATAGGATTCCACTTTTCTGAAGCAGGATGGAGAACAGACTCTCCTAGCTGCAAATTTGAGAATTTGAGTCAGATGACAGGCTAAAAGAAAGGAGATGACATTTTTATGAATCCTTTAATTTAAAAATGTCTGTGCCTTACAGAGTGTAGCAGAGCTGAGGTGTCAAGCACAGCCATTTCAAACTAGAAACTCTGGCCTGAAGTACCAGGGGGAAGGCCTATGCATTCAGGACTCTATGAGCAAGTGAGACTGGAAGCACAAAGGGAAAAAAAAAAACTGGAGACAAGATGGTGGAGTAGAAGGACTTGAGCTCACCTCCTCTTATGAAAACACCAAAATCACAACTAACTGCTGACAAAAAAAAAACTTGAGCCTACCAAAAAAGATATTCTATACCCAAAGACAAAGAAGCCATAACGAGACACCTGAGGAATAGAGACCACAAACACAGAAAATTAGACAAAATGAGATGCAGAGAAATATGTTCCAGATGAAAGAACAAGACAAAACCCCAGAAGAACAACCAAGTGAAGTGGAGATAGGCAAGCTACCTGAAAAAGAATTCAGAGTAATGATAGTAAAGATGATCTAAGATCTTGGTAAAAGAATGGAGGCACAGATCGAGAAGATACAAGAAATGTTTAAGAAAGAGCTAGAAGCTTTAAAGAACAAACAAACAGAGATGAACAATACAACTGAAATGAAAAATAGAACAGAAGGAATTGATAGCAAAATAAATGAGATAAAAGAATGAATAAGTGAGTTGTAAGACAGGTTGGTGGAAATCACTGCTGCAGAACAAAGACAAAAGAATGAAAAGAAATGAGGACAGTCTGAGAGATCTCTGGGACAACATTAAACACACCAACATTCACATTATAGGGGTCCCAGAAGACGAGGGAGAGAAAGGGCCTGAAGAAATATTTGCAGAGATAATAGCCAAAAACTTCCCTAACATGGGAAAGGAAACACTCAAATCCAGAGAGTTCCATATAGGATAAACCCAAGGAGGAACACACCAAGAAATGTATTAATCAAATTTATAAAAATTAAAGACAAAATATTAAAAGCAACAAATCATATACAAGGACTCCCCATATGGTTATCAGCTGATTTTACAGCAGAAACTCTGCAGACCAGAAGGGAGTCGCACAATATATTTAAAGTGATGCAACCCAGAATACTCTACCCAGCAAGGCTCTCACTCAGATTCTACGGAGAAATGAAAAGCTTTATGGACAAGCAAAAGCTAAGAGAATTCAGCACCACCAAACCTGCTTTACAACAAATGCTAAAGGAACTTCTCTAGATGGAAAAGAAAGGCCACAACTAGAAACAAGAAAATTACAAACAGGAAAGTTCACCAGTAAAGGCAAACATACAGTAAAGGTAGGAAATCATCCACACACAAATATGATATGAAAACCAGCAATCATGGGACTTCCCTGGTGGTCCAGTGGGTAAGGCTCTGTGCTACCAATGCAGGAGGCCCAGGTTCGATCCTTACTGGGGGAACTAGATTCTACATGCATGCCACAACTAAGCATGCCACAACTAAGAGTCCACATGCTGCAACTAAGAAGTCTGCATGCTGCAACTAAGAAGTCCGCATGCCACAACTAAAAGATCCCACATGCTGCAACAAAGATCCCGTGTGCTGCAACTAAGACCCAGCACAGCCAAAATAAATAAATAAATAAACAAATAGACAGATAACACCAGCAATCGTGAGAAGAGAGTACAAATGCAGGATGTTAGAAATGCACTTGAAATTAAGAGACCAGCACTTAAAACAATCTTGTATATATAGACTGCTATAACAAAACCTCATGGTAACTGCAAACCAAAAATCTACAATAGATACACACACAAAAAAGCAGCAGCAATCCAAACAAAACACTAAACATAGTCATCAAATCACAAGAGAAGAGAACGAAAGAGGAAGGGAAGAAAAAAGACCTACAAAAACAAATCCAAAGCAATTAACAAAACAGCAATAAGAGCATACATATCGATAATTACCTTAAACGTAAATGGATTAAATGCTCCAACCAAAAGACACAGACTGGCTGAATGGATACAAAAACAAGACCCATATATATGCTGTCTACAAGAGACCCACTTCAGACATAGGGACACATACAGACTGAAAGTGAGGGCATGGAAAAAGATGTTCCATGCAAATGGAAATCAAAAGAAAGCTGGAGTAGCAATTCTCATATCAGACAAAATAGACTTTAAAATAAAGACTGTTACAAGAGACAAAGAAGGACACTGCATAATGATCAAGGGATCAATCCAAGAAAAAGATATAACAATTGTAAATGTATATGCACCCAAGATAGCAGCACCTCAATACATAGGCAAATGCTAACAGCCATAAAAGGAGAAATTAACAGTAACACAATAACAGTAGGGGACTTTAACACCCCACTTACATCAGTGGACAGAACATTCAGACAAAATCAAATAAGGAAACACAAGGCTTAAATGACACATTAGAGCAAATGAACTTAATTGATATTTATAGAACATTCCATCTGAAAGCAGAATATACATTCTTCTCAAGTGCACATGGCCCATTCTCCAGGACAGATTACATGCTGGGCCACAAAGCAAGCCTTGGTAAATTTAAGAAAACTAAAATCATATCAAGCATCTTTTCCAACCACAATGCTATGAGATTAGAAATCAACTACAAGAAAAAAACCTGAAAAACACAAACACATAGAAGCTAAACAATATGTTACTAAACAACCAATGGATTGCTGAAAAAAATCAAAGAGGAAATCAAAAAATATCTAGAGACAAAAGAAAATGAAAACACGATAATCCAAAACTGATGGGATGCAGCAAAAGCAGTTCTATGAGGGAAGTTCACAGCAATACAATCTGATCTCAGGAAACAAGAAAAATCTCAAACAACCTAACCTTACACCTAAAGCAATTAGAGAATGAAAAACAAACAAAACCCAAAGTTAGTAGAAGGAAAGAAATCATAAAAATCAGAGCAGAAATAAATGAAATAGAGATGAAGAAAACAATGGGAAAGATCAATGAAACTAAAAGCTGGTTCTTTGAAAAGATAAACAAACTTGATAAACCTTTAGCCAGACTCATCAAGAAAGAAAGGGAGAGGGCTCAAATCAATAAAATTAGCAATGAAAAAGAAGAAGTTACAATGGACACCACAGAAATACTAAGGATAATAACGCACTACTACAAGCAACTATATGCCAATAAAATGGACAACCTAGAAGAAGTGGACAAATTCTTAGAAAGGTACAATCTTCCAAGACGGAACCAGGAAGAAATAGAAAATAAGAACAGACCTATCACAAGTACTGAATTTGAAACAGTGATTTAAAAACTTCCAACAAATTAAAGATGATACAAATAGAGGGAGAGTTAAAGATGTTAAAAAAAAAAAAAAACTTCCAACAAACAAAAGTCCAGGACCAGATGGCTTCACAGGGGAATTCTATCAAGCATTTAGACAAGAGTTAACACCTATCCTTCTGAAACTATTCCAAAAAACTGCAGAGAAAGGAACACTCCCAAACTCATTCTATGAGGCCATCATCACCCTGATACCAAAACCAGACAAAGATACCACAAAAATAGAAAGAAACCAATATCACTGATTAACATAGATGCAAAAGTCCTCAAAAAAATAATAGCAAACTGAATCCAACAATACATTAAAAGGATAATACACCATGATCAAGTGGGATGCAAGGATTTTTCAATATCCACAAATCAATCAGTGTGATACACCACATTAACAAACTGAAGAAGAAAAACCATATGATCATCTAATAGATGCAGAAAAAGCTCTTGACAAAACTCAACACCCATTTATTATAAAAACTCTCCAGAAAGTAGGCATAGAACCTACCTCAATATAATAAAGGCCATATATGACAAACCCACAGCTAATATCAGACTCAACGGTGAAAAGCTGAAAGCATTTTCTCTAGGATCAGAAACAAGATGAGGATGTCCACTCTTGCCACTTTTTTTCAACATAGTTTTGGAATTCCTAGCCACGGGAATTAGAGAAGTAAATAAATAAAAGGAATCCTAATTGGAAAAGAAGTAAAACTGTCACGGTTTGCAGATGATGCAATACTATACAGAGAAAATCCTAAAGATGCTATCATAAAACTACTAGAGCTCATCAATGAATTCGGTAAAGTTGCAGGATACAAAATTAATACACAGAAATCTGTTGCATTTCTATACATTAACAATGAAAGATCAGAAAGAGAAATTAAAGAAACAATCCCATTTACCAATGCATCAAAAAGAATAAAATATCTAGGAATAAACCTGCCTAAGGAGGAAAAAGGCCTATACTCTGAAAACTATAAGATGCTGATGAAAGAAACTGAAGGTGACACAAACAAATTGAAAGATAGACTATGTTCTTGGATTGGAAGAATCAATATTGTCAAAATGACTATACTACTCAAGGCAATCTACAGATTCAATGCAATCCCTATTAAATTACCAATGGCATGTTTCACAGAACTAGAACAAAAAAATTTAAAAATTTGTAAGGAAACACAAAAGACCCAAATAGCCAAAGCAATCCTGAGAAAGAAAAATGGAGCTGGAGGAACCAGTCTCCCTGATTTCAGACTATACTACAAAGCTACAATAATCAAAACAGTACGGTACTGGCACAAAAACAGAAATATAGATCAGTGGAACAGGATAGAAAGCCCAGAAATAAACCCACGTGCCTATAGTCAATTAATCTATGACAAAGGAGACAAGAATATACAATGGAGAAATGGTGCTGGGAAAACTGGACAGCTACATGTAAAAGAATGAAACTAGAACATTCTCTAACACCATACACAAAAATAAACTCAAAATAGATCAAAGACCTAAATGAAGACTGGATACTGTAAAACTCTCAGAGGAAAACATAGGCAGAACACTCTGACATAAATCACAGCAATATCTTTTTGGATCCACCATCTAGAGTAATGAAAATAAAAATAAACAAATGGGACCTAATTAAACTTAAAAGTTTTTGCACAGCAAAGGAAACCATAAACAAAATGAAAAGACAACCCACAGAATGGGAGAAAATATTTGCAAACGAAGCAACTGACAAGGGATTAATCTCCAAAATATACAAACAGCTCATGCAGCTCAATATCAAAAAACAAACAACCTGATTGAAAAATGGGCAGAAGACCTGAATAGACATTTCTCCAAAGAAGACATACAGTTAGCCAAAAAGCACATGAAGAGATGCTCAACACTGCTAATTATTAGAGAAATGCAAATCAAAACTACAATGAGGTATCACCTCACATGAGTCAGAATGGCCATCATCAAAAAGTCTACAAACAATAAATGCTAAAGAGGGTGTGGAGAAAAGAGAACTCTCCTACACTGTTGGTGGGAATTTAAATTGGTACAACTACTGTGGAGAACAGTATGGAGGTTCCTTAAAAAACTAAGAACTACCAGGCTTCCCTGGTGGCACAGTGGTTGAGAGTCCGCCTGCCGATGCAGGGGACGTGGGTTCGTGCCCTGGTACAGGAAGATTCCACATGCCGCGGAACAGCTGGGCCTGTGAGCCATGGCCGCTGAGCCTGCGCGTCTGGAGCCTGTGCTCCGTAACGGGAGAGGCCACAACAGTGAGAGGCCTGCATACCACAAAAAAAAAAAACAAAAAAAAAAAAACTAAGAACTACCATTTTATCCAGCAATCTCACTCCTGGGCATATATCCAGAAAAAATCATAATTCAAAACGATACATGCACTCCAATGTTCAGTGCAGCACTGTTCACAACAGCCAAGACATGGAAGCAACCTAAATGTCCATCGAGAGGAATGGATAAAGAAGATGTGGTACATATATACAATGGAATACTACTCAGCCATAAAAAGGAACGAAATAATGCCATTTGCAGCACCATGGACGGACCTAGAGATTATCATACTAAGTGAAGTAAGTCAGACACAGAAAGACAAATATCATAGGATAACACTTATATGTGGAAGTTAAAAAAATGATACAGGGGCTTCCCTGGTGGCGCAGTGGTTGAGAGTCTGCCTGCCGATGCAGGGGATATGGGTTCGTGCCCCGGTCCGGGAAGATCCCTAATGCCGCGGAGCAGCTGGGCCCGTGAGCCATGGCTGCTGAGCCTGCGCGTCCGGAGCCTGTGCTCCGCAACGGGAGAGGCCACAACAGTGGGAGGCCGGCGCACCGCAAAAAAAAAAAAAAAAAAAGATACAAATGAACTTATTTACAAAACAGAAACAGACTCACAGACTTCGAAAACAAACTTACTGTTACCAAAGGGCAAATGGTAGGGGGAGGGATGAATTAGAAGTTTGGGATTAAAATATATATATAGTAGTGTTACTATATATAAAATAGATAATCAACAAAAACCTACTGTATAGCTCAGGAAACTCTACTCAATATTCTCTAATAATCTATATGGGAAAACAATCTGAAAAATAATGGATATATGTATATGTATAACTGAATCACTTTGCTGTACACCTGAAACTAACACAACATTGTAAATCAACTATAATATAAAATAAAAATTAAATTAAAAAAATCTGTGCCCTAGACAGGTAATAAAACTGTATATGACTTGATACACACACACACACAACTGAGTACGAGTAAAACTGGGAAATCTGAACAAGGCTGGTGGATTACATTAACATCAATGTCTTGGTTGAGATACCCTACTACAGTTTTATAAAATGTTACTATTGGGAGAAACTGGGCAAAGTATATAAGGGATATCTCTCTATTATTTCTTACTGCATGTGAATCTATAATTATCTCAATAAATATGTAAATGAAAAGAGGATCCATGCATTTTAACTGCTAGGTATTTAACAAATACCTAGTAAATTTCAGAACCTCCTGGGGTTGGGCATTCTGATCAAATCTTAAGAAGGACAAAGTAATTTTGAAGACATTGCTGGCCTTTTTCTTGATTCATTATCTAGCTAATAAATAGCAAAAGCCTACATCAAGAAGCAAGAAGAAATATCCAGCCAGAAGGCAAGGCTATGTGCCCTGTCAGTTTAGAGTGATAACCACACTGTTCACTTTGGACAGCACTCTAAAGTGAGACAGACACCCAGGGGCTGCTCAGGTTCCCCCTCCCTGGCTGATCAACAGGGACCACAAGGACAGAAAGTGTCAGGACGTAGGCTGCAGTGGACTGGAATGAGGGCGGTTACCACTCTGCTCTCCTGCAATGCTGTCCACTGAGAGGGATTACTGAAAACCCAGAACAAGGGAGGATTATGTTGCAGGGATTCAAACACACAATAGGAGGAATGGTTAAAGAATGTGCAGAAATTTAGCTGGAGAAGAAAAGACCTGGGGGCGGAAGGCAGTAGGCCACCGATAATAACTAGTTTTTTCAAGAAAGAGAAGGGCTGCCTGGATGAAGAGGAATTGGATTTGTCTTTTATGACCCCAATTAGTGGTCACCCCATTGGAATTTTCAGTTATCAACCAAGAGAAGAGATCTGGTCCACGTTTTCTCTCTTCTAGGCAGTAAATAAAATGTATACTAACAGCAGTACTTCGTAATGTTTACATGTTAACATTCCAGGTCCCAGAAACAACTGCTGGCTCCAAAGCCAGAGCCTCTCCTTCCAGGGGAAGTTAGGAAACCAACGTCCATTGTCCTGATCCGATCGAGGCACACCAAACACTCCATTGTGAGCAACAGTGCCTTCCTGGGAATTCCCTGGCAGTCCAGTGGTTAGGACTCTGCGCTTCTGCTGCACGGGGCATGGGTTCAATCTCTGGTCAGGGAACTAAGATCTCGCTGCCACGCCGCTGTGTGGCCAAAACAAAAACAAAAAAACAAACAGTGCCTTCCCACCTACGCCCACCTCCCAGAGAGGAAGCTTAGAGAATGATCAATGCGAAACTAGATTTGGACCGAACTCAGTGATAACTGAGTTATCAGTAACTCAGTTATCAGTAACTCAGTTATCAGTTATCCGTAACTCAGTGATTAGAAACAAAAAAACAAATGCGAAGGATATGAACTAATTAATGAGCTTCACCTCACCTATCAAAGACTCACATTAAAGCAAGCTTTCTGTCCCCTGGATGTCAGCTGATCCCTCTGCTGCCCACGAAGCAGTAATGTAATAAAAGGGGAAGGTAAATGGGGTCAGAAGACTGCGCTGGGCTCTCCCTCCATGGCCTACTGGCTGTGTGACCCTTGGTGATCACTAAAACGGTCCGGACCTCAGTCTCCTTAACTATAAACAAGGACAATGCTTCCTGCTGGTCAGGCTTATTCAGAAAATGCACGTTCAAGCTGAGGGTAGAGAAGGCTTCCAGTAGAGGTTTGTCCCCTCTGAGCCTCTGTATGTTGGTGAACCACACCACCTTCCTTCAAAAAACTCCCTTTCACATTTTAACAAAGGAAAACAGTATCTTACCTCAATAAAAAACACGCCTATTACTACAGTTAATCAGAAACAGAAGCACACATGCACACACACACACACACACACAGACTAGAAAATGTGGACTTAATTTCAATCCTGAATCAATAATACTTACAGCTATAACCCGGTAACCCCATCCAGTCAAAGCCAAAATCTGCCGGAAAAATACATCAGCAGTTCCGCTGACGGGAGGGAGAAATATGAGAGGACACCTGATATTTCTGGGGCCTGCATCGTAGAGCGACCAGATCTTACTGTCGTCATCATCCACAATAATCTGGAGGGAAAATGATAAGAAACAAAATGAAAAACCTCATGGATTGGGTTTTATATAGTTATTTCAGCACTATAATTTCACTGACAATTTTAATACTACTGCCTTGGTTGTTACAAGCTAATGAGGGGATCACACCAGACTAGCACATATAAAAAACGGCTTTGTCTCCATTTCCTTCTTCAGTGCTGACATACTCCATGGAACTGCTTTATACTTCTCCCAAGAGCTGTTTTTTCTATCAGTTTTGAATTTTCCTCCCCAGCCATGATTATATGAAATTTATTGTTTACCATTAAACAGTAAACTCTGTACATGGCATCTGATTTCTTCCCCATACTTCTGCCTGTGTGTGTATGTGTGTGTGTGTGTGTGTGTGTATGTGTATGCACGCACGCACACATGCATGTGCGCATGTGTGTGTGCACATAGGAGGAGGACAATTTGCAGAGTCATTCTTGGGTGCTGGCCCAGAGGGCGGGCTGGGATCAGCAGGGTCAGTGTGTGACCAGGGGAAGTGAGGGGAAGAAACGACTCCAGCCTCCAGGGAGAAACTGGGTAGAGATGGGACCTCTCAAAGAGATGCTTCAGGAGCCTGATCTAGACCAAGCCTCTGAAGGGGAGACCTCTGCTAGAGAAGAAGGGACGAGGCAGGTATAAGCATCACTGTCCCCAGAGAATGTTTCAAACTATTCAGTCAATGTGGGGAATGGGCTCAGGGAAAAACTGGCTTTTGGGGGAAAAGGGGGTAAGAAGGAGGAAGGTCATCAGAAACCTTCCTGATTTAGTGGTTCTTGATCCAAAAAGGGACACAGATGAGCATTACATGAGCTGAGACAAATCAGGTGTTTAGCACAGAGGTTGGCAGATATTGAGTGTTCAACAGTGTCAAGAGTGTTAGCTACAGTATGCACTGCATGATAGTTTAATTTCTGTTCTCTTTGGCTGACTTTTTGGTATTTGGAAAAGTACATTAACTGCTTGAACTTCTGCCAATGCAAATCAACGCTTATCCTTTTTACATTAAAAAGTTCAAGGTTCTATTTTCTGAGAGCTCCTAACTGGCAGTGCTGTGGGGCCCATGGTGTCAATGTGGTCACCGGCATCACTGGGAGCAGACAAACAGGGCAGGGCAAAGCCCAGAGGGCCCTAACCAACACCTTCTGGACTTCCCCGGGTGACAGTATATCTCATGATTATGTGTTTGCCCTTTGTATTTGCCACTCACATTTTTTGCTTTTCCTGTTTCTTTTTGCTATGATTGTAGTAAAAAAAATCTCAGTAACCTCTGATGGTGGTATGCGGTAAATTCCAACCTTATAATAATAAAATTCATATGAGATAAGATATTCAGATCTCTGAAATGAAAATCTAGCACTATGAAATTTCAAGCAAACTTTTCATGTCTTGTGGGCCAAACTGACCAAAGGAGAAAATTACATCAATGAAACTACTACTTCCAAGAATATTTAGGTAAGTTTGTGTTGTTTTGGGTCTGGTGATTAGCTTGCTGAGTGAGTCCATCAAGAGGAGCTCACATGAATTACTTGAGGGGATGGGACAAGGCAGAGGGACTCTGGGGGCAATTCTCCTAGCATGAGCAGTAGTTCCTGGGGTAGCAAGAAGAAAGGCGGGTTCCCTTTGGTAAGCTGCCAATTAGTTCTGGCTTTTTTTTTAAGGAATTTTTTCTTTTTTTAAAGAAGTTAATTAATTTTTGGCTGCGTTGGGTCTTTGTTGCTGACTGCGGGCTTTCTCTAGTTGCGGAGAGCAGGGGCTACTCTTGTTGCGGAGCACGGGCTCTAGGCGCACGGGCCTCAGTAGTTGTGGCACGCAGGCTCAGTAGTTGTGGCGCACAGGCTTAGTTGCTCAGCGGCACATGAGATCTTCCTGGACCAGGGATCGAACCCGTGTCCCCTGCACTGGCAGGCGGATTCTTAACCGCTGTGCCACCAGGGAAGCCCAGTTCTGGCTCTGAAGCCAGATTAACTTGATTTAAATTTAAACTCAACTAGACTGTGTGAATTTAACATGTTAACCTCCATGAACCTCAGTTTTCCCATCTGCTAAGTGGGCACACCACTATCCACTCTGTTAAACTGTTGAAAGAATTAAATAAGATATTTGGGGACTTCCTACAACAGTGCCAGGTATATAGCGGGTATTCTGTCTATACATGGAGACTGTATCTCAAATTTCTATATGAAGTGTAATTCTGTTATCAGTTCAAACTTGCATGATACTTCCACAGCTATCTATCCTGACAAAATAATTACAACAGAGACACACATGTTCTTCAGCTCATAGTACTCTAATATTTCTGCAAGGGGATCAGCAAAGATTTTATTCTGACACAACTTTTGTCTAGTGTGATCCCCAAACATTTGGGATTAACTTGGGACTCAGAGTCAACAAACTTCAATATAAGTGTTTAGTGTTTTTAGACATCCCAGGCATATAAAGTTTCCAAAAGATGACTATGGCAGAATGAGTATATATCATGGCAAACAGAGGACCTATAATGTGACTCACTGTAAATCTTAAATCTGAGGAACAGGAAAATGCTTTCTAATAGAATCTAACTGCACTTACTGTACAGCTGCAGTTGCGGTCAGCTTTCTACTAAACTATACAGAGGAGTACACATATTCCTGCTTGCTTGAATATGTAAAAACAATTGTAAAATAATGAATACAGTTATTCTCACTTTTACTCTTGAATGAGTCCCAAAAGCTGATTGTACTCGACAGGGAAGGGGTGAACTTTAGGCTCTCCAACCCAGTCACAATACTTGGCAATAACCTTTACTCTCGAACACTACTAAGACATAACGCCTAAATCACACATAAAAACAATTACAAGATTTTGCAAATAAGAGGTGTAGTAAAACCATACATACCTTTTTAAGGGGGACTGTACTTCTAAACCAGTTATAATCAGGAGAGACTTTAATCTCTCCCATGATTAGCTGAAATGGAGGTTAACCCTGAAATAAAAGCATGTGATGTTTCATGTCAAGAATTCATGTTTACATCAGCACTAAATGTAGAGTCTGGTCTAGCTCTACCAACAATACTTTAAAGGATAAAACTGAGGAAATGGGCTATTTCACCTTGTCGGCATATACTTAAACTACAGAAAACAATCTGGTGAAAACCTATAATCATGGAGCAGGAAGGGCCCCAAGAGAGAATTATTCCAACCCTCTTAGTTCCTCCAGAAGAAGAATCTGGTCTAAAAAATTCTAATGACTTACCCAAGATCCCACGGCTATTGCAAAACCAGGACCAGACACCGGACAGCCTTTTCTGACACCTGACTGTCTGTCCTAGTTAAATGATTCCAAATGCAGTAGCATAACCTATCTTTTGACAAGATCTTAAGAATCTATGCTAATAAAGATATTCCTGTCTGATAAAATTCTAGAGAACAGTCCATACTAGAAAGAGGAGCTAATGTAAGCCTGCTTCCTCATAAATTCATAAAATGCCGTAAATCTCACTCTAGGGGAACATAGCTTCAGAAACTCACACATAGTTTTTAATGCAAAATACAGGAAAACTTGCTGTTCATATGGATGTGGTTAAAAGTGATATAATGAGAGATCCACAATAAGATACCAGAATAGACCTGAAGGCACAATAACTAGCAACAAAACAAAACATGTGCCTTTAGAAAAAATGTGTGGTCTTCTGTTGTGAGATTAGTGATTTCCAGCTTTTATAGCTCTGTGACGTTGGAAAAGTCACTGACCCTTTTGGGGCTGTTTTCTCATCTGTGACTATTTCACCACTCTCTCTCCAAAGCGTTGGACAGTGCTTGGTACAGAGCAGGCATTATCTGTTGACTAAATAAATGACTACATCCTAAGCAGGCCAAACTAGGCAATCCTAGAGTCCCTTTTAACCCGGGTACCTACGAGCTTTCCATTAGCTGGGCATCTTCAACTTAAAGGCTACCCCTCTTTGCTCAGGGATCTGTGTTGTGTTGTAACAGGAACCTGAAAATTATAGTTCCTCGTTGCAGATTCTTATTGCCCAATGGAGAACTTCCACCCATCAGTTTGGAAGGATTCAAATGCTTGTTTGCATCATGTCCTCTACCCCAGCACAAGCCTGGATTTTCCTAGCAGGGCTAGGATGAGTTTGAGACCCTAGGACTTAACTCCTGCGATGACTCTGAACTGCCATTTTAGAGGGGCTGCTTCTCTGGACTGGTCAGGAGCTGGGGATTCTAAAACCAACGAATCTTCCTCCTTGGCCCTCCAAATCTTCTCCCTCAAGTACGCAGGGCACTGAGCAATCTCAACTGCTACCTCTAACCTTGGGGGTTACTAAACTGAACCCCTAGGAGATGGTAAATGTAGACATCCAATATTAAACTAGGTTTACAACCTTGACACTAATAATGGTCTCTTCTCTCAAGGCTAGGATGGTACTTAGAAAAGTTCATTAAAATCTTAAGTGGCTCTAAAATATCAAGAAAATTATCAGCCAGTCTTATGCTGAAAATCATTGTGCACAGATGTATTTCTTATTCATACTGAAATAAAGAAAATCATTCTTTGCGTATTCATTTTCTCTTAACAAATATTAACATGTTAAAAATTGAAGCCATTTGAACTACAGCCTTTCTCTGAGCTGGTCACTGCTTTTAATTGAAAGCAACTAGCCCATATAGTTAATTCCAGAATATTTTCTACCTAGACAGACTTGAAATATTTCTCTATCATCTAAATATTGCCTAATGGAGACATTTTCTAGTATTGCAATACTATAAACAATCACTATTCGACAGGAGGAAATATCAAAAACATGTTTAGAAAAAAAACCTACTCAACAGATTTATAAAACACTTTAGCTAATTAAAGCCAGAAAGTATGCTTCTAGATTCACCAAACTTGGGATAAAATAAAGTATTTATAGTTTGAATCAGTTGCAATCTACAAACCAAACTACCATACAAATACATATACACACATCATTCACAGGCACACACATTCACTGTCATCCACTTCTTCCCTCAGCAGTAAGTAGAAAGATGTTCCTCACCACAGTCCTCAGTATTATCCACTACCACCTAACATTATAATGTTTTATAACTAATCTTGCTGGATGGAGAGATTCCACCCAACTGTGACTAAATTTTTGTAGAGGCAAGTGATTTTAACACTTGTGCTAGTTTGGCAGTACATGAAAGCTAAGATAGATACCAAATGTTGCATCTGACCAACTGACGTTTAAGTGAAAAAAAAAAAAAAAAAAAACTGCTGCAAAGGGAAAGCAGCTGTGAGTGGTATGAAAAGGAAGTTTGTTCTCCCAGCTCTCTTTCATCCACTTCAGGGGAATACTTTTCCAAGTCACAAGGGGAACATTCTGCATAGGGCAAAAAAAAAAAAAAAAAAAAGGTTCACTGAGACTGTAACTCAACTGGTCAGTATTAAATTAGAAAGAATGTGGACCACGAACTCAATGCTGATTTGATCTCTCACAATTCTTCACAAAAACAAAAGCACCTGTTCATGTTGCTGGGAAAAGGGCTGCAGGAATTTTGCCTTAATCTTGCCTAAGGAAACCCCTCCTCAGGGAGTGCTCTGGACACCGGGGCCTCTCTGGCCCTTGTACTGCTCGACAATTAAACTGCTCCTTGTGAGTGTGCACCAAGAATTGCATGCACTTATCCCTCAGGGTTTCAGCAGAACCAGCCAGTTTACAGTCCACTTATCCCTCAGGGTTTCAACAGACCCTGCCAATTTACAATCAGTGAAATTGCCTTCACAAATGTTTAAGTCATCTAACCAGTTTAACTAGTCAGAGGTGTTTTTATCCTTTATCCCAATCATATGATCTTCGTATGGACAATCTGTGATTATTATTAACACCAGCAATAACGAAATATTAGAACCTGAGAGTCTCTGGGCAATGCCATTGGCTTTTTAATGCAAGCCTCCATACCTCACCACACCAGTACAGAGCTATTTTTTTTTTAAGTTTCCTCAGGGGAAAGATTTACCCCTCCTTTCTTCAGAAACTTATTCCATTATCTTCTAAACCTCATGGGAGGAAAAGCTGACTACTTGACATTTTGACGGTGACACCTCATCTTGTACTCTGTCTTAGTATAAAAGCTTTTGAAAATTTGCACACAGCTATTCTATCACCCCTCAGTCTCTTGAAGCTTTGTGCCAACAGGAGCTGGAACATTGTAGGTGGAGACAAAGAAGCAGCACAAATGCAGAACTTATGACTCCCTAGGAAAAGTGAGACAGCCTAGCCCTGCTACTTTCCTCATGCCTCCTTCACAAGCCTCACACCTGGCCCGTACTCAGCAATGACAAAGGCATTTATCACTTTCAGGCTGAGGTGCAATCTCCAAAATAACTAGTCTGCTCAGAGTTCTTAAAAGTTTGCAGGACAAATATGTTCCTGGGCTGCAGCACTGTAGCCCCCAAATGGTATTACAGTTGTATGCCCAGGTCAAGCGCCCCACTGCCCACCCCAGGCGACCCACACACAGACCTCCACCTTCTCCCAGGCCCACTGATGACAGCTACACAAAGGCAGGGGCACAGGCACACCAATCACCCCCATAAACTCAGGCTCGACCTCAGACACACACAGGGACATGCAATCACGTGCATGGTCACATGAACCGACCCACTCAGGGCCACACTCACAAAGTCACACCGACAGAGGCAGCCGCGCACACTACAAACCATACTCACCTGCAGCCACAAACGCGTCACACACCCACATGCCCCGCTTCCCAGGGCCTCGCTCACCCCTCACCTGCCGTGGCCGCCCCCAGGCCCCTTTCCCTCCTCCCCAAGGCGGCTCTTCCCTCCACTACGGGCGCGGGCCTGGGAAGCTGCTGGGCCTGGGTCGGGGCCGGCGGCTTGAGCGCTCAGTACCCGCAAGCGCTGTGGACCTTTGGGGCGCGCTGGAGGGCCGGCCTCCGAGGGGCGGGGAGCGCAGCCAAGCGAGCCTCGGCCACCGCCCTCCCTCCTCCCGAATCGTTCGCGCAGCTGGCTCAAGCCTCGCGTTTCCGCGTTCGGAGGGGCGGGGCCACGCAGCGAGGAAGGGGTGGAGCTGCGTGACTCCGGCGGTCACCATGGCGACGGGGCGGGTTGGACCACAGGGTGAGACTCTGGCGCTCTATTGTACATCCTGCCGGGTGCGGAGTCGGCATCGGCTCTGGCGGTGGCGGCGGGCGCAGGGAGGAGGTCCGAGGAGCCTCTGGGTCAGTTCTAAGTCACCCATGTGACGTGAGCACCTAGGGAGAGGTCGTGGGACTGGAAGAAAGGGGCGCCTGACCCTTGAGATCTGCCTCCGCCTGCAGTTCGCGCCCTCTTGGAGGAAGCAGATGCCGACCTTTTCTCTCCGCCGTGTAAAGCTTTGTGGGGATCCCTTTGGGTTACAGGCTTTGATGAACAGGGCTTTGTATACTCTCTTTTCTTGGCAAGATTTTTTTCCTTTGGCACAGCTACAGACGCCCTCCCTAATCCTCCACTGTAACGCCCCCACCTCCCTTCCCTGACTTGTGCTGAGGTCCTGAGGATTTCCGAGAACAGCTCCCACTGAGCCTCCAGCTCCTTCATCACTTTCCCTTAAAGGAATAGAGAATATTAATCTATTTATAATCATTTTTCTTAAGATGTTGCAGAGGTCACGACTCTCCTTTTCAGTAAAATATTTGGAGGTATGAAAAGGTTGAATAACATGTAAATCTCCTTGTTGGAAGTTTTTTAATGATCCTTCAACAAGATCCTGCTGAAAATGCCTCTCCCTCATCTGTGTTAGGGAAAACCTGTACCCTATTAAAGGCCTTTGCCTTTACCCTGACAACTGTTTTGGGGATTAAGGTCAGGGGAGAATCCAAGTAAACTGCATCCTAAATCATGACCTCTGCCCTCCTGCTCAGGAGCCCTGGTTCCCAGTCTAGAACTTGGACAAATCCCAAACGAATTTCCCAAGAGCACAGTAACATATCCGCCTTTTTTTCCCCCAAATCACCTTTTCGGAATTTTGAGTCAGCAACAGAAAATGGTCTTCTATTATAAGCACCACATAGCTGCTATACAGGGAATGTTTTTGTGGAAGATTTTTAACTTTGGGACTTTTTCTAAAAAACTTGGAGAGGTTTAATGAATGGAATACCTGGCAAATCACTGGTTGTATTTATGTAAAATCCATTATGGGTACTCATTACATTGTTTATCTGTCTCCCCCAGTGGGCTGGGAGCTTTAATTTAGAGCAAAGTGAACGGAGTGATTTAACCAGTGCCTTAGCTATTATGATCTGGTTCATAATAAGTACTAAATGTGTACTGAATGAACTAATTAGCAAATAAAGAAATTTATCTGCTTGTATTCCTAAAGCTGTATTCCTTATATCCCATACTTCCAGACCTCACTTGAGTATCAGCCCTGAAGAGACATGAACTATGGATGTGCGCAAATGTATTAGAAGTCCTTATTCTGTTACTTTGGTAATAATAATTTTTAACTTGACTGTTGATAATGGAAAACTATTTCGCTATGTAGATATGTTTTGTTATATGTATACTTTTATTAAAAGAATCAAACCCAAAATAATGAATGTTTTGTTTCCCTTAGAAAAGGAACCCATGGTCATGTTTGGATCTTCAGCTGGTCCATAACACATAGCAAGCACATTGTCCATTCCCTAATCTGAACAAGAAACATTTAGTATCTGTGAATTCCAGCTGTCCTGTAACTGCACAACTGCAGGAAGCAAACTTTTAACCCAGGGCAGGCCACAGTGCAGGCAGACCTGGTGGATACGGCTGGGAGGGTCTGCAGCTGTCATGGTTGGGGTCTGCTAGATGGTTCCCACAGCACCAGTCCCTGTGTGAGAATCTCACTTTACAAACTGGAATGTTCACAAAATACTCTGTGAACACCGAGCAAAGTAAACAGGTGGCCAGCTGGTTCTCAAAATTGCCCAAACCCAAGGTCTCTTCCTCAAATTTATCTTTTGACAGGATAATATTTGTTTCAAAACACATGTGCAAAATAATCCTAGCTCTCTCTCTTATGCACATATACATACCAAACAGAGTAGTGCTTACCTCTGAGGGGAAACGGGGAATAGAAGGGGTGTTGAAGGAGAAGCTGGCTTTAGATTTAGTATTTGAATTTATATAAGCATGTATCCATATGTTATTGTGTGACAAAAAATTACTTAAAAGCAACTATATTCATGCTTTAAATGCTGCTGTAAACCTGCTCTAAATCCTTCAATAGCTCCCCATTGCCTTCAAGCTAAAGTCCAAAGTGTATGGGCTACAGCAGGTCTGACTCTCCCAAAGGGCCCATTACGCCCTATGAGGTCTCAAACCTCTAGGCATTTGTGTATGCTCTTCCCTCCACTCAGAGTGTCCCCCCTCCACCAGAGTGAATCTCCCCTATTTTGCTCCCAGGAACCATGTGTGAAAAAGTAAAAGAGGAGCAAAACACTTAGTTTTTCACACTAATACCAATTCTTGGAATACCATCCTTTTAAGGTAAGTACAATAGACTGTAGTGTTATATATCAAATTATGCTAAGAACCAAGATTGAAAATGAATGCTGTTTCCTCATTGCCAGACCCAGTCTGTGACATACACATACTATACTGGATTAGAGGGATCAGACACAGAGTGGGGATTCTAAAACTGCCCAAGAAAGATACCGACATGACTCTTCTATAGTTTGCTACCTAAACGTCCTATCAAACAAGTTATATACGGTTATTTATAATTAATAATTTATTATCATTCGGGAGTTAAGAAACCTGAGTTCTATCCTTGGGCAAGACATTTCCTCTCTCTAGGTGTGGTTTTCTTTTCTGTAAAATGAGTCCAAAGTTAGACTAAATGATCTCTAAGTTCTTTCCAATTCTAAGATTTTAGATTCTATGTACTTATGAGAGCTACATTACAGAATCTTTACAACAGCCTTTCGTCAAAGCTCTTCTTCTCTGATAATCCCCCCACCGTCACTCCCTTCCAATCAAACTTAAAAAAAAAAAGAGTACCCTGGCCAGTGAGTTGCAACTAAGGAGCTCGCCTGCCACAACTAAGACCTGGCGTAACCAAATAAATAAACAAATAAAATATTTTTTAAAAAAGTGTCCTGGGGCTTCCCTGGTGGCGCAGTGGTTGAGAGTCCGCCTGCCGATGCAGGGGACACAGGTTCATGCCCTGGTCCGGGAAGACCCCACATGCCGCAGAGCGGCTAGGCCTGTGAGCCATGGCTGCTGAGCCTGCGCGTCCAGAGCCTGTGCTCCGCAGCGGGAGAGGCCACAACAGTGAGAGGCCCACGTACTGCCAAAAAAAAGTATCCTGCACACAAAAATGCCTGCTTGTGGAAACAGTATTTTGACTTCTTCGATAAGTTAATGTCTGACCATTATTAACTTGGTAAAATAAAAGTTCCTAAGCAAAGGTACCACAGCTTTTGTATCATCTGCCAACCTAGCATCTCATTAATGTTTCTTCCATAAATAATGCGATAACCTTCCGGAAAAAGAGCTGCAATTAAAAAATCCTGGGAAACGAGAGCTGCACTATTATACTATAAAATAAAGCAGCTTCTATCTGTAGGGCTCTAGAAAACTTTATGAATTCTTAGAGGTAATAAAGACAGTGATTAAATAGTAACTAAAATGGGAAAATCTTTTTGAAATTGTCTAGCCTAGTGCATGCATATGATGGGCACTCAATTAACATGTGCTCCTACTTCTACATTTCTGAGCACAAAAGGCTAATATATTAAATTCCTTGATCAAGAATAAAAACATTTGCAATAGAGGTAGGGTACCAAAGTGGTTAGGCCCACAGACTGGTGTCAGACTACCGGAGTGTGAATTCTAGCTCTACCACTTATTAGCTATCTAACAGTCTGGAAAAATGAGGATCAATAACATTACCTAACTCATAGGGTTACTGTAAATATAAAATGAGATAGTTCAGGTCGAGTCCTTAGCAACGAGACTAGCAAGCAATAAACGTTGGCTAATAATAATGGTATTGAGAACCTGCTGTGTTCCAGGCACTGTGCTAGGTACATTACGTATACTATTTTTATTCCTCATGAGAATCCTTGCAAAGCAGGTACAATTTTCATTTCATAGATAAGGAAATAGATTCAGAGAGGGTGTGTAATCAGCCTCAGCTTAAGGTCAGTGGCAGGGCTCGTGCCATGTTTGTTGAATCTAAGACTCTACCTCTCAAAATCTTATCTCTTTACCTTGAAATTGTTTGATAAATACAAAGAAAAATGGTGAAAATAGGTTGTACTTCCTTTAATACAACGTTTAAAAGCAATAAACATTCTTTCAGCAGGCTTTTTCAAGAGCTCAATTTTATGCTCAGGAACATTTCTTTTGGCCCTCAAATCGAACCAAGCATAAAATCCTTTTTACACAAAATCTACAGTAGTCTTTGGGTTCTAATATTGTCACTAGCTAGCTGTTGCTGGACCCCCGTTTCATCATCTCCAAACTGAAATTTTGAGTACTAAATCATTGAGCCTTTCCCGCTCTAAAATTCTTTTCCTCCTGTTAGTCTAAAGGCATCTCAGCAAGTTGCTGCTGCCATCCAGAGGAGAAAATATTGTTGCAGGCCCAAAGAAGTCATTATAGCAGTGTTAGACTGTGGTGACAAAAATAGCTACCATTTATTGTCTACTGTTTGCCCCGTGCTTCCCTGGGCATATTCTATATGTATTTCTATTCTGCAAGATAGAATGCTTTTACATTCTACCCTTGTTTTTAAACTGAGAAATCAGAATTAAAAAAAAATTATTTTGGTTGTGCCACACACGGCATGTGGGATCTTAGTTCCCCAAGCAGGGATTGAACCTCTGCCCCCTGCAGTGGAAGTAGAGTCCTAACCACTGGACCACCAGGGAATTCCCAGAATTTAAATGCTTTTAAATCTGTCCTGGGTCACCCAACTAGCCATGAGTAACTGAACTGTTTTGAGCCTGATGTTTTTTCAGCAATGACAAGAATCAAAATAGAAGCATCTTGTACAAGGAGGCAATGTGTTTGCAAATCCATCCTTTCAGCCAGAGTGCAGAAAAGGCTGTGTTCCACCCTTTCTGGGAGGACCCCGGACCTAAGGCCCAACATGTGGCCCCATGTGTACCTCTTGCTAGTTAAAGCTGTTACTACTCTAACATACAAATTATTTGTTGAGTGTGATCAAATGCAGATTCCCATATCCAGAGATTCTGATTCAAGCGCTGGAGTAGGGCCCAGGAATCTACATTTTAAACAAGTACTCCAGGTGATTCTGGTTCAGATGAGAAACTGCTCAGTCATACTGGGTTGTGGTCTCTACAGGGGGCCTGAAAGGGTGGGTCATCTCATTTCCTGAGGCCTATCTGGGATGTGCACCATTTAATTTTTCAAAGAATTGGCTGTTAACATAGAGATGGCATTCTAAACCTGGTGTTTGTCTTCCAGTCCCATGATGGGCTTGAGGCTCCCTGGATGGGAAACTGCCCTCTATGAGATGGGCCTTGCACTCCTGACTCAAGATTTCATACGTATAAACGGTATTTCATGTTGTCCTAAGTGTACCAACCACGTCAATCATGATGACCAGCTTCCCTTTCCAGCTCACACAGCCTCACCCACAGCCCCCTACTTGGCATTAGGCTGAATTGTTTATGCAGGTGGCACCACTGGACTGGGGTAGGCCTTGACTCACAGTCTGGCCAAGGGCTAGGGGTGGTCTGGCAAAAAGATTCTGCCCAGCAAGGGCAATGGTAATAGGCTAAACAATCAGATAGGCTCCACCAAGAATGCAGGGAGGCAGACCTGAGACCATTTACCACCATGTAGTAAGAGATGAGAACTTATAGCAGAAATCTGTGCCCTCACTAAGGTTCCCCACTCCCCGTGGCAATGTCTGAGTGGGTACCTCCCGAGATTCCCTGCAGAAATCACCAGTAAGCTCCCAGGCGACACTGACTCTCGTTCTCTCTGAATTCCATAACGTGAGCTTAGTGCCTGGAGAGGGGAGCGAGTGCTCAATACACATCAACTGAAAAGCAACAACAAAAAGGCACTTTCACACAGTCATTGATTCTCAAAACTATTTGGGGAGTGTTCTTTTTTATCTTCAGCCCCATTTCACATATGAGGAAACTAAAGTTCAGTGATGTTTAGTAACTTGTTAGAGATCAAAGAGCTAATCAGTGGTGAAGCCAAAACTCTCCATAAGAATATAATAACCAACTGATAACTCAAGTTCTTACTGCCACAGCAAAATCTTTTAAACCACTTCCCCCACCCCCATTAACTGCTGCCATAGTTCATATCTTCATGTTTCTAACCTCCCAACAGATCTTCCTGCCCCAGGTTTTACCTCCAATCTACCTTCCACTCCACCACCAGAGTTAACTTACCAAAATGCAAATCTGTAGTCGTGTCACTTCCTTGATTGTCTATTGCACTACAAGACAAAGGTCCAAATTCTCACGGTCTTCAAGCCCTCCATGATCTGGTCTTCCAGACTCATCTCCATCGTTCTACTCCATTTCTATCAATTCTTCCGGTTTCTTTAAAACACAGCTCTTTTTTCCTGTGTTTAACATGCCGTTTGCTTCTCTTCCATGATCCACCGTTAGCGTTCTCCAAGCCATCTACATATACACTTACGGAAGTGTATAACTAGCTCATACGCGGAAGAGTGCATAGCAAATTTATGGTTTAAAGAATGATAATAAAAGGCAATCACGTTCCCAGTTTAAGAACCACGTTACCAACCCCCTACGGGATAGTGTTCTTGTATGCCTCTGTTCCTCTGCACATGCTAGAATCTTCTTCCAGGGCTTAGACTGCATAATGAACTCATCATTTGGAACCTCAGATTCAGCTTTGCCTCCTCTGGGAAGCCTCCAATGACTCCCTTGAGGGTGACTTACTGCTTCCACTATACCTTCATTATGGCATTTATAACAGTATTATATTTGCTTATGCTTGCCTCCCCAGGAGATTGAACACACCAAATATTATTTAATCTCTGAATCTCCAGCAATCAGCATAAAGTCTGGGTACACTGCAAATGTTCAATAAATAGGATGTTTACACAACCTGGTTTGCCTGGGAGAGTCCTGTTTATGCCTGTTGTCCAGAAACAATTAATATAACCTGCTTCTTTTTACTCATGAACATGTCTTAATTTAGATGACCAATTATCTGATCATGCTATCAATAAATGTTGTTGAATGGACGAATTAATGATTGCAGAAAGATTTTAACTGGTAGAATCTAGGCAGGAAAAGCTGATTATGTAAAGATATTAAAAAATTCAACAGCTGGCCACTGCACCTCCTTCCTCCTCCAGAAGGGCCTGACTCTCCTGGAGATGGAGGTGAGTTTGCACAGACCAGATGCTCAATAACCTTTACTGCACAACTACGTTGAAGAATGTTACTGTATTCCTATGTTAAGAAAATCTAGATGTAAAATCTGAATTTATTGGACAGATCAACGTGACACAGATTATTACACATTATGAATATTTATGACTTGGTGAGAACTAGATGGTAGCTCAATTGAAAGAGCTGACTTTACTCCTTGTTGAAAATCCAAAATGCAGATTAAACACTACTGAAATGGTAACATAGTCAATGGGGACACATGATTTTTAAAATTTAATAGATGCACTTTTTAAAAGAACCTCTCCTCAGTATATACACATAACAGTTAGTTGTACTTGCTCTTAGGGAAAGATACAATCTCCATGAATCTGATATTATAAATAAAAATTTAATTTAAAGTCTCTTTTGTTATTGAAATAGAAAAAGCTGTTTTTAACTACTGTTAAATGAAAAGTGGAAAGTGAGGTAATTCATCTTTTTGCCAATAATCTTTCCTTCCAACAGTGTCATCTTCTCTGAAAGCCAAGGTAATTCCTTGTAAATAAGGCTTTTAACAAATTACAAGTATGTAGTAGGTACCTGTCCATCTTCTTCCTAACTACTTGGTGCACTATTGCATAGCAACAATTTTTTTTTCCTGCTTCTTCTTCAGTGGAAGTCTGAGAGTCTGAAATCTGCACTGGCTTGGTGGAGCCAGGGAATTTTTTTGGTACCAGGGATGTAAATATCCATTGTAGAAATCAGTAGCTGTTAGTGTTTTCTTGAGCATCACTGATCGAACACCAATCCAGCCATCCTAAAGGGCAAAAGACAAATAGTGACTACGCGGTGCTGGCAAAACTGGTGGTAAATTTTAGTTTATAAAACTTTTATCATGAAAAAAATAAACCAACAAATCTTTACTAAATGCCAGGCTACAAATAGCACTAAGTAACATATATGATTCTTTGACTCTAAAAGTTTATTACCGAGGAGTGATAACAAATGTATAGACCTATTTAAATCTATTTAAACATAGACAGGGAAGAATAAAAAGGTACGTTGTATTTGTGTGGTGCTTGACAGTTTTCAGAGTATGTCCATGTATCTTATTGTGACTGGTTGTCAAAATACAAGCACTCTAAAAAGTAGGCAGATCCAATATTATCCCCAGAGAAAACTGATTTTACAAGAGAAAACTGATGCCCAGAGAGTGTGAGTGATTTGTCCAAGGTGACATAACTGGTGGGACTCAAACTCACATGTTGAGACAACCCATTTCTTCTATGAGAGCAAACTGTGGATTTGCAGTATAGATGTATACAGACCCAGACATATGCACCCAGTGCTATTCCAGAATAAGTTGAAGAGAGGTTGCTGTAGGCATTCTGTATCTACAGTCTTGTGTAGGTCAGATCAATCTATCACAAATTTTAAATACTCTTTCTTGAGCTTGGAACATTGCACATAAATACCACATGAAGGAAAATACTCAGGAAATGGAAGGAACATGGAACACTTCTCAGGATAATGCCATTGTCTTAAAAATGATAATGGTTTCAAAGTCATTTTAAATAGTTAAGAAATCTCCTCTCTAACCACATTAAACAGTAGAAGCAAGTAGGATACAGGCACTGTTGTAGTTCAGTGAGATACTTTGACATTACTATTTTTTTGTGATAGTCCTATTAACAAGATGACTTGTTAATTAAATTAGATTACTGAGAATATACAAGTTTCTTTTGAGAAAGAACTAAAGTTACTGAATCTTCTTTCATGGTCTGAGTAATAACACCTTGGTAAAACTTCACCTCTTGAAAAAAATTATACTAGAGATTCTACTATTTCTTAAGAAAATTAAACTGTCCATTGGCTCAATCTGAGGGGCAGGCAGTTGAGTGAAGTCTCAGCTCAAAATGACAAATGATATCAACTATAAACTCAGTAAAACAAGTGTGATAATGTGAAACTAAAGGAAAATGTACCTTGCAACAAACCAGCAGTATTTGTGACTGTCTGTGGTATATTACTGATCCTGGAATAACAGCCTGTCCTGTTAATTTTGGATCTAAAGACAGGGGAGGGGAAAAGAGGGATATGAGAGAGAGAATAAATAATTATGCAACTTCACGATGCTTCTTAAAAATCAAAAAACATTCTGCAAGACAGTACTAATATCGGAGGGTACACATCTGCTGATGCCCTGACTTTGTAATCTAAAACTTACGATAGAGCTGTGGTGCTCTGTGTGTATCTTGAACCCAAAGGGAAGCTTTCCATACACACAAGAAGCTATGAGTCCTTTACCCAGTGTCCCAGAGATCAATCTAAAATGTTGAATCTAAAAGTTTTGACCATTTGGGGGAAATAACTAGCTACCAGTGGAGAGACATACAGGAGACTTAGGATCTAAGCTGGCCCTTCCATCCATGACTAAACAAGTTCCAATTCCCAGATTTCTGGGGAACTCTCTGCCTTTGTGGCTCACATTCCTTCAGTCCACCAGGATGGGAGGGCACTGATGGGCCTCTGAATGGACCAGGGTCATGAAATGCTACACCCTGGCCTAAGATTCTCACTGAGGTGCCCAGAGATTTTCATTATGATATTCACCAGAATGAAATCAACCTAGGAACTCTGCATTCCCTGAAAACCTTAATATAGGGAATCACAGAGCTTAAAATGGGATAGTAACACTGATCTGCCTACTTCCCAGGTTCTTAAGATGATCAGAAGAGAAAATACACGTGAATGAACACTGTAAAGAATAAGACTATAAATGAATGTAAAGTATTACCATTATTGAACTGAAACAAGCTAAAAGAATCCTTATTTTTAGTAAATGGGACCTATGGTAAAACAGACACATTTTCAAATAGACTATACTGAAAACATTTTCCATGTCAGCTATTCAAAAATAAGTACCAGTGAGGACTGAACTATTAACTTCTACCACATCCAGGAGTTTAATGGTACTATTCATCCAGAGTGTCTGCAACGGAATCTGCAAACAAAATGAAAGAAGGATGATAAATAAATACACTCAACCCTGAAACCCTTTTCAACTATTTTGTGTTAATCCGGTCTGACTTCTCTCCCAATTACAGAGGAATTGGGAACTCAGTCTCTAAACCTTACGGAATAGAACATAACATGACCCTCTACATCAGTCTCCAGGATTCATTAGATCTTAAAATTAAACACTATTTTAAAATCAATGTTTATATCTTCATTA
The DNA here is from genome assembly GCF_003031525.2 of Neophocaena asiaeorientalis asiaeorientalis. Classification (NCBI taxonomy): domain Eukaryota; kingdom Metazoa; phylum Chordata; class Mammalia; order Artiodactyla; family Phocoenidae; genus Neophocaena; species Neophocaena asiaeorientalis. Next base: position 1,997,051 of record NW_020185332.1, on the reverse strand, counting down.
ATACTTCTAGTTAAAAATCATGCTCGTTTTAAAAAATGCAAGCATTACAACAACTATATTAAAAAAAAATTTAGAATGTGAAAGTATTCTGTATTCCCATCCCCAGAGGTAACCACTGCTAATAGTTCAATGTGTATATCCTTGTATTTTTCCTACAAATATAATTATGACAAAAATCTAGAACATACTGTTTGACAAGGAACTTTTTTTACTTAACCATAAACTGTGGACAAATTTTCATCAGTACACACATCTATTTCACTCTTTAGTCTGGTGCAGTATTCCATTTTATAAAATGTACCATAATTTATGCAACAAATGCCTTTATGATGGATATTTCATAACACATTACAAAATTATGAAAAATTTTAAATGTGATAACAAATAGCCTGGTAGATATCTCTTTGAGGACTTTTATATTTCTGGAGAATAGTTGTTTTTTAAGTGGACCACCAGGGTTAAAGAGTATCAACATTTTATTGTTAAACTGCCTTGATAAGAGAAGAAAAATGACAATTTATTGCTGCTTATTATTAGTGAGGCTGAGGAGCAGTCCATATCTACCTGCACATTTTATTTATTTCTTAGGCCTATTTATGCCCTTTGCCCATTAAAAAAAAACAACAAAAACAACAACAACAAAATCTGAGTTATTCATCTCTTCCTTATTAATTTGTGAAAGGCTTTTATATTTTTAGGAAATTAGCCCTTTAGTTCTCAGATGTATTATGAATATTTTTCTAGTTTGTTGACTTTAAATATTCGGTAATTTTTTTCCATGCATAATTTTTTAATTTTATGGAGTAATATTTATCACTCTTCTCTCATGACTTCATTGGTTCATGTCATGCTTAAAAAGGCCTATCCACGTTTATCAAATATAAAATTATTCAACTGTTCTTTCTCCCAGTTCTTTGTGGTTTCATTTTTTGAAAACACTTAAATCCTTGATCTATCTAGATTTTATTTTGATTTGAAAAGGTGAGACTTGAGGGTTCCCCCTTTTAAAGGCTGACCAGCTGTCCCAACACTATTTATTGAATAATCCATCTCACCCTTCCCCTCAGTGTGAAATGTTACCTTTATTACATTTTGATTTAAATAGGCTAACAGAAATTAACACACACCAGGAAATAAGTTCTCTCAAATTTCTGAAGTAAAGAAACAGATTTTCAGACTGCAGTTCACTCCTCTATTTCATAGACGAGGATAGTGAGGCCCAGAGAAATGCAGCTGTTTTCCCAAGGTGACACAGCTAGTTAGTGGCAGAGCCAAGGATCAGAATCTATGCTTTCTCATTCTCAGCTCAGTGCTCTTTTGATGACATTCTCTAATGAGGACATTTTACTTTCAGAACAGTTAGGTTATTTCAAAGATGTGAACGATTAATCAGAGAATTAAAGAAACCAGAATTAAGTAAATTTGAAGAAAAGTATTCACAACCTTATATATGTCATACTTTGGTAAAATATCCTCTTCTATAATTTGCTTATTTTTCTTTCATCTGCTTCTAATAAAAGTTATGAAATGACTTTCATGTGTGCAACTTTTTCCTTTCAAAGAACTCAAAATACTTCTGAAACATAATTACTGTTTGAAAAATGTTTATATTTACTGAGAACTATAAATATGATAGGTATAAAATCAGAATATCCCCTTCTTGTTCTTGAGGTAAAGCTCATCTTCACCTTATCATCAGAGCACTGAAGAAAGGAAAGTGATGGTAAGGAAACAGTCATTTCTGTGCCCACTGTCATTACTGTCAAAATCATATGTTGGCGTGGATTTAAATTCACAGTTTATCTCCTTTGATCTTGACAGTTGTGGACCAGGTCATTAACCCCATTTTAGAGACAGAAAAGCGGAAGCTCATGGTTAATACATGCCAACTCTAGGAATCAAATTTCACCTTCTGGCTCCAAGATAGGAACTCCTTCTGTTGTAGCACAAGAATCTCTCAGTGGAGAGGAAAGGTGAATTGCAGAAGATAAGAATTATTATGCAGTGTTTAACTTTTTGGGGAACTGTCAAACTGTTTTCTAAAGCAGCTGCCCCATTTTACATTTCTACCAACAATGAATGAGGGTTCCAAATTTCTCCATGTCCCTGTCAACGCTTGTTATTGTCTGTTTTTAAAAATTACAGTAATCCTAGTGAGTGTGAAGTGGTATCTCAGTATAGTTTTGATTTGCATTTCCCTAATGACTAATGAAATTATCTTTTCATATGCGTAGTGGCCATTTATATATTTTCTTAGCATAAATGTCTATGTAGATCCTTTGCTGATTTTCTAATCATGTTATTTATCTTTTTGCTATAAAAGTTCTTTATATACTCTGGATACTAGACCCTCATCAGATATATGATTTGCAAATATCTTCTTTTGTTATGTACGTTGTCTTTTCATTTTCTTGTTAGTGTTCTTTGAAGCCCAACGGTTTTAAATTTTGAAGTCCAATTTCTCTATTTTTAGTTCGTTGCTTATGCTTCAGGCATTATATCTAAGAACCACTGCCTACTTCAAGGTCATAAAGATATGCCCCTATATCTTCTTCCAAGAGTTTTCATAGTTTCAGCTCTTACATTTAGGTTTCTGATCCATTTAGAGTTCATTTTTATATGTGGTATGAGGTAGGGATCCAAATCCATTTCTTCTGATTGTGGATATCCAGTTGTCCAAGCACCATGTGGTAAAAAGATTATTCTCTCCCCATCAAATTGCCTTGGCACCCTTATCAAAAATCAAGTGACCATAAATGTATGGGTTTATTTCTGGACTCTGAATTCTATCCCATTGAGCTTTGTGTCTCTGTCAGTATCACACTGCCTTGATTACTGTAGCATTGTAGTAAATTTTGAAATCAGGAACTATGCGTCCTGATTTCATAGGAACTTTGAAATTGGAACTTCTCTCTTCTTTTTCAAGATTTTCTGTCTATTCTGGGCCTCTTGGGATTCCATATGAATTTTAGGATAAGCCTGTCAATTTCTGCAAAGAAGTCAACTAGGAATTTTATAGGAATTGTGTTCAGTCTGTAGATCAATTTGGGGAATAGTGCCGTCTTAACAATATTAAGTCTTCTAATCCATAAACACAGAGGCCCTTCCATTTACTTAGGTCTTCTTTACTGTTTATTAGCCCTATTAGTTTTGGGGGGGTGGAATCATTTATAATTTTCTATATATAAGATTACACCATCTGCAAATATAGTTTTACATGGTTCCTTTTTTCTTGCCTAATCACCCCGGCTATAACCTCCAGTACAATGCTGAATAGAAGTGGTGAGAGTGGACATCTTGGTCTTGTTCCTGATCTTAGAGGGAACACTTTCAATCTTTCGCCATCAAATATGATGTTAGATTTGGATTTTTTTGTAGATATTCTTCATCAGGTTGAGGAAGTTCCCATCTATTCTTAGTTTGTTGAACATTTTTATCATGAAAAGGTACTGGATTTTTCAAATGCTGTTTCTGCACCTACTGAGATAATTATGTGGCTTTTGTCCTTTATTCTATTAATATGGTATATTACGTGGATTGATTTTTGTATGTTGAACCAGCCTTACATTCCTGGGCTACATCCCACTTGGTCATAGTGTATAATCCTTTTCTACATGTTGTTTGATTCACTTTGCTAATTCTGCTAAGGGTTTTTGCCTCTATATTAATAAGGGCTATTGATTTGTAGTTTTCTTTTCTTGTAAAATCTTTATCTGGTTTAGCTTACTTGACTTTTGTACTAGCTGCTCCCTCTGCCTGGAATGGTCTTTTCCTGACCTTGGCATGACTTGCTCCTTATTGTCTTTCAGACCTCAGCTTAAATGTCAGTTCAAAGTGGCCGTCCCCATTTAGATATCCAGTCTAAAATAGCCACCAGTTAATCTATCACGTTATTTTAATTTTCATCAAAGAGCTTATCACACCATCTGATATTTTTCTTATTTATTTATTTGTGTCCGTCTTCTCACATCACCTCTAATACCTAGAACAATGCCTGACATATAATAGGCTTTCAATAAATTTTTTGTTTAATGAATGAATAAGAGCAGATACCATTTAATGAATACCTACTCAGATACTGTACTAGATGTTTTATATACATTATATCATTCTAATTTTCAAATGAACTAACTAAAGCTCAGAGATTAAATAACCTTCTCAAGTCTACAAAGCTAGGAAGTAGCAGAGAGAAGATGGAACCCTGCTCCGTCTGGCTCTGTCAATGTTCCTTGCCCTATGCCATTCTCTTACAGTGGGGAAAGTACAGGGTTTGACGTCAGGCAGATCTGGTTCAAAACCTGACTCTCACCAACTAGTAATGTGACCTTGAGCAACATTCAACAGCCATTCACTAAGTATCTTCTTTAAGCCTCAATTTCATCAACGTAAAATGGGATAATATCCATAACAGGAGGCTGTAATCCTCACCAAAGAACCTGGCATGCTACAGATATTCAATGGCAGTTCTCCATTTTAACCTACAGAGGAGGTCCATTAAAAACCCCACACTTGGTAGACTCAGAGTTCCAACAACATAAGATGCTATCAAAATGAAGGGAAAAAAACCCAATAAATTTGTCAAAGAACTGAGAATTTAATTCAGATATTTTAACAAGTTATTACAACTAGATTTTATATGCCATATGTAAAAATCAAGGATTTAAGAATTCAGTTGTAAAAAATGGGCCAAAGGCAGAAAGACATACTAGTAAAAGCATTGGACTAGGAGTTAGAAGATTTAGGTTCATTATTCAGTGACTGGGTACCCGAAGTTAGTCACTTCATTTTCATTCCCCTCATCTAAGAAACAGGATAATAAAATTTGGCTATGGGAGATGGCAAAATATCTATTTTAAAGTACTTTGTGAATTCTAAGGCCCCTATGAAAACTTGAAGTTTAAAGAATATTTAAAAAATGAATGTCATATATTCAAAAGAACTGAAACAGGGACTCAAACAGATATGTGTACACCCAAGTTCATGAAGCATTATTCACATTAGCTAAAAGGTAGAAACAACCCAAATGTCCATCGATAGACAAATGCATAAACAAAATGTGCTATATACATACAATGGAATATTATTCAGACTAAAAAAGGAATGACATTCTGATACATGGTACAACATGAATGAAACTTGAAAACATTATGCTAGGTGAGATAAGCCAGACACAGAAGGATAAATATTGTATGATTCCACTTATATGAGGTACCTATAAAAGGCAGATTCAGAGACAGGAAGTAGAATAGTGATTACCAGGGACTGTGGGGTGGGGGGAATGAGGAGTTGTTATTTAATGGGTAGAGTTTCAGTTTGAGATGATGAAAACGTTCTGGAAATGGATACTGGTGATGGTTGCATAATAATGTAAATGTACTTAATGCCACTGAAGTTTACACTTAAAAATGGTTTAAATGGTAAATTTTATGTTATATATATTTTATCCCAATAAAAAAGTAGTTTCTTTTTTTAACATCTTTATTGGAGTATAATTGCTTTACAGTGTTGTGTTAGTTTCTGCTGCATAACAAAGTGAATCAGCTATATGCATATGTATATCCCCATATCCCCTCCCTCTTGCATCTCCCTCCCACCCTCCTTATCCCACCCCTCCTAGTGGTCGCAAAGCACAGAGCAGATCTCCCTGGGCCATGAAGCTGCTTCCCACTAGCTATCTATTTTACATTTGGTGTTGTATATATGTCAGTGCTACTCTCTCACTTCGTCCCAGCTTACCCATCCCCCTCCCCTTGTCCTCAAGTCCATTCTCTACTGTGTCTTTATTCCTGTCCTGCCCCTAGGTTCAAAAGAACCAAAAAATAGTTATTTAAAAATAAATGAACTTCAGGATCCTTTGGTTTTGTTCATGAGATTTATTCCTAAATTAAAATATTTCAAAAGTAAATTACACACACACACACACTCACACACACAATTAGGTAAAACTGCAATTTGACTTCCAACTTACTATATTTCCAATGGCACGATGAAGTCTGAATATTTGCTCTGAAGTTTGTTCCTCCCATTTTATACAGCTGGTAGCAGCAGAAATCTTAGGGGCTATAAGATAAAGCCAATAGCAAGAATGAATATCAGATCAGTGACCATAAATTGGTAATTACTGATACTGAATGACAGATACAAGAGAATTCATTATATTATTTTCTCAACTTTTGTATGTTTTAAATTTTCCATAATATAAGATATACACATACATACATAGTAAATAAAAGTACTAGAAGAAAACATGGGTAAATTTCTTTATAACCTAGGAATAGAAAAAGTTCTTCTATGACTCAAAATCCAGAAGCAATTAAAGAATGATAAATGTGACTACAAAAAATTAAACTTTTGTAAGACAAAAAGAAATGTCATAAATCAAGCCAAATGACAAGTTATTTGCAACTTATATCACAGTACTTTATATCTGTTTATATATATTCCATGAGAGATATATCTATAATAAATATAAATATTTATATGTAATTACTATATATATATGTGTTATATATATATATTTATATTATATTTAGGAGTACTTTGTATCTATTATATAGGTTTATTTATATCTATTACACAAAGTACTCCTAAAAACTGAGACAAAAAAGACCAAAAACCAGATAGAAAAATGGGCAAAAGATATAACAGACCCTTCTCAGAAAAAAAGAAATGCAAATAGTCCTTAAACATATGAAAAGCTCTTCAGGGCTTTCCTGGTGGCGCAGTGGTTGAGAGTCCGCCTGCTGATGCAGGGGACACGGGTTCGAGCCCTGGTCCGGGAAGATCCCACATGCCGCGGAGTGGCTGGGCCCGTGAGCCATGCTGCTGAGCCTGCGCGTCCGGAGCCTGTGCTCCTCAGCGGGAGAGGCCACAACAGTGAGAGGCCCGCGTACCGCAAAAAATAATAATAATAATTAGTTGTAAAGAGGAAAATGCAACCCTGAAAATTAAAAACAAACTGAAACAAAGGAACTTAACTATATATCAAACTAGATAACAAAACCACATGGAAAAAATAATTATCTCCAGTAAGTTTTGAACACAGTACTCTGACTATATACCCTTCGTAGAATATATTTTAAAAAAACTGCAGGAAAAAAAAACTGCAGAAAAATCTTAACTCTCACTTAGTAGTTACACTTTCTGTAGTGATATTGGTGTTGTAATCTTGAAATTATTTTATGCACAGCAAATAAAAAACAGGTCAGCCTTGATTTAAAAAAGATTTTCTGTGTAAGAGAAAATACCAGGAAAACCCTGTACTTTAAAATTTGAATCAGAAACAATATGAGCTCAAATATATTTCTTTAAAGGCTTTACTGAATTTGTTACAATACTGCTTCTGTTTTATGTTTTGTTTTTTTGGCCCTGAGGCATGTGGGATCCCCCAACCAGGGATTGAACCTGCACCCCCTGCATTGGAACGTGAAGTCTTAACCACTGGACAGCCAGGGAAGTCCCTGAACTCAAACATTTTTAAAAAATATAATGCCTACCCTTCTCCACTAACACTTCATTTTGGAACACATCATTGTATTAGAACACATCATTGTAAATACTATACCCCAACTAAAATAAACAAGGGAGAGGTGGCTGATTCCAACATGGGACAGAGAATTTACAAGGTGAGCCTGGGACATTTTGCGATAGAAACAAGGAAGCGCTCAAAAACTAGCTGGGGGTGGAGGGATATCAAAAGGATTCAGGAGCCAACTTTAAGAGGTTACCTCTAGCTAAATTTGGGACAACTGGAGCAGCACAAAGCATTATGAATGTAATAACTATAAAACACAGTAAATAAAAATCCACAAGTCAAATGACTAAAAAAACTCACTCGCCACCATAATTGAAGGTGATTATGGCACCAACTCCCTATTTTAAAAATTGATAATTAGAGACAGAATTAAGCGTTTATCCTGCCATTTTAGGATGAATTAAAATTCATCCGCAATTAATAAGGAAAAGCTCTTCTTTACAGAACAATGTCAACTATTAAATATAAAAGGAACTGGAAAATCACCATTTTGATTTTCATTGAAATAATTCATTCAGGGAAGGAGCATCAATCCATGCTAAAATTGATACGTGAAAGGCTAGTGGGGAACCGGATATTTGCATGGTGCCAAAGTATTACCCCAGGGATTACCTGCCATTTGCAAAGGGAGAAACACATCTTTACACTAGAAAGATCTGGTGGTGGTCACCACCTCCACCAAGTGATCAAATTTAGCTTCACTAGCCTTGATGCAACCTGGTATTATGGCTTACTGATATGACTCCCTAAGACTGTAGGGGACGGAGGCGGGGGCTTCTCCGAGTAGATCCTTTAAACAGTTTTAACTTTTGAGTCATGTAAATGTCTTACATAGTCAAGAAATAAAATTACATCATAAATAAAAATAAAAAGCAACCCTTAAGGTTAAAAAACAAACTGAAACAAATATCACTGGAACGCAATATCATCTATGAAATACTCTTTCCACAAACTTTAAGCCCGAATCTCATCAAGCCTTTAGAACTTCCGATTTACAGGAACTTTAAGGGCTAGAAAAACACATTAAACAACACTGGAAGGAAAGAGACAATTGGCCTGGTCTCTTCAAAAAGTTATTGACATGGAGGGAAAAAAATAGTGGAGGAATTACTCTAATGAGACTAAAGAGACATACGACTAATTATAATTGGATCCTAGTTTGAAAAAATATACAGCTATAAAATATGTTTTTAGAGTGTCAGGAAAATTTAAATATGGACTGGCTATTCGATGCTATTAGGGAACTGTTCATTTTTCCTAGGAGATGCATGTTGAAATATTTAGGGATGAAAGGTCATGATGCATACTTCCAAATGGTATAGCAAAAATTAAAATATATATGCTACATAAACACATATATAAAGAAAATATGGCCAAACATTAATAATTGTTGACTCTGGGTTAAACAGGTATTCACTGTCTTTCAACTTACCTTTGTGTTTGGTACTTTTCAATATAAAGAATAGAGAAAATTGTTCTAATCTTTCATAAGGCTAAATGTGAAGAGGGAGAGAGACCCCTTACCAATCATTCTCTGGAAAAGGACATGCAAGTGGACATTCAATCTTTAGTCAAAATTAAGGGAAACTTGCAAGTGAGGAAGCCACAGTGTTCAGATGCCATCACAACAAACAAAACCTTAGGAAACATCTCTGCCGTCTGCACTTACCATGTGTCACCCCCTCGGCTGGCTGCTGCCTTCCATTGTTCAAACTTTCAGGCAAAGTTTTCAAAACTGAAATAAGCTTTAAAAAAAAGAGAGTAATATATTCAGGATGAAAAGAACGAAAGCAGAAATACATTACAATTCAGTACCATGAAATTACAGCTGTAAGAGCTGTGTGGCAGGGTAAAGCAGTAAATTGGCTTAAGCTGTGAGGATCCATCTACTTAGTGGAGTTTCAGTGGAGACGTTGCTCTCTGTAGAGTACAGGTCATTGATTTCCTTCCAGAGAATGCTGAGCCTCGACTGGCTATCAGAACAGCCGGTGCTCGGCCATCCACACTCTCACTCTGACTCTGAAGGAAGGCAGTGGGGACTTCGTACTCTGGAGTCACATAGTTCTGGGTTCAAATCCCAGTTCTACCACCTGCTAGCTGGGTCACTGTGGAAAAGTTATTTTACTTGTCTGTGGCCTTCAACGTCATTATCTATAAAACAGTTGAAAGCAATAGCTACCTCAAAGGTTCCTTGCGAAGGTAAAAAAAAAATAAGTCTATGAAAGTATCTAAAACAGTCTTGGCACACAAGCCAGTGCTCAATAAACGACAGACACTATAATAACAGCATTTCCGAGGTGAGTGCCTAGAATGGGAAGCATCATCTATACAGCGGGGGATGGGGTGGAGGGGGGTTCCGCTACAGAAAATTTAGTTCAGATGAAAATCATGAATTGGGTCATTAAGCCTTTATTCACACCCTATTTTATGCAGACTCCAAAAAAAGTCTCAGAGTTCATTCACAGCTAGGGGGTCAGCAGAATTCCAATGGTACAGATGCAAATGACTGGAACACAGGCACAGAAGTGGGAGGAAAACAGAGACTTACTTAGGAAATGATGTTAGTTCAGTTCGACAGGGGTGAATGGTACGTCTATGAGACTAAGGAGAAGACTAATGGGAAGAATAGTCTAAAAGCCTCACCATGAAATGTAACAGACCATATAAAATCACATATTTCATTCAAAAGCTTTGATTAAGTACATACTCTGTGTAAATTCTCAAAGACTAACATAAGATCACAAAAGCCATGCTAATTTTTAGGAAGCCAGGAATAGAAACCACTTTTTAAAGAGAAGCTTAGAATCACACATCATAAAATTGTTCTTTTCATCATAACCACTTAGGAAACAAGCAGGGGGATATTGGAAAACTGTACCATGTTGGCACCCAGTCTTGACAGCACTGCTTCCAAATCCTTTGTGGTGCTCTTGGGTGGTACAGGAACCGTTTCCTGTTTGAGAATTGGGCCTACATCAAACCTACCAAAAAATCAAAAGCAAATAATAACATGATTACTGACTATTTCTTAAGATCAATATGTTTGTCTACATGAATGTTTATATACCACAAGGATAGTTTTTTTGTTTGTTCAGGTGGGTTTTGTTTTGTTTTGTTTTTTTAGGCCACACAGTGCGGCTTATGGGATCTTAGTTCCCTGACCAGGGATTGAACCCGGGCCCGCTGCAGTGGAAGTGCAGAGTCCTAACCACTGGAAGGCCAGGAAATTCCCCCACAAGGATAGTTTAACCGTGGCCATGAATGTGACTATTAGCCATTGGCAAGGGAGAAATGTAAGTCTGAAAGAAGGGAGAGCAACATTAGCATGTTACTAATATCACTTTAGTCTATCAACTAGATAGTTTAAGCACATTAACTTTTCACCATTCTCTGCATTTTCATCTGCTTTATTCTTAAGTACCATTTTCTGGTCATTTATGGAGTCAATACTTGAGCTTAACAAAATTAAATTCTAATACAGTCATTTTACTAAACTATTAAAATTTTAAAAATTAAAATCCATAAAATTAAAAAAAAGAAAGAAGGGAGAGCAAAATCTGGCCTATATTTAGATTTTAGGTTTATTTTTTCACAAAGGAAAAAGGTTGCATATCAGGGATTTAATTGCAACTACAAATAATTCTATTATTAGTAGTAAATAGTACGAAAGAAATCTCTAATTATATAATGAAAGTACGGAGCAAAGAATATGTTTTCCAAGGAAGTACAACTAGGAATTTACAATCATTCCTTCCTGTATTTCCTTTCTCAAAGGACAAGCGTTTTGCCTGAATTATAATCAATAGTGATTATAAGTAGGTGCAAGGGTATTTGCATTCCCATAAGTCTTATATTCAATATTTTATATCAAGCTCTGCAAATACTGGCCATCAGCTTTTATTAGAAATATATTTTGTTTTAAATACTTAACTTTGTGGTCTGTTAACTCTATTTTTAACCTATGAGCTTTAATAAAATGCTTATTATGAAAAGTTACAAACATTCCAAAAACAGAATGAACAGTCTAAGGAATCGCCATATACACATCTCCCAGATTTGAGAATTACCAAAGTTTCGCCACTCTTGTTTCATCTGCCCCTCCCCTCTTTTTTTTTTTTTTTTGAAGTAAGTTAAAGCAAATCCCAGATATTGACTTGGTCTTGTGAACTTGTGAATTTTTCTTTTCTATGGGGACGTTAGGTGATAATAGGCAGAGGCATAACACACTCCTAAAACAATTTAAAATAATTGTTTCTTAGATTGTAGGTATAATTTTAAACATTTAAGACAATTATATAACACATTGGTATACAACGTATTCTTACTTCAGGTTCCAAAAAATTTTTGACCATAGAAACCAAAGCCAGCAGAACAGAGATTCATAACTAATATACAAAAATCCATCTCTCATCTACACAACATCTATACATCTGGTTTATAGAAATCCAGTTGTTAATAATTTATTAACATAAATTAATTGTTAATTGAATAATAATTTATTTCAATTAACAAGTTTAAAGAGACACTGTGTAAATGCCAAAACACATGTGGTTTATGTTAGAAACCAGGAAGAAACCCAGGAGTTAGAGAAATTAGTACTCTAGTACACTCTAATTTATTACTAATTTCTAACTCCTGATTAGAAATTAGGAGTTAGAAATTAGTAATAAATTAGAGTGATTAGTACCCACTCATCCACCTCCACTTTCCCCCAGGCAGACTGACATCAACATTCAACATCACAAAAAGTCTCAAGAAAATATGCTCTACCTTTTAGGCCTAATTTGCATAATCGTTACTCCAGCAACTGTGTCTCCGTGCAAGACCGTATGGATTATAGGGGCTGGACCACGCCACCTCGGGAGGCAACTGGGATGGACATTCAAGATGCCACTGAGTCAAAAAAAAAAAAAAGATACCACTGAGTCAGAAAAGGCAGGAAATTAGTATGCAAGTGGGCTTTTTACCATTTAATTTACTGCTACCTAAACTAATATGCACTTTTCATCATTAAACTTGCCCAGAAATGTTGAAAAACAGTTAAATCTAGTCTCACACCAACTGAAGCAGGAGTCAGAGCTAAGTTCAACTTTCTTACCATAAGAGACCAATGAAACTCAATTTAAAAAAGAGCAGGAACAACTATTCATTGTTCTGAAGATGTTCCAGCTTCGCAATTCGAGACATAGCTCGCAATGCCTGGGAGTTTTTAAAGACAAAAAATGTGTTTTTTACTATATGAGAAAAACCACTCAAATCCAATCGTGCATCTCAGGGATGATGTGAATTATACGTATAGCTTAGTTACATAATTACCCTCACTTCACTTAGTTTGTATATAGAGTTCCTAAAACAAGCTTCTTAAATCCCCATCTAATGATTTATTCACCTTTGCTGTTTATCCCTATACACCTTTCACCCATTAATGAGCAATTTTAATAATTTACTCATCTGTCATTAGTTTAATGTCTCCATCAGCATTAGTATACACTTGACAGTGCATATGTGTATATATATATTCTAAATTCCACTGTTCAGCCCAGTCTCATTCCTCCAACAAATATTTACTGAGCACAATCCATGTTCTGGCACTAAGTGCTGGGGATATAAGCAACAGTGAACCACACAGAAAAAAAAAAAAAAATTCTGCCCTCACAGGCCAATATAAGGACTTGACTTGTATTCTGAGCAAGATGGAAAACCACCAGAGAATTTTGAGCAGAGTGACATGATCTGACTTATGTTTTAAAAGGATCACTTGGGTGTTGGGTGGTAAAAGACTGAGAGGGCCAAAGACAAAAGTGGAGACCACTTAGGAGGCCACTGCAGTATGACAGCCAAGAGTGGTGGCAGAGGAAGTGATGAGAATCAGACATTCTAGACAGATTTCAAAGGCACAGCCAATAGGATTTCCTGATAGATTGGATGCGTGGTGTGAGATAAGGAATTAAGAATAATGCCAAGGCTTTGGGTCCGAGCAACTTAAAGGCTGGAGTTACCATGTACTGAGATGAAGATTTTGGGAAGGAGCAGGTTTTGGGGTGAAAGTTCAGGAATGTTGTTTTGGACATCTTACATGTAAGGTGCCTATCAGACATCCAAGCAGAGCTGCGGAGGAGGCAGTGGGTATCAGGGGCCTGGAGTTCAGGGAGAGATCTGAACTGGAGGGACACATCTGGGAGTTATTAGCATACATATGGAATTTAAATGAGGGTGGGTGAGAGCCCATAGATAGTGATAAAGAGTATCACACATTTTAACAATTCATGCCACTAATAAAACCTTTTATTTTAAGAGAAAATACTAAAGAAAGCAGAATTAAGTTCAAGTTAATGCACTTTATAGATACCAGATCCATATATAAAGACCGAGGTCTCTACACTGTTTTTCCTTACAAATAAAACTTACTAGGGAAATTTAAGAATAAGAGCCTCACTCAAAAGCCGGCCAAATGAAGCTACCACTCCAACATCATATTCTCCAGATCCCACATCTGGCCACTCATACACTGGAAGCTGAGACTGGACAGCATATTGCTTCACCGGCAGTCTTTTTGGTGATGGGGAGGGAACTGTGACCACCTCCAAGTTTTCAATTAACTCTTCCCCTTTGTTTTCCCTAAATTGGAAAGATTAGAAGAAAATGTGACAGTGTTAAGACAATGTCGGAAAGCTAAACTACTTCACGCATTTCTAAGGCATTTTTATGATTAAATTAACAAAGCATTTAAGGGTAAATGATTAAAACTAGTGCAACTGAGAGACTAAAGTTTTATTTTTATTTAATTTTAATTGTTTTAAATTTAAAGAGCCACAAGTGGCTACTGGCTACTGTTTGGACTGTTATGGTTGTAGAAATTTCCTGTGCATGCAGAAACATATACAGTACAGACATCTTACACAATTGTAATATTATATATACTGTCCTGCATTTTGTTTTTTTCTCTTAACACTATGTATGCTATTATGTGAGTCTTTTTAAAAAATGGGTTAAATATACATTTGCTTGTATATGCATCAAACATTTCTAGAACAGGAAACTGAAAACAGTGGCTATCTTTGAAGAGAACTGGGGACTGGGAGAAAGAGATGGAAGGGACTGACTTTCCACTTTATATCTTTTGAATTTTTTACTATAACCACGTTATTCAAACAATACCTAAATATATATATATATACATACGTGTGTGTATATATATATATATATATATACACACACACACACACACACCATGGGCATCATTCCATGACATTATATGTAGCACTACCTCATTTTTTTAACCTGCTGCAAAGTATTCCAGTGCCTGGGGCTGTTTATTTATTTATTTAGCAGGTACTGCATCATGCAGGTACATCATCATAAATGTTGAGGATTTATGAGAAAAGGAATAGACAGGAGGGCCCAAAAGAAAAAGTGCAGAAGTGCTGGAGCTGCCAAGTGAAGCATCAGCAGAGCGTCAGGATACATGCAGTGAGAGATGCAGGAGGCCATACACGGAAAGTAGCATGTAGAGAGTGTATTACGGAGGTGTGCAAAGGGAACATGTGTGAAGGCAGTGTTTCAGGGTGTGTTACAGAGGGGAGTGTGTGAAGGGGGAAATACAAGGGGATTCATGAATGAGTCAACATCAGGGTCTGCTGGGAAGTATTTGTAGAGAAGACTTGATGGAGGGAGATGACAGAAATGAGTGTGAGGGTGCATCAGGAAAAAACGGAGTGGGGAAATAAAAAATGGAGGCTGGGGAAAGGAGACAGAGCAGGATATATGGGCATAGCCACCACATACCATGGACTTTCAGGACAGGCTGGATCTCAATTATTTTTGTCCAGGAAACACAATTTATTAAATTTTAGAAATACTAAATGTATACCTAAGAGTTCTGATTTATAAATTTATTCATAGGAAAACAGTTCGTTTTTGTACTATGTCTTCATTTCAGTCTCAGAAAACTGGATCCGGTTGTATACAGGGAGGCGATGGGGAGCGAAGGCGTGAGGCAAGCGTGTGCAGAGGGGATGGATGCCTGTGCCTGGGAAGAAGCCCAAAGGATTAGGTGATACAAATCAGGTGAGTAGGAGAAAGTGGAAAGGGGAGGTCTTTGAAGTCAGAGCCCGTTTTAGTACCAACCTGCTCAGCTGATGACCCTGGGCAATCTCTTAACCTCTCTGGGCTACGGTTTACATGCTAAACGGGCAGGGAGGTGGTGGGACTGGACGGAGGTGATGCAGGTAAAGCAACGAGCGCGGCCTTGGCACCGCGGGGCGCCCGGGGGCGCTCAGAGCGCGGCAAGAGTCGGGCGTGTAGACCGGACGGGACCAGGCGGGCGCCCAAGAGCTGACCGAGCACCTTCCGGGAGCCCGGAGACGCCGAGATCTGGGCCCACACCCCTCCGGCGCAGCTGCTTTCCCCGACTAGGAGTCCAAACGCTCGAGGCCGGCCGCAGTGGCTCCCCAGCCGCGTCCTCGACACCCGGGCCTCCCAGTCCCTGGCCCCGGTACCTGGCGGCCTGCAGCGCCCGCAGCGTTTCGCGGGCGAACTGGTCAGTGCCGAAAAAGAGCACCCGCCAAGGCGGCTTCTCGCGGACTCGAGCGCCCCGGCCGTCCTCCCCGCCAGAGGATCCGCTCAGGCCGAGCAGGGTTCGCCACTGAGGGCTCGGCCTCCTGCCCGCGCCGCCGCCGCCGCCGCTGCCGCCGCCGCCTGGCAGGGGCCCCCAGCAGCAGCGTACCAGAACCCTCATTGCCTCCGCGGGCGGCCCACCCTGCGCAGGCGCGTTGTGGTGGGGGGAGCAGGAGCTAGGCAGGAGGGGCGGGGCCGGGGAGGAAACCCGATGGGCGAGGTCTTTCAGCGACTGGGGCGGGGCTTGCCTGATTGCAGGCGCGGCAGATGAAGGAATTTGCCGGTTCAAGTGCCCCCGTGACTTTTGTTGCATTTGTTTGCACGATTTAGCCAATCTCCCCAAACAACTCTTTTGGAACAAATCATATGTGTTTTCAGACGACGAAATCTCATTTATTTATTTCTGTATCATTTTCTCAGCCATTATAACTAAATATTTACTAGAAGCCATGCTTTGGCTAAGCATTTTATATATCTGTTAGTTTAGTTAATCCTCATATCAACTATACCAGGTAGATATTATTACAACCATTTTACTGAAGAGGATCTGAGGCTCCGTGAAATTAAGGTAATTACCTATGTAGGATCCTCACAGCTAGCCCCATGTAGCTCCAAATTCTGTGATCCTAACCATTTGGCCTTCATAGCAATCCTATGTACTAGGGAAGTCAATGTCCCCTTTTTGCCCCTGAGGAAACGGAGGCTTAATTCTTGTTCGTAGTCACTCTGGTGAATCAAAGCCAGCTCTTGCCCGTACCCCGTGGGTTCCCTCCCACACCGAGGGATATCATAGAAGAGACTCTTAAGGAAAATGGGCAGGGGAAGCTGTCCTCAGAAGACCTCTAAAGATCTTTAGTGCTTAGATTCTGCATTCCTGAGGCCTATGCAGTGGCCTTCTCCTTGAGGATGGTCACACATCCTGGCTGTTGAGTGGAGACCAGATTCTCTTCTAGTTTTACTGCCCTCCCCACCTCTCTTCCTCTCTAAATGCTATCCATTCTTCAATGCCAAGGTCAGACATCCTTCCTGAAGACTTGAGCTCTTGCTTGCATGGACTTAATGTCTTTCTCTATGTGCCCTTTTAATGCTCTGTGGGGACCTCTGCTTCTCACACAATTTGGAATTACTCAGGGAGTTGTCTAATGTATGCATAGACATTGACAAATTCACCTGTGTGTTGAATAGAAAAGAGAGAGGCAAAGAGGAAGGGAGGGAGTGTATTTCCAGTGATTCTGTTCATCTGATCATATATGAGATGAGGAGCTAACTGAGATCCCAACCTTCTATTCCTACAATCAAGTTCTCTTCTAGTATCCTCTCGTAGGGTAAGTGAAATATGATTCTAATATTTTTAAAATGGTCTTTTCCCATACAACATGATCTATAAATACAACCCAAATACTCATTTAGGTTTTCACCTTAGACCCTGGCTGCTGTCTAAAGAGTGACTCTTCGTATTTGTCTTTATGTAATTTCTCTCCTTGAGTTAGAGGGCCTGAATTATGCTACAATTTATTTTTGGCAGCCCAGATTCTCCACAGGTAGCCCCGCCCCACAGAGCTGCCTTGAGCCACTCACAGCGCCCTCTGCCGAGCACATACCGACGGCTCAGTCTGAAGGGCCAACGCCAATCTGTTTTCTTTCCTCCATAGAGTTGGCTCCTACCGCCGACATCTAATTTTCTAGTGGGTGGTCTTTTGATTTTTAGTAAACTTATTTTTTAAAAACTGAACATGATTTTATTGTAACGGCTTAAGTTTTCCCAAGATGCTAAAATGGAAATCTTTCTGAAACTCTTGGTGGTAAATTGGGTTTGTATTGGGGGTGGGGGAGTCCATTTCCAAGCCCAGACAAATCCACGTCTGGAGCTACTATAAAGCACACAGAGAAAATGAGGACGTTAGCTCCTAACGGCAAGGAGTTTTAGGTAAGAAGTTAAGACGCCCAGAAAGCACATCCAAGAGGACTGGGCTATAATAGAACCCAGATAATCCTAATTTGGCTGGTGCTCCAGTTTCCAGAAATTTCTCTCCCCTGATGAATGGAGTATGTGTGCATTTGAATCAGTGAAACTACTCCAGTTTCTGAGTCTGGGTGACAAGAGGTTGACAGAGAGGAAGAACTGCTTGGTGGTAACCATGATGACTTTCAGCTTTGCTTTGAAACTGAAGTGATGAGACAAGCAAGTGGAGATGTTTGGTAGAAATCTAGAATGTGGGACTGGCTTCCATGACTAGGGCGGGTGAGAGAGCTGATCCTGGAGTGTGAGGAAGCAGGAAACATCCCCTCTCCCTCTTCCCCATCATCCCACCCTAAACCTATGTGTGTATGATTTCTGAGGAGTCGGGAGACCTGCCACAGAAAGAGAGAGAGAGAGAGAGAGAGAGAGAGAGAGTGTGTGTGTGTAATTAGCCCCTTGGTGTTGAGAGTCAAAAAGGGGAGCAGCCGGAGCCCTGGGAAAGATGAAGCAGGGGCATGACAGGAAAATGGCCAGAAGGACTTCCCCCATGGTCCAGTGTTTAAGACTTGCGCTTCCACTACGGGGGGCAAGTGTTCAATGCCTGGTCGGGGAAGTGCCACATGCCGCGCGGTGAGGCCAAAAAAGGCGGGGTGGGGGGGGGAGATTCTGGTTGGTATGTGGCTGATGCTTGAGTCCACAGAATTCCTGCATGTGCCCTGGGAGGCAATGCCACATGTGACCAGGGGGAGAGTTGCCATACACAGACATCGCGCCAATGTCAGTGGCAGGAACTGAACGGAGGGACGCAGGCCAGTGATGCCTTCTGGGATGCGGCCCCTTAGTGCGAAGTTCCATATACGGCCATCTACTGCCTGTGGTTGCATCAGAAGCCCACAAGGGGGCGCTGCGCACTAATTTCCCATCACAGCGTGGTGGACAATTACACACGCTTCAGAGCTTCTGACTCCCGTTTGTCTGTCTGACAGTCTGTGTTGTTAGGGCCCTTTGTGGTCTCAGTAGATATCACTTCCTAATTTGTCCAGCTGCTCTGTAAAGCAGCAAGGCCACCCGCTAGGGAAGGACCGGGACATGCTGGCCATCCCCATCTCTTAACACCCGCCTCAGCTCTTACAGATAATACACAAATGTTAAAGAGGCAGTTCTATGCAACAGATTCTCTCCCACCAGGGTGGCCTGGGATGCCTTTCCGTCCCAGGGAAGAGCTTAAGAGGCAGTGTGGGCCCACAGGACTGGGTGTCCTTGAGGAGAGAGACTGGGTGTCCTTGAGGAGAGAGACTGGAGAGGTTACATGACAGTTGAAGGATGCCAGAGACCCAGGAAGGGCAGCCAGATGTGGTATTATAGGAATGAGAAGCAGTCTAGGGATAAGTGGAAGGGTTAAGAAAGTTTCTTTTTGCTGCCCATAGTCAACCTAGTAAAGCAAGAGAAATATCAAAATAGGCTTAAAGAGATCAAATCATAAAATCTTTGGTTGTTTCTCAGCCCCTTTCCCCCAAGCAAAAGAGCTGTGCTATATTAACAAAGGGAGAGTACAATTTCTTTTTATAAACTACCTTTGCCTATCCACAAGGAAATTGACAAGATAGTAAAGCCTCTCACATTTAATGGAGCTCATAATTTGACTAGTCTAGAGACTGGTTATCACT
Source organism: Neophocaena asiaeorientalis asiaeorientalis (assembly GCF_003031525.2). Lineage (NCBI taxonomy): Eukaryota > Metazoa > Chordata > Mammalia > Artiodactyla > Phocoenidae > Neophocaena > Neophocaena asiaeorientalis. Next base: position 1,977,274 of record NW_020185332.1, on the reverse strand, counting down.
TACATAAATTTAGAACAAGGGTTTCAAGAACTCTTGGGAAAATAAAAGGAGGAAGAAAGAAACAAGTGTCCAAAAAGAACAATATATTTTAGTTAATAGAAGGTGTCTGGGACTTCCCTAGTGGTGCAGTGGCTAAGAATCCGCCTGCCAGTGCAGGGGACACCGGTTCGAGCCCTGGTCCGGGAAGATCCCACCTGCTGCGGAGCAACTAAGCCCGTGCGCCACAACTACGGAGACCACGCACCACAACTACTGAAGCCCGTGTGCCTAGAGCCCGTGCTCTGCAACAAGAGAAGCCACTGCAATGAGAAGCCCGCTCACCACAACGAAAAGTAGCCCCCACTCGCAGCAACTAGAGAAAGCCCGCGCACAGCAACAAAGACCCAACCAGCCAAAAATGAATAAATTAATTAATTTAAAAAAAAAAAGGTGTCTGGTTACTAAGACAACATAGGAAATGAAAGATATCCAAATAGATATTAGACTAGCCCTGAGAAATCTTTCTATATAAGACTTAAAAAAATAAATTTGTTTATTTTTTATTTATTTATTTTTGGCTGCATTGGGTCTTCGTTGCTGTGCGGGCTTTCTCTAGTTGCTGTGCACGGGCTTCTCATTGCAGTGGCTTCTCTTGTTGTGGAGCACGGGCCCAGGCACGAGGGCTTCAGTAGTTGTGGCACACAGGCTTAGTAGTTGTGGCTCGAGGGCTCTAGAGCGCAGGCTCAGTAGTTGTGGCGCACAGGCTTAGCTGCTCCGCGGCGTGTGGGATCTTCCCCGACCAGGGCTCGAACCCGTGTCCCTTGCACTGCAGATTCTTAACCACTGTGACACCAGGGAAGCCTTTCATTGCTTTTTATAGCTGATTAATATCCCATTGCTTATTCAATTCATCAGTCGAGGGACATTGGGTTGTTTCTACTTGTTAATTATTATGAATAATACTGCTATGAACATTCATGTGCAAGGTTTTGTGTGGACATATGTTTTCAATTTTCATGGGTATAGACCTAGGAGTGGAATTGCCGGGTCAAATGGTAACTTCACATTCTTCTTTTAGAAGAACTGTCAAGGTGTTTTCCAAAGTGTCTGCACCATTTTATATTCCCACCAGCAGTGTATGACAGCGTGCCAGCAATCTTTTCTGATACTTCAGGGAATTAACTCATGAGTTCTGGCCTTTTGGTGTGAACTGACTTTGCCTGGCAGGCTGTACCAGAGCACTTAAATCCCAGAATCTCTGGAACTCCTTTATCTAGAAGCAGATAAAATTTTAAACATGGACAGCTGACCCAATATTTGCCTACAGAGAATTCATCATGTAGGACTGAATGAAACCAGTGACAGAATGTAGATTGCGTTGTCTTGGAATGTTTTTGGTACTTTTCTACTGTTCTATATTCTGCTAGGCATATGACTGATTAGGGCCTTTTTATTGCATCTCTAACCTTCAGTTTAGCAGGCTTTAACTCTTCAAACTGAAAGAAACTCTCTCTCTTAACACACGTAGTTAAAGGAACTATTACCCTAAATCTCCTTGATTATTAGCTTTGTGAATCCTCCCCTTAGCTGGTATTTTATTTCAGATGATCCCTCAATATTCATGAAAGAAATAATATTGTGTACTTCAGATCATCCAGTTTTTCAAAGCCAGGGACTAAATGCTTCAGAATACCTGCCCACATTGTCATACCCTATTACAGTCCAGGAGGTATAAAATGTCCTTCTCTGTAGCACTATCCATAATGGAGGTCAGGAAGGCCCCTGCTTTCCAGGGAGGTTATTGGCATAAGTTCAATAAGAATTGGTTCTCCTTCCCACCAAAGTATGATTGGAAAATCCAAATGAGTAACCAAGTCCAGCCAGGAGGGTCATATTTAGAGATGAATTTCTTTTTATGAGTTTTAAACCTTCCCATGGATAGGAAACAAGGACTGCATTTTATATATGGAAATGATGCTGTAAAACCCTTCAAGGAAATGGCTTATGGAGTCACAACCTTACAGGTAGTAAAGGCTGACACTTCTAGACAGGCCAGAAACATTCACAAACTTCAGGGAGCTGGAGAAGAGATGTGGAAACTGATGACCAAACCTGGTGAGGTGAATTAGATTGTGCTTGATTTCTGTCCTCAGAGCAAACACACTGGTAAGTTCAGTAGAAAGCACTTCTGGTGGAAGAAATGGAAACTCAACCCTACGGCTTTGTAACATTTACAGGCAAAAGTTAACTTTCTGCTTCTAACCTTATAGGTCTAATTTTGTTCACCATTCAGCAAAGAGGCTTTGTGCATTTATAGATGCCACTTGTTGCACCCCTGAATTAAAACATGACACACAGAATAACACTTACATGATTCAGGCTCATAAACTGCATGAGATAGTTACCACCAGACTGAAATACCATACAATATTTGTTTAGAAATTCCTCCCAACCCTCCTACACTGTTGGTGGGAATGTAAGTTGGTGCACCCACTATGGAAAACAGTATGGCGGTTCCTCAAAAACCTAAAAATACAGTTGCCATATGATCCAGCAATCCTACTCCTGGCATATATTTGGATAAAACTATAATTCAAAAAGATACATGCAGGGCTTCCCTGGTGGCGCAGTGGTTAAGAATCCGCCTGCCTTTGCAGGAGACAGGGGTTCAAGCCCTGGTCTGGGAAGATCCCACATGCCGCGGAGCAACTAAGCCCGTGAGCCACAACTACTGAGCCTGCGCTCTAGAGCTCACGAGCCACAACTACTGAGCCCACGCACCACATCTACTGAAACCCACGCACTCTAGAGCCTGTGCTCTGCAACAAGAGAAGCCACCGCAATGAGAAGCCCGCGCACCACAACGAAGAGTAGCCCCCGCTCGCTGCAACTAGAGAAAGCCTGCGCACAGCAACAAAGACTGAACACAGCCAAAAATAATAAATAAGTAAAAATAAATAAATTTATTTTTAAAAAAAGATACATGCACCCCTATATTCATAGCAGCTCTATTCATAATAGCCAAGACGTGGAAGCAACCTAAGTGTCCATCAACAGATGAATGGATAAGGAAGATGTGGGGACTTCCCTGGTGGCGCAGTCATTAAAAATCCGCCTGCCAATGCAGGGGACACAGGTTCAATCTCTGGTCCGTGAAGATCCCACATGCTGCAGAGCAACTAAGCTCATGCACCACAACTACTGAGCCTGTGCTCTAGAGCCTGAAAACCAAAACTACTGAGCCCCCGTGCCACAACTACTGAAGTCCGTGCACCTAGAGCCCATGCTCCGCAACAAGAGAAGCCATCGCAATGAGAAGTCCGCACACCACAATAAAGAGTAGCCCCCGCTCGTCACAACTAGAGAAAGCCTGCATGCAGCAGTGAAGACCCAACACAGCCAAAAAAATAAATTAAATAAAATTTTTTAAAAAAGGAAAGATGGGGTATAAATATACAATGGAACACTACTCAGCCATGAAAAAGAACCAAATAACGCTATTTGCAGCAATATGGATGGACCTACAGATTATCATACTAAGTGAAGTAAGTCAGAAAGACAAATACCATGATAGCACTTATATGTGGAATCTAAAATATGACACAAATGAACTTATCTATGAAACAGAAACAGACTCACAGATATAGAGAGCACATTTGTGGTTACCAAAGGGGAGGGGGCTGAGGGAGGGATGGAGTGGGAGTTTGGGGTTAGCAGATGCAAACTATAATATTATATATAGAATGGGGGGAGATTGGTTCAAGATGGCGGAGAAGAAGGCTGTGCTCTCACTCCCTCTCGCGAGAGCACCGGAGTCACAACTAACTGCTGAACAATCATTGACAGGAAGACGCTGGAACTCAGCAAAAAAGATACCCCACATCCAAAGACAAAGGAGAAGCCACAATGAGATGGTAGGAGGGGTGTAATCACAATAAAATCAAATTCCATAACTGCTGGGTGGGTGACTCACAGGCTGGAGAACACTTATACCACAGAAGCCCACCCACTGGAGTGAAGGTTCTGAGCCCCACGTCAGGCTTCCCAACCTGGGGGTCCGGCAATGGGAGGAGGAATTCCTAGAGAATCAGACTTTGAAGGCTAGCGGGATTTGATTGCAGGACTTCGAGTGGACTGGGGGAAACAGAGACTCCACTCTTGGAGGGCACACACAAAGTAGTGTACTCATCGGGACCCAGGGGAAGGAGCAGTGACCCCATAGGAGACTGAACCAGACCTACCTGCTAGTGTTGGAGGGCCTCCTGCAGAGGCGGGGGGTGGCTGTGTCTCACAGTGAGGACAAGGACACTGGCAGCAGAAGTTCTGGGAAGTACTCCTTGGCGTGAGCCCTCCTAGAGTCTGCCATTAGCCCCACCAAAGAGCCTGGGTAGGCTCCAGGGTTGGGTCGCCTTAGGCCAAACAACCAACAGGGAGGGAACCCAGCCCCACCCATTAGCAGACAAGTGGATTAAAGTTTTACTGAGCTCTGTCCAAAAGAGCAACAGCCGGCTCTACACACCACCACTCCCTCTCATCAGGAAACTTGCTCAAGGCTCTTAGATGGCCAAAAAAATAAATTTTTTTAAAATTTAAAGAGGGCAGACACCAGAAAATTTAAAGAGGGCAGACAGCAGAAGCAAGAACTACAGGGGCTTCCCTGGTGGCGCAGTGGGTGAGAGTCCGCCTGCCGATGTAGGGAACACGGGTCTTCCAGAAAAAGAATTCAGAATAATGATAGTGAAGATGATCCAGGACCTCAGAAAAAGAATGCAGACAAAGATCGAGAAGATGCAAGAAATGTTTAACAAAGACCTAGAAGAATTAAAGAACAAACAAACAGATGAGCAATACAATGACTGAAATGAAAGCTTCACTAGAAGGAATCAATAGCAGAAAAACTGAGGCAGAAGAACAGATAAGTGACCTGGAAGACAGAATGGTGGCATTCACTGCTGTGGAACGGAATAAAGAAAAAAGAATGAAA
>NW_020185332.1:1949875-1972253 GCF_003031525.2 Neophocaena asiaeorientalis asiaeorientalis | reverse complement strand
TCCTTCTCAAACTCTTCCAAAAAATTGCAGAGGAAGGAACACTCCTAAACTCATTCTATGAGGCCACCATCACGCTAATACCAAAACCAGACAAAGACATCACAAAAAAAGAAAATTACAGATGAATTACAGATTCATCATTATCACTGATGAATATAGATGCAAAAATCCTCAACAAAATACTAGCAAACAGAATCCAACAACACATTAAAATGATCATACACCATAATCAAGTGGGATTTATCCCATGACCATTCTCACCACTATTATTCAACATAGTTTTGGAAGTCCTAGCCACGGCAATCAGAGAAGAAAAAGAAATAAAAGGAATACAAATGGGAAAAGAAGAAGTAAAGCTGTCATTGCAGACGACATGATACTATGCGTAGAGAATCCTAAAGATGCCACCAGAAAACTACTACAGTTGTTGGTGGGAATGTAAATTGATACAGCCACTATGGAGAACAGTATGGAGGTTCCTTAAAAAACTAAAAATAGAATTACCATATGACTCAGCAATCCCAATACTGGGTGTATACCCAGAGAAAACCATAATTCAAAAAGACACATGCAGGGCTTCCCTGTTGGCGCAGTGGTTGAGACTCCACCTGCCGTTTACTAATATGTATAAAATGGATAACTAATAAGAACCTGCTGTATAAAAAAATAAATAATATAAAATTTAAAAAAGATGTAGTGTGTATGTGTGTGTATAAAAAATATTATATATACAATGAATAAACAAGATCCTACTGTATAGCACAGGAAACTATGTTCAGTATCCTGTGATTAAACCATAATGGAAAAGAATATGAAAAAGAATATATACATATTTGTATAACTGAATCACTTTGCCATATAGCAGAAACTAACACAACATTATAAATCAACTGTACATTGAGGGGACTTCCCTCGTGGTGCAGTGGTTAAGAATCCACCTTCCAACGCAGGGGACACAGGTTCGATCCCTGGTCAGGGAACTGAGATCTCACATGCCGCGGAGCAACTAAGCCTGCGTGCCCAACTACTGAGCCCACACGCCCTGGAGCCCATGCACCACAACTAGAGAGAAGTGTGCGCACGACAACAAAAGATCCCACGTGCTGCAACTAAGACCCAATGCAGACAAAAAAAACCCAAAAAACAAAAAACTACACTCCAATAAAAATTTTTAAAAAAATCAATTATATGTTGAGGAAAAAAGATTTTTTTAAACAAATTCTTTCCCAATATAGGAAGCTGGTTTAAAGGAATAATATTAATGTGGATATAAATACTTCTGTCAATGATGATTATATATTTTCTTGTATGGCTACTTGCCTCCATTTTTTAAAAAAAGTAAAAAGTGATCAACTAGGCAAGAAATTTAATGAAAATAGAGCCCCTTTTTTTGATGAAGACAGATCTTTAAAAACGATCTGAGCCCAAAGGAGGAGTTGTTCAAAAGAAAAATTGTCCCAAATCTGGTCGAGGACAGAATCTTTTTATTTTTGAATGATTTAATTCATAACCTTCTGGAAAGAAATTATGATTCCTGATTAAAATGCTCAGAAATTTTTCTGATACATTTCAGAGGATTAAGACTTATTCTGAAAAACTTAGTCACCCACCCACCCAACTGACATCAGTCAAGAGTCTTAGTGACTTTTTAATTGGACATTGTTTTTGTTTTTGTTTTAAATCTAGTCTCACAATGATTAATCACCCACCAAAAGTGAATTTCTAAACTGGGACTACCAGAAGCTCTTCCCCTTACCACAAGATTGTAAAAAAACTTTAACTGCAGTCCTAACTAAATTGTCTGAAGTGTTCTTGTTAACAGTGGGGTCAATTGTATGCCACTTAGTTCCTCTGAAAGAATGCTTACTTGCTTGTAAAGGTGAGAACAGCAAAATTCAGACAAAGTAACACACGAGGCTTATTGACCAAGTTGTTAGACATTCCTCAAACACATTATTGAGCAAGTCTCTTCAAGACAAAGCTATTCAAAGAGTGATGTGTAGGGGAATGATTAAACTTCAAGTACCTCATATAATTAAAATGAAAGGCTGGACTTTGACTTTATTCTACTCTTGGACTTTGATTTAGTCAGGGACTGAAGAAGATATTTGGTTATCCTATAACCAGGAACAAGGGGTCAAAGATACAGAATTAAGGATTGTAAATAAGGGTCAATGACATAGAACGTTTCTAATGTTATAACTAAGATAAAAGTGATGGGGACTTCCCTGGTGGTGCAGTGGGTGGGAGTCCGCCTGCCGATGCAGGGGACATGGGTTCGTGCCCCAGTCCGGGAGGATCCCACGTGCCGCAGAGCAGCTGGGCCCTGGAGCCATGGCCGCTGAGCCTGCGCGTCCGGACACTGAGCCTGCGCGTCCGGAGACTGTGCTCCGCAACGGGAGAGGCCACAACGGTGAGAGGCCCGCATACCGCAAAAAAAAAAAAATAAAAAAGTGATGGCTACAGACTGTCCTTTCTTGGAGAAAGTACATACTTTGTACCATTGTTTCACACCAGTTTCTGCCCAAACTTCCAATACCTTGCAAATGTTTCTGAAATGCTTCCAGCAAAATCTATGTCTGTTGAAAATGCATCTGATCACTGAGATGATTTTATTTCAGTATAACGATGTCTTCCCTTTGGATACCCATCTTTTTTCTCAACCACCCTACCACAGATGGAGGCATCAAGTCAAGTGCTTAAGCACCAATAATTTTGGACTAAATTGCCACACCTTTTCAGAAAATCTCCTCACTAATTCTACTATATGTTTCCCTCCTCTGGGTTTAATATAAAAATTGGCCCCTAAAGGGCTTCCCTGGTGGCACAGTGGTTGAGAATCTGCCTGCCAATGCAGGGGACGCGGGTTTGAGCCCTGGTCTGGGAGGATCCCACATGCCGCGGAGCAACTGGTCCCGTGAGACACAACTACTGGGCCTGCGTGTCTGGAGCCTGTGCTCCGCAACAAGAGAGGCTGCGACAGTGAGAGGCCCGCGCACCGCTATGAAGAGTGGCCCGCGCTTGCCACAACTGGAGAGAGCCCTCGCGCAGAAATGAAGACCCAACACAGCCATAAATAAATTAATTAATTAATTTTTTAAAAATTGGCCCCTAGAAGAGACATTGGTTCCAAATGTACTATAATTTAATCCCTCCCCTGTTCTTGGATATTAAGATTCTTTTTAACCTCCTTAAACAATGTTCCAGTGAACATCCTTGTACATGTATCTCTGCTGGGTTATCCTGTGTGTTATCATTTTCTTATATCACCACTTTTGGATTTCATTTCATTTTCTATGAAGTTTACTGAGAAGAGAATGTGCTGCTTTGGGGAACTTGGCAGAATTATTGTTCAAACTGAATGATTAAATTGGCTTCTGAGTGTAAGTGATGTTTGTGAGAATGAAGGAAAGAACAAACAGGAAGCCAAGGGCTTGTCCACCCACTTAGCATCAACTGACAGTGAATGACCCACCCCAAGGAACAGAACAGCCTGACCTGGAAATATAGAGCAGTCTCCAGCACCTCGAAGTCTTTGCTGGCTGTCAGCTTTAGCAAACATCACATCTTCGATGTGGGGAGGCAGGAGGTTGAGGAGCGGGAGGATGCTTACCCTTAGGTCCCTGGAGCTTAGGGTAGGATCCTACCTGGCACTTTAACCCTGGGATCAGAGTAAAGTGCCCTGAACTGAGAAGTCAAGGCCCTGGACAGCTCAATGCGTGTTTCCCTACCTTGTCTTAGGAAAAGGGTTCCTCCCTTCATATTGGGTTTTACCTATTATTTATTTAGCAGAAAAGCTAACTGGTTAACCCCAGGTGAAAAACCTCCTGAGTTTAAAGGGCCTGGATTTTGTCATTACACAATTGACCCCTCGTGGTAATAATTTCTTAGATACGTTTCCTTTTTACTCCTCTTTGAAGCTTATATGGTTTGATAAGAAAAGGAGGTTCAAGGTCCAAGGCCCTATGGCTGGTCATAGCAAAGGTGAACTAGACTAGAATTTAGTTCTTCTGATACTATGGCATTCACTAATTCAGCAGTCACTAAGCATAAATAATGTATGTATTAGTTACAGCACAGACTAAGTTTCTGTAACAAAGAGATCTCAAACACAGTGCCTCAAATCATACCAAAGTTTAGCTCTCTCACACATAACACTCCGGAGGTGGACAGCTCCAGGGCAGGTAGGCTGCTGTGCTCCATGAGGTCATCCAGGGAACCAGGCCCTTCTAACTTGTTGTCTGGGTCCGCAGAATTTTCCTGTAAAGGGCCACATAGTAAGTATTTTAGGCTTTGCAGACAATACAATCATTGCTACAACTGCCCATTTCTTCTAATGTAATGCAAAAGCAGCCATAAACATTACATAAGCAAATGAGCACCACCATGTTCCAATAAAACTGTATTTACAAAAACAGGCTGCAGGTTAGATTTGGCCCATACGTTGTAATTTAATGACTCTTGCCTTTAGATGTTCTTTCCACCATCATACTCATGTTCCAGACAGAGGAAAGAAGGGATGGGTTGAAATTTCTCTTATAAAAATAGGATCCATAGATAAAAATAGTGTGGCATAGTCACACAATGGAATATTCTGAAAACAAGAATGAATGAGCCACAACTACACACAACATGGGTGAATACCACAATATACGGCTGAGCAAAGAAACCAGACACAAACGATTACATATCGATTGATTCCATTTACAGAAAATATAAAAACAGGCAAACTAACCTATGGTATTAAAAGTCAGGATAGTGGTTGTCTTTGTCGGGGGTAGTAACCAGAAGTGGACACGAGAAGACTTCTGTGTTCTCGCAATGTTCTATTTCTTGATCTAGAGGGTGTATGTTCCCACACATGGGTGTGTTCACATGTAAAAATCCACTAAACCAGATCTTAATATGTTTACTTTTCTGCATGTAGGTTACACTTCAATTTAAAAGTTTACATATTGCAAAAAAAAAAAAAAGGAGAGAGAGGGTAATTCAAAAGTAGTATACTACTCTCATCTCTTGTCTAAAACTTAGTCAAAGGACCACCAAAAACTGCAAGCGATCTGGGAAATACAGTCTCTAGCTGGGTGGCCATATGACGCTCAAATTCAGAGGGTTCTTTTATAAAAAGGAGGAAGGGAAGAATGTATTCTAGGGGACAATTAGCAGGCTCTGTTACAGTCTGCGTAGCCATCACTGGTCCATGACGGTTATCAAATCCTGCTGGGCATGACCTGTGGCAATCCCCTGACAATAAAGTTTCCTGGTTAGCCCACTGGCTGCCCCGCTACTGTTCTATGGGAATGCCGTCCTTCTCTGTAGTTCTCCACGTTGTCTGAATTTACTCTCTGGCAGGTTATTTGTCCATTATACTTGATAGCCACATCTTTTTGTCCTTCTTCCCTTTTTCCTTTTTATCTGCTTGGAACTTGGACATCATGGCAGGGGCTGCATTAGCCTTCTTGGGACCATGAGGGAATTCTCATAAATCATCACTGATTTCTTTGAGCTTTTGACATCAGTAACTGTCTACTTCTGAACTTCTTTAAAAAAAAAAAAAAAATTTTTATTTATTTATTTATTTAACCTGCACCAGGTCTTAGTTGTGGCATGCGCGATCTTCGTTGAGGCCTGTGGGATCTTTTTTTTTTTTTAGTTGCAGTACGCAGGCTTCTTAGTTGTGGCATGTGAACTCTTAGTTTTGCCATGCATGTGGGATATAGTTCCCTGACAAGGGATCGTACCTGGGCCCCCTGCACTGGGAGTGTGGAGTCTTACCCACTGGGCCAGCAGGGAAGTCCCTACCTCTGAAATTCTTATATGAAAAAATAAACCCTATGTATTTTAACCATTGAAATTGGGTCTTTGTTACCCAGAACCAATCACAAGTCTTAACTGATATGGAAGGTTTCCTTGACAGGATGATATTTAAAATGAGATTAGAAGGATTATGAGGTGGTAGATTTAGAATAGTAGGGGAAAGTCCAAAGCTCTTTCTACTCCATTCCACTACTAATTGCCCAGGGAGGGAGACAAGGAACTTGAGAGGTCAAGAAAGGAGAGTCCAAGGTAGGATTGATTTGTCCAGAAGTGATATTTGAAGCTATGAGGAAGGGAGGGGTTGGTAATGTTCTCTCATCTCTGTGTTTCCTTCATGGCCCTTATCACACAGCAATCAACTACGTGATCCCTGGTGTGACCACCTTTGTGACTCCCATGAGACTGCAGTCTCCATGAAGTCAGGGACAATGACTGTGATTGTTCATCAGTAGCATAATCCTGGCACAGAGCAGACACGGAGTAAAAGTTATTGGATGAGCTATAGCAGAGAGAACTAAAGTAAGAGGAGGAAGAAAAGAGAAACAGGTAGAAGAGTGGAAAACCTTGGATGGGGCAGGCGCCTCTTGAAGGGGACACAATCCCCCTTAAGAGCCCAGTGACACTCCCCCAGGGCAGACTGGGAGGATTGTAGTCAAGGGGTCACTTTAGGGACCCACACTGGCATGGCTATCCAGCTCACAGCCTTTCTCTCTTGGCTACTCGATGGGTATGAGATTTGAGCTAGCATCCATAGTACTTCACGCTTGGCCATAACAACTGATCCAACGTGGGTATGTGACCCAGGCCAGCACAATTAGGGTCCTGTCCCAGGAACTGCCAAACTGGAGTTGAGAAGAGGGACTCCTTCCTCCTCTAGCTATAAGGGTGTGAGCCTGGATTTCCTGCGGTCTGGTCCAGCTACCAGGAGATGGCCAGCCTGTGGGAATGAGCCTGATACCCAGAGAGAAGCAGGAAGACACCTAGAGAGAAAGAGCGAAGGACCTTCAGACTCCTGGTTCCAGCCATCCGTAAGGACAGCTCCACTCTGCGCTTCCCAGTTATATGAGCCAATGAATTCCTTTCGAATTCCTTTTGTGCTTGAGAGAGTTAGCGTTCCTTTCTTCCGAAATCTATCAGCTGCCTTTCTCTCCAAAATGTACCCTGAATCTGACCACTTCTCCCCATCTTTGCTGTCATTATCCTGGTCCAAACCACCACTGTCTCTTGCCTGGATGAATGTAAGAGCCTCCCAATGTCTCCCATCTCCTCTCTCGCTCCCTTACAAACCATTCCCCACCCAGCAGGCCAAGTGATCTTGGATAAATGTCAGTCAGATCATGTCAGCTCCAGTGGCTTCTCTCTACATCCATACTCCTTATTCTGTTTTACTGCACGTTCTGTTTCTGTCTAGCCTCCAACTTTATCCCATGCCACCTCCCCATATCACTGTGCTTCAACTACGTTGCCCTTTTTTTTTTGTTTCTCAAACTAATTAAGCTCATTATTTCTTCAGTGCCTTTTCACTTGCCGCCCCAGGTCTTTGCATAGTTAATTCTTTGTCATTCAGTTTTAGTAAAGTAATATAGTAATCACAGCCCCCCCATCTATTTCTGCATCATTTCGTTGTTTAAATTATTCACAGAAATTGTCACTAGCTGAAATTATCTTATTTATGTTTTACTTACTTTTTTGTTGCCTGTCTGTCCCCTAGAGTATGAGCTTCAGGAGACCAGGGTCCTTGCCTGTCTTGTTTACCTTGTGTCCACACAGTTGGTGTTCAAGTAATATTTATTGAATGAATGAGTTGCGAAACGATGAGAAGCTGGAGTCCATTCTGGCCCTAGGTTCCCTGTTGCATCTCCTTTTCTCTGTCGTTGACACCGTTGACCAATATTAACTCGTAGAGGAGCTTTCACCTGTCATGTGACTTCATTCAACCTGCTTCCTCATTTGGGAAATGGGAACCCTACTCCTTACTGAGCCAACTCCAAGGGATGCTGGAGATGCAAGGAGCCTGGGGGGTGGGGGTAGAAAAGCCCACTGATGATCAGAATTGAATACATGTGGCCTGGTTGGGGGAGCACCTCACTCCTGCTTCCCCACCAAACCCTTCCCACTCAACTCTGTTCAACCTGGCCCGCTTCCTCCTCTCTGGGTCACTCACACAGCCTCATGTGCCTTGCCTTCCCCACCCCTGAGCCTCCAAAGGTCTTATTTTATAGCTTCTTGTGAGGAATTCACAGGAGGCCATGACCCTCACTGGGAGAAAGCAGAGGCTGTAAAAGGCCAGGCTTGGCTCCCTGCTCCGTGGTTAAACATTGATAATACCAGGAAATAGAGGCCTGGAGTGGGCACACCACACAGCCCCCTGCAATGACGGGACCTTCAGATGGAGGGTCCTCCCCAGCCCATTCCCCTGGGCTGGCAAGAGGGTCTGGATGTTTTCTTTTTACTTGAGGCCAACAGACAAGAAGGAGAGCACTGGGCTCCTGGTTCTTGCTGATTGTGAAAGTCAGGTGGAGCCTGTTTGCCATCTGAGACCTCTCATTGAAGAGGTCAGTCACCCCCAAGTGACAGAGAAGTCTCCGGGCGTGTGCTAAATGCAGAGCTACCAGATGGGCCTGGCTGCCCCAGGCTCTGCAGCGCTGCCCACTAGGTGACAGCTGTGCGAAAGCTCAGGTGCAAAGACCATCGGTATTGCCCAGAAAGGAGGAAGAGGAACAGAGAAATCAGTGCTGCTTGCAACAGCAGATCAGACAAGTCCTCGGAACCCAGGACCCAGGGTGAGTGTCTTCAACCTTCCATGGGGATGGGTGGCCCAGGTTCTTTGGCAGGAATCACTGTCCAATGACAGATGGTTAAGCCCTGTTTAAAATGCAGGAATCTCCTGGAGGGGCCTAAGGAGACATGACAACTAAATGCAATACGATATCCGGGATGGGAACCTGGAGCAGCAAAAAGACATTCATGGAAAAATGAAATCAAATAAATCATGAAGTTTAGTTAATAATTTTTAAAAAGCAGAGATATTAATACCATGCTCACTCTAGAAGAAAACTGGATAAGTGCTCTGAGAGAACTGTGTCCTTTGTTTCTGTGGCATCTAACACAGTCAGGGAGGGCTGACTTGTATCCATCTTATCATTTTGTTTGTCTCATTTGTTGGTATATTTTTATTATAACAATATTATACATGTTTAAAACACACATTCCACTGTGGACATCAGCCCACATGCAAATGTGTACGCTTATCTGATTGGTTCCAGTATCGCACTATCTTGATTACTGTAGTTTTAAAGTGAGTTTTGAAGTTGGGAAGCATCAGTCCTCTGACTTTGTTCTTCTCCTTCAAGATTGTGTGGACTATTCTGGGTCTTTTACCTCTCCATATAAACTTTAAATCCAGTTTGTCAATATCCATAAAATAACTTGCTGGGATTTTGACTGGGGTTGCAGTGTATCTATAGATCAAATTGGTAAGAACCGACATCTTGATTAGTTCCACTAATTAAACATCCAAAATTGGAATTGTCTCAAAAGGTATACATACAATATATACATACTTTTTTTATTGAGGTATAGTTTATTTACAATATTATATGTTTCAGGTGTATAACATAGTGATTCATAATTTTTTAGTGTTATACTCCATTTATAGTTATTATAAACTATTCCCTGTACTGTGCAGTATATCCTTGTAGCTTATTTATTTTACACATAGTACTTTGTACCTCTTAATCCCCTACCCCGATATATTGCCCCTCCCCCTTCCCTCTTCCCACTGGTAACCACTAGTTTGTTCTCTATATCTTTGAGTCTGTTTCTTTTTTGTTATATTCACTATTTCTTTTCTGTTTTATTTTTTAGATTCCACATATAAGTGATATCATACAGTATTTGTCTTTCTTATGACTTATTTCACTGATTTGTCTTTCTTGTGACTTATTTCACTTAGCATAATACCCTTCAAGTCCATCCATGTTGCTGCAAATGGCAAAATTTCATTTTTTATAGCTGAGTAGTATTCCATTATATATATATATATATATATATATATATACCATATCTTCTTTATCCATTCATCAGTTGATGGACACTTAGGTTGCTTCCATATCTTGGCTATTGTAAATAATGCTGCTGTGAATATTGGGTTGCATCTATCTTTTCTTTTTGAAAAATAAATAAATAAATTTATTTATTTATTAAATTATGGCTGCGTTGGGTCTTCGTTGCTGCGCTCGGGCTTTCTCTAGTTGCGGCGAGTGGGGGCTGCTCTTCGTTGCGGTGCACGGGCTTCTCATTGCGGTGGCTTCTCTTGTTGCGGAGCATGGGCTTTAAGTGCGCGGGCTTCAGTAGTTGTGGCACGTGGGCTCAGTAGTTGTGGCTTGCAGGCTCTAGAGTGCAGTAGTTGTGGCACGTGGGCTTAGTTGCTCCGTGGCACGTGGGATCTTCCCCGACCAGGGCTCGAACCCGTGTCGTCTGCATTGGTAGGCGGATTCTTAACCACTGCGTCACCAGGGAAGTCCCTGCATCTATCTTTTCGAATTTGTGTTTTCGTTTTCTTTGGATAGTATATACATACGTTTAAAATACATACAAATACACAAAATATATATTTAGAATATACATACAAAATACATACATTTAAAAAATGTAATTACATGTATTGCTTTCACGAAGGTAGTATGCGCTCACAAGAAATGTATACAATACAGAAGTGTTCAAAGTGGATGTCCCATGGGTCTAGGCCCCATTCCACTTTCCCAAAGGGAGTTGGTGTTTGGTGTCTTGACCTCCATGCTCTTTTCTCTGTGGGTATTCAGGGGGGCTCTGCATATGCAACAGGGGCCTGTGGCCAATGTTACTAATTGATCCAGGTACTCCTGCATCTGAGACTGGACAGAAACTCACAGCCCTTCTTAGCAAGTGCTCTGGACAGTTGGGGCTGGAACACAAGATCACATCAATTCGCCACTCCTGTAACTTTGTCTTTCCATTATTCAGTATATATATTATATCCTTCAAATGAGTAAGTAGGTAGTAGGCATCTGAGTCCCTGAAAGTCTAAAAAAAAGTCTTTCTTTCCCCCTGACTTCCATCTCTATCTTGACACATGAATGATCATTCATATAGGAAAAACACAGCTCAATATTATATTTGTGTCAAAATATTTTCCCTCAAAAAGTCTGTAGATGTTTCTTCAGTTTTCTCAGAGCTGGAGAGTTGGAGAAAACTCTTGATGGCAATGTTTTTATTAGTACCTTGTTCTTCTGTTTGGCTGTTTGCCATCCATTTGTTTTCGGATGTTCCTGGCTGAGCCTCCAAAGGCTATTTTGGAGTGGAAGGCAGTGTCAGAGCGGGGGGACTTGAGATGGCCTCTGGCCTCTCTTGTTCTCTCTTTGCCTCATTGTCTTTTTAGCCCTATGACATGATTTCATGATTGGTCTGTTCAGAACCCTTCTCCTGTTTTATTTCTTTACTTGGATCTCCATTTCTGTTACCTTTTTCTTCTCCCCACCCCCAGTGATAATTATTCTAATGTGTTGAATGTGTCTTTTTAAAAACGTGTTTTTGTAAAATGTGTGTTGTTGTTTTGTGTGCATGTGTGAATTTTCATAAACGGTGTGGCATGCCCCCTTATGATCCTCAGGGATACTTTCTTTGAGATATAAATACACTCAGGAGTAGAACTGCTGGGTCATGTGTACACTTACTTTGACTAATTTGCTCCCTAGATGGCTGCCCCAGTCTTCACGCCCAGGCAGTGCCTAAGGCTATAGCCCCAGAGCCCCGCCAACACACGGCATTATCTACCTTCCAAATTATGCCAATCTAACAGATGTCAAGTGGTGTTTCATTTTGTTTTTTCATTCTTGTTATTGCCAAAGAGTTTATTTTCATATTCTTGCTAGCCTTTTGGGTTTCCTATTCTGTAAACTGCCTGTTTATATCCTTTACACATTTATTAGGATTCTAGTCTTTTTCGTCTTAATTTGTGAGAATTCTTTGTATATTCTAGATATCAGTTTCTTCTTGGAGAATGGGAGTCCCCTGCAAGAGTCCCACAGCCCATCAGTGGCTCAGTCCTCCTCACTCCCAGGTCTTCCCCACACATGATGAGTTTTCATAAAGATCTGAGTGACTCCCACTTCTACCGTCTCTGCTTCTCCAGGCCCCACCTGTTCCGGGAGTTCCAGCTGTTTTGGTCCTGAGGAGAGCTGGGTTTGGGCAGGGAGGGGAGAGTAAACTGGGGTGGGATACCCAGTCATGCTCTCTGCTTTGTCTCCAGCAGGCTTTGGGGCTTTGCAAAGAGCCAGAACCTAGGAGGCCAGGAGAGCACTTGGGGGCGAAGGGGCCTAAGGAATTTGTTGTCAGAAACATATCCCAACCAGGAGCAGTGGCATGGGCTACAATGAGGAGCTTACTGGAGCCCCACCTGGCACCGAGGTGCCTCAGGAGCTGCTGGAAGAAATGCTTTGGTTTTTTCGTGTAGAAGATGGTAAGTGGTGGACACAACACAAAGAGAGGAATCTGGTTGAAGCCCCCTTCATGGTCCCCTCCTCTGCAGCAGACTGCACGTTTCCTCTAAGCCAGGGACTGAGGCTGAGGGGTCTCACTACCCAGAGGGGTCTGGCTAAATCTCACCCTCCCCTTCTCAGGGCTGGCCACTCATTTACTCATCCATCCTGTCATTCACAAATATTTATTAAGTTCCTTCTGGGCACCAGGCGCCGTTCTCAGCACCGGGGTTACAGAAGGGAAAAAAACAAAAATCTCCGCCCTCATGGAGCATACCTGCTAGTGAAAGAGACAGAAAATCAACAAATGACTAAGACGCACGGTGTGCTGGCGATGCATAATACGGAGAAAAATTATGCGGAGAAAGGGAATAGCAGGTGTGCTGCAGAGAACATAATGTGGTCAAGGAAGGCCTCCCTAAGAAGGTGGTGTTTGAGTAAAGCTTGCAGGAGGTGAAGGAATTAGCCATGCAGATGATGTGGGGGAAGAACATTCCTGGTAGAGGGAACAGCAAACACAAAAGCTCTGAAGCTAGATCCTGCCTCACTTGGGTACAGTGTGGACCAATCTTGATTATCCAAATTCAGATTAGCCACTTCACACGTTGTCTGTGGGCAATGTGTTGAATCCAATTTAACTGCCACCCCTTCTTTCTTTCCTCCCTCCCTCCTTCCCTCCCTCCCTCCCTTCCTTCCTTTTCCCCTTGTACTGCACTTGGCTAGCTCCTAGCAAAACTCTGAAGACTGTGAAGTTTATCTTCACCTACACTCCTCCTTTGCCCACTATTACTACCCAGCTGCCGTGCTGTCTCCCCCAGGTAGATGAGAGCTTCTTCAGAACAGAGATCTTATCTCCCTCTCCCTGCCCAACACTGGAATGGGAGTTCCCGCAGGGCAGGGGGCTCATTTTCAGCTTAGAGTCTCTCTACAATACCTGGCCCACAGCACAGGAAGGTTGATGCTGTGAGCTGGTCTGTTAGGGGCCTGAAGGGCACCCAGCCTCTCCTCAAGGCTCTGTCCTGTGTGTCCCTCCCCAGCAACTCTTTGGAATAGTTCCATGTTTGCCCTGGTGGCCGTGGTGGTCGTGATAAGCATTGTCTTCTTGGGAAGGAGCACCCAGGCAAACAGGTGAGGAGCTGGTCTGGGGGTGGTCTCTGGAGGGGGTGGGCCCTGCCCTCCCAAAGGAAACCTAGAGAGGGGTCATCTAGGAGCCTTGGCTGTCCACCCTTTGGGACAGCAAAATGCATCCTTTAGGGTCCTTTGAGAACCCAAAGCTGCTGAAAAACTGGCAACTGTCCCTGATGACCACTCCTTGGCCCTGGCCAGCAAACAGGGCACGGGCTGGTGGTGTATCTCAGAAGTCAGGATCTCTGGCTCTGGAGTCACACAAGCTGGGTTCAAATTCCAGTTCTGCCACTCAGTAGCTGGGCAAGACGCTCAGTATCTCCAAGCCAGCTTCTTCTTCTATAAATGGCAGTAATAACGGATCCCCTCCTCCTAGGATTGTGGCGAGTACACAGTGGGGGCTTTTGAAGAGTTAGGGCTGTTCTTAAAGGGGAAAGCCTTGTGCTGCCCCAAGGCCAAAGGCAGGGCACGGAAAGAGACCTAAGGTCAGTCGGTGTTCCTGGGGTAATTTTGACATCTTTATAACAACAGTACTCCTTAACCCGGCATACACAACCAAATCACCTGAGGAGGAACATTAAAAACACAGAAATCTGTACCTCGCCTTGGAGATTCTGACACAAAGGGTGGGACCTGGGCATTGGCATTTTGTTAAACTCTCTGGATGATTCCAGGGCTAACTTCTGAGAGCTCCTTGAAGGCAGGGACCACATTTCACTCAATTTTGTTTCCCCAAGCAACTGGCACAAAGTCTGGCTCTAGAATTTATTCAATAAATGCTTGGTTCACTCATTCCCATTCATTCAATAATTACTATAGCCCTAGTAACTGGCAGGAACTTTGAAACAATAATAATGAGAATCTCTCCCTCAGATCTGTATCATGTTTTACAATTTTAAAGGCACCTTCACATTCTCTCACTTGATCAAGACAGCCCTGTAAGGTGGGGTTGGCACAAATCACCTATTCCCACTGTACAGAATAAGGTCACTGAGGATCCATGGAAGGGTTGGCCTAACCTCCGCGCTCTTCCTTCTGTGCTATATTTTATGTCATCTATGAATCCTCCTCACAGTTCTGCTGTAAAGCCAGAAAGAAATAACCCAGTGCCCGTGCTCACATTGCTAACTAGTCGTTATGAACTGCTATGGCCCAGTCATCATTCGTTCCACAGAATAAGCTGAGCACCTGCCCTGCGCTAAGCTCCGCACTGAGAGCGGGGGCTGCAGGGCTGGGCAAGATAGATTCAGCCCTGGTCTTATGGAGTTTACAGTTTGGTGGGGAGATAAGTGTAGTTTAGAGTGACAGGTGGCGACTGTGGGACATACAGAGTATTGTGGGAGCACAGAGATGGGATCTGGGGCCTGCGGGGCAAAAAGAGAGAGAGCGAGGGTGGGCTATGGAAGCCTTCCAGACCAAGGGACAGCACACACCAAGCTCGAGGCGGGAGGAGGAGGGCCCATGAGGCTGCAGTGTGGAGTGTGGGGAGGGCGGGGGGAGAAGGAGGCCAAGAGGCAGCAGAGCCCAGAGTGAACAGGCCCTGGGGGCCATCCTAAGGAGTTCAGGTTCTAGCCCATGGGCATTGGGGAGCCAAAGAGCTCTGCACAGGGACATGAATGGCTTATGTTTTAGCAAGATCAGTCTGGATGCAGGATATAAAAAGACCCAGAGGGTATAGCCTCTAAGAAGGTGACCTTTCCTCTCTCACCCTGTCAGAAAGCATCCCCCTCGACAAGGTCACTTCAGAGACAAGGCAGGTATCCTCAGAAGCAGCAGACACTGAGATACTCCCCTACGGCCCAAGCAGATTGGGCGGTCGGCTCTAACCACAGCCGGGTCCCTCTACTATGGCCAGGAAACCTAGAGGTGGATACTTTGAGTAGAACCACCTCAGAGGGGAGACATTTGGGAAGGTTATTGGATCTTGAATGCCAGGTTAAGGAAGTGGGAGTGGGGAGCGACTGAAGGCGCTTGAGCTGGGGAGTGGTGTGTACGCACAGGGACTTTAGAAGCATGATTTGGCGTGTGTAGGCCAGTTTGGAGAAGTGAGCACCTAGCGGCAGGAAGATTAGTTAGGAATTTCCTGAGGTAGCTTGTCTAGAGATGGGGTGGAGTGAGGGTGGGGATGGGGTGTGGGGTGACAAGGACCTGCACTAAGTAGGACGACAGCCCTGCGATGAGAAAATGTGGTTTGGTGAAAAGAACACGGGACTCAGGGTCAGGAAACTTAAACGCACGTCCCAGGCATGTGCTCCTTTGGCCCTCTGAGCCACATTACATCACCTGTAAGGGGAGCAATAGTAGTTGAGCTCACAGGTGGCGCTGAGGATTTGGTAAGGTGACACACAGACAAGTGTAAGATGTTTCTCTGCCAAAAACCATGGCACCATCTCGGCTTCTCCCGCAACTGTTCCCAGAACTGGGTACTGGATTTCTACCTCAAACTCACTAACCCACCTGGGAGACCCAGTCCTGACCCAAACACTCGGTACCCCAACTCAGGGAACTCACATTCCATAGTGTTTTCTCTCCTCCCAGAAATCAAAAGAGGCTGCCACCAGAAAAACAAACTCCAGAAGTCCTGTACTTGGCCGAGGCCAGAAACAAAGATGACAACAACCTGACCATCCTAAGAGAGACTTTGCTCTCAGAAAAGCCAAAGTTGGCCCAGGTGGAAGTGGACGTAAAAGACAGTGATGTGCCGCCAGTCATTCTTCCGGACCCCTGAGAATCTGAGAGCTAGTTAGGGTGCAGGGCAGTGCCCCCGTGGTGTTAGCAGACAGTGAATGAACTGCAATCAAACTAAAACCCTGTTAGGAAAAAAACGAACAAAACCTTTTTATTAAAATGCTTCTGGATGTGGGCAGTTGGAATTGCATAGTCTGTTCAATTGGCAGTGGTCCACACACAAGCGGCTTGAAACAAAAGTGCAAAATCCAGAGCCAGCCTGTGGGTCAGGAAGCCTGGCCAGGACTCCTCACGTGGCCTTGAGGAGTTCACAGCCTCCCTCTGACCTCAGCTTCTCCGTCTGCAGAAGGTGGCTGAAGCCTGGGCAAGAGCTATTGTTTTCAATCCAAGCTCCTGGAAGGGCTGAGTGAGGAAGGGGCAGGATTCTGGACTCAGAATCCCCTCCCCCTCCCTTCCCCCACCACAGGCCACTCCTCTACCTGCTGGTCTGCTGAGGGTCCGTGAAAGACTTCCTTTGGGCCAGGGGCCCTGTGGTAAAGAGAGCTAGAAAACTAAGAAACTCCCTGCCTCTGAGACCCTTCTCCTGCTAACCGTGGGATCCCAAAGGAGCGTCGCGATCCCGTGTCTGAGCCACCGTGTTGCAGTATAAGCTGTGGTTGCAACCCCAAATAATTTATGCAAAAATTTGCTTTATGAACCAAAAATGCTTTAGGTAGTATCTTACAAAAGTGGACTTTGAACACGCAGACCCATTGCCAAGGGTACTAGGTCCTGCCGCACCAGACTACAAACAGAAAACTGTGTTTCTCCCTACTGGATGTCTGATACAGCCAGTTGTGGGCTCCCTGGAGTCCTGGGTGATTGTCACTGGAGAGAATGACTTTGTTCTGCAGTTTTGATCAGTAAACTTGAGAAGGCACGTCCTGAGGGCCTGCGGACAGAGTCCTTGATTTAAGGTTGTAAAATACGGGGGCCCTGCCTCCTGGTGGAAACACACAGGAGGCTCCCTACACGGGCCTACCCGCGGCCCTTTCCCTCTGCCCTCATTGAGAGGCAAAGGACTGGAAATAGGCCTTCCCGGGACACCTTTGCTTCTCACAGGCTGTCCCGTAGGATTATTGCAACTAGATTTTACTTGGATAAACTGTGAGGTTTGTTGCCTGGGGGTTCTGTGAAGTCAGAAGGCAAGGGGAGCGCCAGGCTCTGGCCCTGCAAAACCTGCAGCTGCCCTGCCCTTCCCGTCCACCAGGAGGTGCTGGGACCTCAGGGCAGGATGCTCTCAGGCCCACACTTATGCAGTGCCTCCTGAAGCTGTCCACCCAGAGCTGTCCACCAGGGGCCACATCAGGCCTGGCTGTAGATGGAGCAGGAAGGGGTGATGGCGCCATGATGGATGCTGCAATTTCCTTCCGCTTCCGGCTGACCCCAGGTCTCTGCGTTGTCACAGTGGCTGTTTCCTTCAGGGTGAGGGATGCGGTGGTTACCATGGAAACCGAGGTCTGGAGGGAATAGGAGAATTTCTGCCTGTCCCTATTGCTCCTACAGTGAACTGGTGTCAGGGACACTGCCTGGTGCTGGAGGAGGGGTCAGCTGTCCACCAGAGGGTGAGGGCTGCTGTTCCATCAGAAGGAAAGCCGGTGGTGAGAAGCCAGCTCCTGCCCTGCAGACTGCCCAGCGCTGAGCCTGGAATCCTAAGCAGGGGCCCTCAGAAGATCTTGAAGCCCTTCAACAGTGTCAGGGTGGGTGCCTTGCGCTTGCTCTGAGCCCGGGATGACTTTACAGTGACCAGCTTGGCCTGGGCCACAGCAGGCATCTCCTTCAGGCTAGCAGTAGAAAGTGTGTTGAAGGCGCAGCTGGCCAGCCCGTGCCGGGCCGTGAGTGGGGCCTGGTAATGCAGGGTCCTCTCCTCGGAGATGAAAAGGGGCCTGGCCAGGGAGTTCTTCTCCATCTCCCGCCGTGCCTCCCGTACTGCCTCGTGGAAGACGTGCTGCACGTGCTCGAAGTCCAGGCAGGCAGAGACCTCGAAAAACAGGCACCCGAACCTGCCCGCCAAGGCCACGCCCTCTGCCTGAGTGACCTGCCTGGCGGGGAAGCAGGGTGAGGCGGGGTCAGGAGTATGCATCCAAGTCAGGCAGGCCCAGGCCTACACCTGGATCCTCACTTACTAGCTCGGTGACCATCTTCATCTCTCTGAGGCTCAGTTTTCTCATCAGTAAAATGGGATAATGAGAGCTGCCTCTCAGGGTTGTTAAGATTAAGAAGACGATTTGTGTCAAGTGCCTAGCACAGTCCCTGCTTAATAAATGGCGGCTGATGTCACCGAAGCCAGAATTTCAGAACGAGGCCGAGGGGAAGGGAGAAGCTAGCCCAAAGTCCCTGGCTAGACCCTGCCTGTGGCCAGAGGAAGATGGGTATTCCCAGCCCCACATCTCCTTGACTCCCTTGGTCAGGAAATGAGCCACCCTCAGCCCTGGCATGTGGGATCAGCTCTGGGGAAAGGCAGTGGTCTGGATGGAAGGATGTGAGACCACAGTGTCCACAGAGGCCTGGTGGGCCGAGGTCCTGACTCAGGACGCCTGTGGTCGGCAGAGGTCTCAGGGCTCGTGGCAGGGAGTTTTGTCTGCTTGCCCAGGAGAGAGGCAGGAGAGAGCAAGGGTGACAGCACGAGAGAGGGAGCAGCACCTATTCCCAGCTTCATCCTGTACCACTTCCCATGATGATGGGATCGAGTATTTGTAACTAGGAAGGTCCTGAAAACCATGGGAATCAGGGTGAGAGAAAAATACTGGCCCTTGGATAGGTCAGATGTCCAGAAGAGGCAGGGGGCAGGCGGGGGGAGGGGTCCCTGAGGGCTCTGGAGGCCAAGGTTTCAATGGCTAAATCTCACCTGCCATTCCTGAGGACAGTGGCACCGCCTGGGAGCTGAGAGGGGACACCAGGGTGGGTATGGTGGGAAAAGGTTTCTGAGCCAAGGTTAATTTGGCAGGAGCAAAGGCTGGAAGTGGGCTAGCTCAACAGACAGAGGGAATGACTGGGACAAAAGGGTCAGAGACAGAGCACCTGATCCATTCCCCAACCAGGGTTGGTGTCCTGACTGCCAGCTCACAGATTCCTGAGGAACTCCTTTTGAAAGAATACTTGGTATTATGTGCCTTTGTGATGAACTTGAATCTGAAACTTTGTCATTGTGGGGCTTGAATAATGAGCTTTCGGAAACAAGAACCCCATACGTGCATGTGTGTGCATGAATGGATGAGCCGGGCATATAACATTATTACCCTTTTCCTTATTTTGGCGTAGCCTAGCGAAAATGTTATCAGTGGTTATCACCGCTCTAACCCACATTTTACCCTTTAGCTGCAAGACACTCATGGGAGACACTGACCAATGCTCAGCTAAAAATTACATTGTCTGTGCCCATCAAATCCTGACCTACCAACCTCGGGACTTGACTAAAGAAGGAAGTGGGGACAAATCTCATGACTCCTTCTTAGGGAAACGATGCTGCTTTGCTCTTTGCCCCCAAACCACTTTTGGACAATCCCACTGGTAAATATTGGGACCAAAACAGTGGCCTAGTTTTTTCCCTCATATTTAAAACTGGTTTATTCACAATCCAGTCTTCTGATCCCTATTCTAGGCTCTGAGGGATCTGTGATTCCTCAAAGACTACCTTTTGGCTTTAAGATCACACAACTTTGCTCATTCCCTGAGATGGAATTTGTCTGGGTCTGAGGGTCTGACCACCTTTGAAGGCTCCTACCGTGAGCACCCTTTATGAGACCACACCCCATTTCCCCACTGTCCATCAGACCCAATCTATATTAAGTGTTCCCTCCTTCCTAACATCAGTCAGTGGGCCTTTGGGGCCTGGGGAAGCAGGAGTGACCAGCCCTGAGAAGGAAGGGACGGGAGGAAGGCTGGTGGGGGGTGCCCTACCTCGCAGGTGGACTGGCCACACAGGACGGATGTGCTGGAGAGGGCCAGTGGGGTCACTCATCAGGTGGAGGCATCACAGTCTCAAACGCCTCAGGGGCCAGGCGGGCAACTTGGATGTGTGGGGAGGGTGGAGGTAACCACGGGGAGTGTGAGGCCTGTGTTCAGCTGGAGGGGGGCATGCCCCGCCTCAAAGCATTCCAATTCCGGCTCTTTTAAAACACTGTGCCAGCCAAGCAAAATACGGCTGCAGCACTCAGTGGTCATCTGTCCTCTGGCCCAGTCTGTGGTCTCCGATTCAACTCCAACTCTTTCTAAGAGAACCTGCCCTCAGCACAGCCAACTGTGGGAATGAGCCTGGGGACCACGCTTGCGTGAGGCGAAAGCTGGTTGGACCAGGGCAGACACCTGACCCAGGTGGCCAATTAGAGCCTCTCTCCCCAGAATTGGAATTGGGCACTGGATGACCAGCCAGCTGTGGGGAGTGGAAACAGAAGGTCATATAGTCTCAGGAAAGAAAGGGTGAGGCTGAGAGAGACCTCAGAGCCTCAGGAGGATGGGAGGAGTGGCCTCTCTTCTGACTTGCAGGGTCCAGCCCCTGTGCAGCCCAGATGCTCTTCCCTTCCTGCCCTTGGCTGCCTGGAAGCCCTGCCCATTGTATCCTTACAACACACCCCCTTCTATCTACATCCAAGGGGATTACTCTTCTTAGCAGCCAAATAATCCCTGAAGATGACACCGCTTTTACGAGAAAGGAGAAGGAGAGCTCGAGGATGTGGGACAAAGTGCCGCACTCACCTGTACTGGGCCATGTCCAGCTTGTTGCCCAGCAGCAGAGCAGGGTAGCTGCGCTGTGTCTCCTTCTCATGCAGAGCGAGCAGCTCCAGGTAGCTGCTGCTGCCCTCGAAGCTCTGGCGGCTGTCGACGCTGTACACCACCAGGAAGGCGTGGGCCCAGTTCAGGTAGCGCTCACAGTTCCTGGGGGTGTCCTGGGGCAAAGGAGGACAGCCTCTGTCAGGGGCAGAGGAGGCCAGGGTAAAGGCCTTCACCTGAGCTGTCTCATCCCACTTCCCCGCCCCATGCATCTCTGTATATTGTTCCCCAGCAGGGCCCTTTTCAAAGGGGCACTTGAGTGTGGATTTGGCTTGTTGTGAAAGGAGACGTTGTTTCTGAGCCTCACTCCCACCACCCAGCCACAGACTTGGAGACCTTGGCCTCTGGGGCACAGAGCCAAGACTTTGGCATGGCCCCTACAGAGACCTGGCTGTGCCTGGGCACTGCTGGTTTTGGGTCAGGTTCATGGTGCCCCTTTGGCTTCTGAGAACTGGCAGCCAGCCTTGGCAGGGGGTGGTGAGGACACAGGGAGATGTACGTACTGGGCGGCGGGGCAGGGTTGGGCCAGGGGAGCCTCTGTGTAAACATGTGTGTGCACCTGTCTCCATGTGTACACAGGCATCAAGCCCCAGAGCACAGAATCTCAGCGCTGACACCAACAATCATCAGGTCTCCCCAGGCCCCTTCCTATCCCTTCTCATTTGGCACATCAATAGATTCAGGCCCAGAGAGGTCAGCACCTCCATCAGGGACGCATAGCAAATTGGAGCTTAAAAGGTTTACAGATTCCCATCTGAGGTCCACACTCTGGAAGCAGGACTTCCCAAGAGGCTGCACTGACTCTCAGCTCTTCATGGGTCATGGGGGTAATGTTACCAGGTCTGCAGTGTCCATGACCCTCAGGTGGACAGGCTGGTGGTCCACGGTCTCCTCAGAGCTGTAGGTGTCCTCTGCAACACAGACAGTCAGCCCAGTCAGAGGCAGGGCATGCCACTCGATGGTAGGCTGGGTCTGAGTCCCAGCTTCCCTTTGCTGGATCCCTGTGCACCCCTGGGGGACTTGCTCTGGGGCTGGCTGAGCCAGGACCACTGGAAAGACCCTGGCTCTCACCCACATGGAGGACACGGGCAGACCCTCCCACCAAGGAGATGCTGCTCCACCTGTCATGGCCCAGAGCACCCGCGGGCACTCATAGAACATGCCACAGGGTATGGGATTGTGTTCTGGGTCCACCCACCACACCTGTAGGATGGAGTGTGTGTGGCTCACGGGCCCAGTGAGCAGCAGAGGCCTCAGGAGCTGCACTGCCAGCCCCTCCCACCTGAACCCCAAGCTTCTCCACCCCCTTCTCTCCAACCACAGTACCTGGCCCACAGGAAGACCCCAAGGACAATCAGGACAACCCTCTGGCCCCCGGTGGGGAAGGGACAAGAAAGGAGAAGCACACAAAATAATTAAGG
>NW_020185332.1:1948675-1949766 GCF_003031525.2 Neophocaena asiaeorientalis asiaeorientalis | reverse complement strand
ATGTATGTATAACTGAGTCACTTTGCTGTACAGCAGAAACTGGCACAACGTTGTAAATCAACTATATTTCAATAAAGAAAAAGAAGTCCCAAGAAGGTTTTACAAGTAATCCTTGTCAAAATAATAGCAGAGGAATCTAGGATGGTTGAAAGTTTTAGGTTGGAGACGGGAATCAAACCCAACTTCAGCTACTTTTTAGCTGTGTGCCTTGGTCAGGTCATTTCAGCATTCTGAGACTCTGTTTCCTCATTTTAAAATAGGGATGATGTGATAACACTGGCCAACAGTTTTCAGGTTTTTACTCCATGCCAGGCGCTGTGCTGAATGCTTGTCCCTGCACCATTCACAGGGCTGCATGAGGACTGGATGGGCCCCTAGGCATGGGGCCTGGCCCTCCACAAATGACCGGTAAAGGACAGTGGGGACATAGCGCTCCAAAGTTTCCAGGGCAGGTTCACATTCCTAGGTGATTTTTTTTTTTTTTTACTTTTTATTTTGAAATAATTTTAGACTCATGTAGAAGTTGCAAAATAGTACAGAGAGTTCCTGTGTACTCTTCCCCCCCTCCCCCCAGTGTTAGCACCTTACATAACCATAGTACAATGGTCAAAACCAGGAAATTGACATTGGTACCATACTATGAACTACACCACTGACCTTATTTGGATTTCATAAGTTTTTACAAATTGTTTTCTCTAAGTTCTCATGACCTCAAACCTGAGAAAGTATCAAGTGGCCAGGCCTGCAAAGAGGACCTTGCTGTCACAATCATTCTCCCTACCCCTAACTTTCCCCTGTGCCACTGGCCCACACATGTGAGTGTACTTGGCCCTCACCTTTCCCTGGGGGTGGTGGTGCCCCTGTGACCCCAAAGAAGAACCCTCTGGGAAGAACTGGAGCCCTCTCTGCCTGTTGGTAGCAGCCACTGTGAGAAGAGTACCCCCCAGCCGTGGCGGAATTCTCTCTGAGGGGCATTGGCAGCTAAGCCAGGCCTGGACACACGCCAGGTCCACTAGCAGCCGGCAGGAGTCATAGACAGCTCCCGTCCCCAGCCTGCTGTGGGGACTTGGATAAATAGCCGTTCTTGTTCA
>NW_020185332.1:1878217-1948556 GCF_003031525.2 Neophocaena asiaeorientalis asiaeorientalis | reverse complement strand
AAAAAAAAAAAAAAAAAAAAAAAACCTCATGGAAAATATGCCCCAAATGTTTAACTATATTTGGTGCAAGAAGAGCTGCCCCTGGATACCTATATCTCCTTCAGATTTTTCTTTATTTTCCTGCCAGAGTTGTCTGATGCATGCCTTTTAGGTGCTTCCCAGCTTCTGTGCCCAAACAGGCACCATGCTGTGCCCAGCCCAAGGAAATATATCAGCCCAACCTTGGTCTCCTACAGTCCCTTAAATGCAACAGCCTTTTGAGGTTGCTGTTAGCTCTTCCATAGAGAGATGACAGGAAAGTGAGGCCCAGAAAAGAAGAGAACTCTCCCACAGCCACACAGCACCCTATCAGAAGGAACTTGAACTTGGGGCTCTACAGTGGGACCCCCTCACTCCCTCTGCTCAGTGGACAAGCCAATTCTCCAGCTCCATCTGTGCAGAACACAGGGAAAGAGCAGAAGCTCCCCGTCCAGCTGAGGCCATGGAACATGCATGGGCAAAGTGGAGAAGGCTCAGAGGTCATGAAATCATCTTATCCAGCTCCCTCCCCCTTTGCAAGTGAGGTGACTCCAGGGGCTGGGGGTGCAGTGGGGGCTCCTTTCCAAGTCACAGTAATGTCCTGCCTCCCCATCCCAAAGTCCCTGCCCTCTGGTCATTCTAGAGTCCTTTAGTAAATACGGATTTCATAACTGCTAGTTCTAAATAACACTCTTAGGACTTAAATGCTGAGAAAAGATCCCTTTCCCAAAGTATTTTTCTCTCATTTACAGCAATAATTTTTAAAATGTCACTAAAGGAGCTCTGGTCAGAGTGTGTATGGGATGATGCTTCAGAAATGGTGCCTGTACCCTTGTTGGAGCAGGATGAGGAGAAGAGCGGTGAGAAGCTTGTCATTCTGCCCTGGGCAAGCCAGGTGAGATGCCCCCAATCCCTCTGTGAGAGGAGGGTGTCCTCCTGGATACCCCTGCTCGCTTCCTGGAGTGCTCAGCACAGGTGAAGCCCTTTCACAGGCACTGACTCTCTTGGCTCCTACCAACTCTAACAGTCACAACCTATAACAAGGCACAGCTCACACACAGAGCACAGTCTATTAGTCCTATCTTCCAAATGGGGAAACCAAGGCTCAGAGAGCCCAATGCCACACAGACTTCTAACTTCAGGTCCTCGATAGCATAAGGCCACCCTTAGTGGAGGGCAACTGGAGTGGTGTCTCATCTTCCTTTGTACCTGAGGTTCTCCATGATCTTAGGCAAACCACTGAGCCCTCTCTGCCTCAGTTTCTTTACCTGTAAAATGGGGATAATAATAGGAGCTCTTCTTTAAAGGGTAATCCTAAAACCAAAATTCAAATCCCATGTTTAATAGCATCTGTGTTGTGCCTAGCACTGCACTCCAAGCTGGAGATAGGAATGAACATCACAGGTGTCCATCCTCAAGAGGCCCCTTTGAGCTCAAGCTCTTGGAAGGTGTTTGAAAAGGGGGGAAAGGGTGGGGCTTCCCTGGTGGCGCAGTGGTTGAGAGTCCACCTGCTGATGCAGGGAACACGGGTTCGTGCCCCAGTCTGGGAAGATCCCACATGCTGCGGAGCGGCTGGGCCTGTGAGCCATGGCCGCTGAGCCTGCGCGTCCGGAGCCTGTGCTCCGCAATGGGAGAGGCCACAACAGTGAGAGGCCCGTGTACAGAAAAAAAAAGGGGAAAGGGTGGTTTTACATCTCCACATGGCTAACTCTTCCTTGGACGCTCAGACCTTTCTCCACAGAAGGAAAGGCTCTGGTCCGAGAGTCCCCCCCTGTTGCTGGAACCAGCCATGGGATAGTGGTGGGAATGTTCAGACAGTGGACAGGACCCCCAAGGAGCAGCACTGGCCTCCCAGA
The DNA here is from genome assembly GCF_003031525.2 of Neophocaena asiaeorientalis asiaeorientalis. NCBI lineage: Eukaryota > Metazoa > Chordata > Mammalia > Artiodactyla > Phocoenidae > Neophocaena > Neophocaena asiaeorientalis. Next base: position 1,946,682 of record NW_020185332.1, on the reverse strand, counting down.
ATGGCCGAAGGAGAGCGTCTGGCCATCTCTCCAGCTCAGAAGTTCTCAGGGTGTGGTACGAGACAAAAGGCTGAGGTGACTAACCACTGTGGAGCTGCCACACCCCCGCCTCAGACCGTCTGACCATGCATTCCCCTACCAGTTCAGAACTCCAAAATTGCTCAACCAGGAAGCTCAAACCACCACTGTAATAGGCACCTCTGGTGGGACCCTGCCTGAAGGGTATGGATGAGGGACAGGAAGTAGAGAGACTGGAGATAGGTTACCAAATAAAATACAAGATAACCAGTTAAATTTGAATTTCAGATAAACAGCTAATACTTTTTAGTATAAGTATGTTCCATGCAATATGTGAGGTAGGCAGAATCTGTCTTTTGAGCCACTGTCCTTGAGAATCTCCGTTTTCCCTTCCCAGACATCCCTGCTGTGTGCCTTTCCTTCCCACCCACTCCCTCACCCCGCCCATCTGACTTCGTGCTCCTGTGTCTCACTCCCCTGAGCACTGACCTCTGCTAATCGATGGGCTAATCGATGGGCTCCCCTCAGACCTGCTGGTGACCCTGGCCCACAAAGCTCCTTGGGCCTTCTTCCTCCGCTGTAGCCGAGGGGCTGTGTCAAAGCACAGGCGGTCACACCAAACTTTGAGGAACAAACCCCTTAAGGACTGTCCGCGAGTTGCCTGCCCTGCATTCCTGACTTAGCCAGGGGACCCCCTCTGCTTCCTCTGCTTGACCCCTGGGGTTCTGTGTAAGATCTCCGTGGAAGAGGGGATTCTGCTACGTAAGGAATAAATTCTAAAAACCACTGGACCAAGTAGCCTTGACATCCCTTCCTGCTCTGACACTGGGATTCAACATCCCAGCCTGGAATGAGGGGCTGAGGGGCTGAGGGGCACCAGTGGGCTGAGGAGCCCTTTCCTTCAGGTGTGAAGGGTGCATTCCACCAGAGGCCTGCTGTCGGTGGTGCTGCACTGTGGAGGTTTCATTTGTGGGACCCCAGGGTCCTCCCGGAGCCCTGGGTTTCCTCAGAGGGCCTTCAGGGGTTCCACAAACGCCTTATTCAATTCTTATGAAGGGGGAAGATAATCTAAGACTGCAACCCCCATTTCCAAAGAGCAAAGAGCATCCAGACACCCCATTTTTCTCAGTGGAAAGTTTACCATAAAGAAATGCTATAAATGTGAGCTTTAAGTTACAGTTATATTAATAAAATTCTGCTTTTACGTATTTAGATATTGGGCTTCCATGTAAGAGGTTATTTGAGGAAGAGGTCCTGCTGCTAAAATTAATTTTCAGAAACAGTGATCTAATTAACTTGGGCGAATCTCAGCCACCACAGATGGGAAGCCATTTGAGGAGAAAGAAGGAAGGAGAAGTGAATACGCATTCAATGTCTCTGTGGGTCAAGTAGTACACTACATCTTTTACATGTGTTATTTCTTTAATCCTCACAGTAATTCTCTGAGATAGGTATTTTTATGCCCATTTCACAGATGAGGAAACAGAAGCTCAGAGAGCTTAGGTGACTGCTTCAAAGGTGCACAGCCAATAAGTGACAGAGTCAGGATTCAAACTCAGCTCTGGCACCAGGGCATCCCTTTTTCCAATACACCATCATGATACAGCTACCAAACAAGACTAGTTCTCTTGTGTGGTTAAAAAACTGGTTTAGAAGCCAGTATTACTAGGGAATTTCCCAAGTGTCTTGTCCAGCTTTTGTAGAAAAGTACACTGAATAACCATCTGGAAGAAAAACACTTAATGGATGTGCATATTCTGCAATGCTCAATTTTTTTTTTTAAGTTTCATCATACTTCATATTTTAGGGCAAAGCAACTTCTCTCAGTTCTCTTAATTGGGCTAACCCCCCAGTTGTCTGGGGTGAGCTGAGGAAGGGTACATTTTTGGAACTTAAAACATTTTGTCGCATGGACTGAGTCATCCTGGTGGCTCCTCCCCTCGGCCCACAGATGTGTGGTCCTGGTCAGGCCTGGGCCCACCACGGCAGATGTGTGTTTGCAGGGGAGATCCAAGTGGGCACGGCAGGAGGGACAGGGGGGAGTGGGCCCTTACCCAAGTTGGGGTCATATTCGCTGATAAACCTCCTGGTCAGAAACTTCACCGTCAGGGCTGCAAGAAGGAGAAAGAAGTTGGTTCAGTCTCCCCATCGTGGCTAGCTGCTGGGCCCTGGAGCCTGCCCCTCTCATTTTAGGGAGGACTTATCTAGCCTCTGTGACCCCTCTGCTCTCTGGAGAGCGGGGGAACTGGTTTGAGAGGCTCAGAGGAAACCAGAAATATGGGGAACCATGTCCTTCCCGGTTGCATTCTGGGAGGTTTTATTTTGGAGGGGGATGGTGGCGAGAAAACAAATGAGAGGCAAGCCTAAGGGGCGTTTGTGAAGACCCTAACTAAGGGGTCTGGACCCAGGCAAGCAGTTACCTTAGGGTCAACTTGCTGAGACTCCAAGTGAAGAGAGACCTCCCCCACCCTTGACAAGGCACAAAGACTCTGAAGTGTGGAGGCATTTATCCCAGCTTTGGCTACAAGCCAAAGAGAGAGTAAGAGCTGAGTTATCCGTGGGTGATCTCTGGGAGGGATATGAACCCCCGAATCCCAAGTAAACACACTCTAGTCCTCAGTCCTCGAGTCTTGGCTCTAAGGCCTCCACACTCATCATGGGAGTGTCACAGAACATAAAACCTGGGGAAGTTCTCCCCAGGTGGAATGCATTAACAAGATTGATTTTGTTCAGAATTTAACCACATAAAGCTGAGGGTCAGCCCACTACTATACTGAACTCTTAAAAAGTAATGCAGTATTTTAAAGAAAACCTTAAAATTCTTTCCCAGGATTCCTAACAGTGTCAGTTTGCAAACTAATACCCAGGGAATACATATTTTAAAATTTAAATTCTTTCATTCATGTAGTCACTGGCTAAAAACTGTACCAGTGACAGAGCCACAGATAACAATTTGATTTTCAAAGGGAAGAAGGCATGATCCAGAGTCCCATCTCTGAGCCAGGGGGCTGGCTTCAAAAGTGGAGAGGAGGCTCCTGGTGAGTCTCACAGCTGAGTCCATGATGGCCATTCACTACATGGCTGCAGCTGGAAAACAGCCAGGGGAGAAGCCCCCTCTGCCTTCCCCCCTTCAGCTGCCTGGGACTGGGAATGGAGGGGAGAGCGGTGAACCCTTTTTCTGGATCTTTGCCTATGGTGACACCCCCACCCCCACCCCCTGGGCTCCAGCTGCCAAAGGTGGTGAAGGCAGAGTTCAGTGTTGATAGAAATGGCCTGAGTGTAAATCCAAGCGCTTTGTTCATTAAGGACACGTGGGAGGCACCTGAGACCATAGTCCAATATGTTTCCGTAAAGTCAAGAGAGGGGTTTGACTTGAAACAAATACATTTGATAAGAATTCACACTTTGTTCCAGAATCCCAGAGAACTGGGGTGGGGAGTGGGTAGCGGCCTCTCCCTGGGAAATCCCAAAAGCCAGCGACTTTTACCACCTCCCTTCAGGGGCCTGGGGCCCCTTTTCCCCTGGCCTAAATCAAGGAGCAGCAAGGCTGAGACTAAGCTCCGTAGGGGCCCTGGGCTGGGGATCAGTGCCTAACAGGTCCCTTTGGTGCCAGTCACCAGGGCTGACTGCTGGCCAGGAAGAGGAGATGGAGGGCGGTGAACGGCAAGGGGGAGACCAGCAGAGGACTGGGAGACACAGAGACAGAGGGGAGACAGCTGCGGTCACAGACAAGGAGGACAGACACAGTAGGGAGACACAGAGGGAAAGACAGGCCAGGAAGAGAAGACAGCTGAGGGCTGGAGGAGCTGAAAACAAGCTGAGGGAGAACCAAGCAAGAGAAGCTGAGGCAAAGAAGGATACCATCACGGCGTCTCATCCAACCCACCTGGGCGCAGGAAGCCCCGAAAGCCAGTGGAAGAGCCTGCCCGCAAGCCCACAGCGCCCCGTTCCCTCCACCGCTCCCCGTCTCTCGCGTCCCCGCCTGACCCCTTCCCTCCCGCCCGCACCCCACTCACCGGACTTGCCCACCCCGCGGCGCCCCAGGATGGCCAAGTTGACCTCGAGGGGTGCGCTCTGCTGCCCGCTGCCCGCGCGGGGTTTCCCGAACACCGAGGACATGGCGACGCTGCGGAGAGGGAGACGGGTGCTTGCCTGAGGGCCCCGAGCAGCGTGCCCGCCCGTAGCGGCCCTCGGGAGCGAGTGGCGGCCTCTCTGGCACTCGCGGCCCCGGCGTCGTCGGCCTCCCGGGCCCCGCGCCTAGCAGGCAGCCTTCCCGTGGCCAGGCCCGACCGTGCGGGGAGGAGGGGCCGGGGGAGCCCGGCGGGCGGGGCCGCCCGAGCGCCGCCAAACTCCTTGTAAGGGCTGCGGAGACCCCTGCGAGCGGAAAGGATCTCTGGCCGGCCGCGCCCCCCCAGGGCCTTGCTGGACCTCGAGGGCCGGGCGGCGCCGTCACCCTTCGGAGCGCCCCCCAAGACCCGGCGGGAAAGGACAAGTACCAGAGAGAGGGAGGCCAGGGATAGGGGCACTGAGGGGAGGGACGTTTCCAGCCTAGTCTGAACCTCTACTCAGTCATTTCCCATCAGCAAGAAGATCCACCCCTCCCTTTGTTTTACCCAGCTGGCCCCGCCTCCTCCTCCGGGAAGCCTGCCGGGTTCAACTCCGAGCCTGGTCCTTTCTCTGGATCACAAGCCAGCTCAGCCTTGGCACACAACTTCCCCGACCACATTACCCTGCCCTTCGGTGTGGGGACTCTCTGGCATCACTACAGAACCCGTAAAGAATCCTAACTTCTGGGAACGGGGTTGGGGGGCGGGGTGGGGAGCTGGGGGGAGACGACTTTACTAAGATTTCATGGCCAATCTGGGTCCAGCTTCAAGAAACCAAACCCATTCTGGATTATTGTTTTCTCCCTGATGGGAGCTAATGAGTCCCACGTGTTTGTGGCCTAGTGTGTAAATGTGGCATTTTATTCTAAAACCTGGCAGTCCCTCTTGCCTATGATTCTGGGATTGGTGGATGAGCCTGGCAGGGTCACCTGTCATTCCCCTTGAAACCCGGGGTAAATCTGGTCATGCTGGAAACAGGGCAAAGGGCTGGACATTTAGGATCTAGTGCCCGCTCTTTCACTGGGTGACCTTAGGCAAGTCATCTCACCTCTTTGGGCTTTGGTGTCCCCATCTATAATACTAAAGGAAGGGGGAAATAAATCCAATTCAAGCCTAATGGAGAGTGACAAGATAAACCCTGGGTTCCATGTCTGAGTACTTTCTAGAACCCTGTGGGACCTCTCTTTTGGAATACACTCCAGCCTTGGGTGGAGAAAGATATGGGAGTCTCAGAGACTTCTCACTGCAACCCTTCCCCTTCCAACCCCAAACCCCTATCCTCCCATAGCTAATCTACCCACCCATGTGCAAAAGAAACCAGGAAAACCCAGGTCAGCAGGCGGAGGGTCTGGAGTCAAAGCCTGATGGTAATAACTTCTCCTCAACCAAGAGAGAAAATTATTTTCCAGGACAGGACATGAATACCGACTCAGCCTAATAGTGTTTCTGGGAGATCATGGTAAACCAGCTGTGTTATTAAGACTCTAAGGTGTTGGGAGGAATTTGTTTAGATTACACCCACAGGCCAGAATCGCTCACAGAGCTAATGGCCAAGGGTTTTCCTTTGAGTTGTAGAAGGAGAAAAAGTGGGAGCCAAGTTCTAGCCACATCCCTGGGCTGGCCCTAGTCCTGGGAGGACAGACTGGTTCTGGGTGGGGCTATGGGGAGACTTGGTCTCACCGGAGAACTGCTAGAGAGAGGGCAGGCTGTGGACCCCCAGAGGCCCAACTGGGAGTAAACCTGGGCTCTGCTACTTCCCCACTTATGTGATTCTGGGGGAGTTATGTTCCTTATCTTTAAGACTCAGACCAACCAGTAGATGGGAGCTGCAAGAAGGCAGGTTCTAGCTCAGTGTGAGTGTGAAGTCTAATCACCTGAGCTGCCCATAGTTAGAAGGGACTGCTGTCTTTGGAAGAAGTGAGCCCCCTGACTCTGAAGGTAATCAAGGGGGTGACACTAAAAGGAGGTGTTGTAAGGAGACACCACAATGATTTGCAAGATGGGATGAGATGACCTTAACTCACTTCTATTTAAAAGATTTGAATTCTTTGCCAGCTGGTTACTCAGGCCCTCAGCTGTGACCGCTAAGTGCCCAAAGTCTGCCCCTCCTACGAGGCTTGGGAGGAAAACAGTGCCCATCTCACAGCTGCAACCACTCCCATTCCCCATCCTCAGCCTCCTCATCTGTGGGCTGCTTGTCCAGCACTCAGAAGTGCCCATTGTGGACCAGAAAGGCTCTTGGAATCAGTCACTTACTGCCAGACTGTGGAATAAGCTACTTTGTCCATCTGGGCCTCAGTTCCTCATTTTATTACTCCCTGTACATTTTCTCTCACATATCACTGTATTCTCAACCACTACCAACAGTTCCAAAATCTATCCAAAAACACAAAGGACTTCCCTGGTGGTCCAGTGGTTGAGATCCTGTGCTTCCACTGCGGGGGGCACGGGTTCAATCCCTGTTCTGGGAACTAGGGTCCCACATATTGCGTGGCGAGTCCAAAACAAACAAAACAAACAAATACAGTCAAATAATTATGGAAATTTGATATAGGAAATTTGAAGTGCTGAGTCAGACCTAAAAGATTAAAATATAAAAATTTCAACATTTCCACCTATGTCATTCCCTGGGGGGTACAATTTATTGAAAGGAATAGTCATTGTTTTTATACACAAATACCATCACCAAATTATTGACCTGTCTTGGGGATTTTTTAAAAATCTATGAATAATGTTGAGCTGAAAGGACTCTGATTTAAAGGATTTGAAATACACGTGTTTGGAATTCCTACCAATGAGAAATCACCATTGACTCTCAGGTGCCCTTCTTGGTCTATTTTTCAAAGACCCCAAACTCATTCAGAATTCCCAGAGTTGCAATATAATTAAATATCTATTAGACTAAGCCAATATGATAATAATCTCCTTGAATTATTCACAATGCTTAATGCACTTCTCTGTTTTTGTTTTTTGGGTTTTTTTTTTGTGTGGTATGCGGGCCTCTCACTGTTGTGGCCTCTCCGGTTGCGGAGCACAGGCTCCGGACAAGCAGGCTTAGCGGCCATGGCTCACGGGCCCAGCCGCTCTGCGGCATATGGGATCTTCCCGGACCGGGGCACGAACCCATGTCCCCTGCATCGGCAGGCAGACTCTCAACCACTGCGCCACCAGGGAACCCCCACTTCTCTGTTTTTTATCCATCTGTTCCTTATTATCATACTAAGAGGTAGTTATCACACCCATTTCATAGTGGAAGAGTTACAGAGACACCTCGTCTTTAAAATAGGGATGATATTAAGTATTAGATGAGATAACATGAAAATATTCCACCTAGAGGTTGGCCCATAGCCCAAAACAGCAAATGATAGTTCCCTGCACTCCTCTGGACATGAATAGCTCACGCTTCTCACCCAACTGCCAAGAAGCCACAACTGTTTTGTGACCAGGAATTTGGGCACTTTGGGTCAAGAGAGAGGTTATTCTGCTAGGGTCAGTATCCCAACCCTCCTTATCACCACCTCCCCACATTTGAGGCTCTTATAAGAGGCCCTGGGGCCCTCGAACTGCAGAGGATGTGGCCCCCCACCCAGCAGTGGGCTTGCAGCAGGTGCTCAATAGGTGGCTTTGGACTGAGTGGGGCACATACAGGTCTAGACAGGTAGGACTAGATCCTGCCCTTGCCACCCACCCCTACTCCCACCCCCAGAAGCCATTCCACATAAAGCTAACCTTTTGGGACCCCTTTGTGATGTCACTGCATTCCCTGGAGGCACAATATGACAACCACTTCTGTGATTTTTCAATTATAAATTCAGATGTCAAAACTGAACAGAACCTTAGAAGTCAGATCCAAGCTCCACTTTACAGATGAAGAACTGAGGCCTGGGGAACTTCCCTGGTGGTCCAGTGGTTGAGACTCCGCACTCTCAATGCAGGGGCCACAGGTTTGATCCCTGGTTGGGGAACTAAGATCCCGCATGGCATGGCCAAAAAAAAAAAAAAAAAGAACTGAGGCCTGGACAGGTTGGGTAGCTTTGCAAGCCAGTGGTAGGACCAGCATCAAAGCCCAGCAGGAATCCTGCCTCCTAGTCCAGTGCTCTTCTTCAGGTCTAGGCAAGCTCATCACTACCCTGTGTGCAGAAATACCACCATGGGTGGCAAAGGCCAGGGGTCACCCATCAGGCAGGAGGGCCAGGAGGTCACAGTTGGAGGGAACTTCAGTCTCATATGGTTCAACACCTTCATTTATAGTGGAGGGTCGGAAGGGGAATTGTGCAGGGTGGTGGAGCTGGGCCCAGTCCTCCACCAGATTGCAGGCTCTCGTGGGTCAGGGGTTGTGTCTCCTCCATCAGACTGGGGATTCCTACTTAGGTTAGGGCTCAGAAGTCCACCAGATCCCTCAGTGTGCCAATCACTGCAGATAGAGAGATGTACAAGGTGGGGCGTGTGCTCTAGAAAGGCTCAGGGTCTGACACAGAGCCACTTTCCTTGCCTCCACCCTCAACCTTGCTAAGTAGAGAGGGAGGTTGGTGTGGGGTCGGGCAGAGCCTGGGAACTCCGTGGGCTGCCCACAGCCATGACAGTTTCCTTGTCCTCTCCAAGTCCCAGAGGGACATTTGTTGTCCGGGTGGAGGAAACTCTCACCAGCTGCAGAAAACACCCCACTGGGGCCTTGGGCACAGGGCCAGAGTGCTGATCCTGGACTCAGCCTCAGAGTCATGACCCCCCACCTTGGTTGACCCCCTCCGCACTTCCTGGCTGCTGAGGGTGGGAGCCGGGTGTGTGCACTAGCCCTCCAACCCACTGAAATCAGGGATGGACTTGTGAAAAACTGGGACTGGGAGGGAACTTCAGCCAGTAGGGCGTTCGTGCTCCTTCCCACTCCTGCTCTCAGGAGAGGTGCAGGAAGTGGTTCTGTCTGTCTACCAGTTACTAGGTGCCAGGAACAGGCCATCTGGGGAGGGAACTGTGGCCCCCTGGGGGTCAGCCCCTTCCCCACCCGCCCCTGGCAGGAGGCAGCTGCTTCCCTTCCTGAAGAAAAGGCTGATGCAGGTGAGGAGAGGCACCTGGGCTGGGGCCTGGGGTCAAGTGGACGGGGTTCAATCCATCCCACATCTTCATTCATAACCAAGGCAGAGCCCATTCCATCTCTAGGCCTCCCTTTCCTCATCTGTGAAATGAGAACAGTCAGACACTCTCCCTATCCTTGAGACCACTAGCAAGGACAGAGTCAGGACTGGGCACGGCAGAGCCCACTTTCCTCCAAGGAGGGGCTGTCATGCTTTCAGCCAACGTCTAGCCTCAGGGAAGGAGAAAAGCTGGCAGAGGGCCTGGGATAGTATCCGTGGGGACTCCTGCCCACCCCCTCTATCTCTTCCTCCTCTTCCTGTCTGGTCTCTGGGGCAGAGTCTTGCATATTTCTGGCTGCCGCCTCCAGGCTTCTGGCTTCCCAGGCTCACACAAGTGGTCCCCACATCCCAGCCCTGCTCTAATGGGGTGAACTGGGTGGGAGTCCCCGGCAAGAAAGGCACACTTGTGTTGGGTCTGCAGATTCATACTTGAGGATCTGTGCATGCGTGTGTCTTGGGGGGAGGGAAGTTCTCCTGCTCCCTTCCCAAGTACAGCGTTATCACTGGGAGCCACTGAGCCACCCCAGCCCTCCTGAAGAAGACCTGCTGCTGAACATCTCCTGAAAGGCAGATACATCCTACACAGGGCTAGGCCTCAGTTAACCCACCTGTAGAACAAGGTAGCAGGAGAAGATAATCACCAAGCTCCCTTCCGGCTGACATTTTGGAACCCGGAGTCTTAGGTGGTCACCCAGGGAAGTTCTGGGCAAGGTGGGCAGCAGAAGGCCTGGGGCTGTCTGCGTCCAGACCCTGGGCAATTCCCTGTCTGATCCTCTACTGTAAGTGAAGGGGGTGAACCATAGGAGACTAAAATTCCTTCCAACTGTGACCTCCTGGCACAAAGTGACTGCCCAGCATCTGTAGCACAGGGAGGAAGCAGAGCACAACGGTTAGAGACGCAGGCTCTGGGGTCAGACTGGCTGCACTCCAGTCCTAGCTTTGCTGCTCTCTGGCCATGTCATCTCGGGCATGTGAGTGAACCTCTTGGTGACTCAGTCTCCTCATCTGTGAATTTAATAATATCTGACTCATGCATGCTGTAAGCAATAAACGGATAATATCTATCAAACGAGGGGAAATAATAGTTATTTTCTCACCTGATTGCTGCGAGGATTATAGACGTTCAGGTGCTGACAAAATGCCTGACAGTGCAATTTAAGTGTTGCATATTATTTCAAGAAGCCTGTCTCCTTCCCATCCACAGACATATAGTCTCCTCAGCAGCCCCACTTTCCTTTTCCCAAGATCTGAGCTATACAGCAATGGACGAGTGGGGAGTAGCAAGAGGGGAACAGACACCAGCTTCCCACACCCATCCCGAGTCAGGGAATACTTCCACATTCAGGGACTTACTGAACGTTCACCTGTTAACCAAGCATTTTTACAGAGAAGGAAATCGAGGCTCAAAAAGAGATTGGTCTAGGGGCTTCCGTGGTGGTGCAGTGGTTAAGAATCCGCCTGCCAGTGCAGGAGACACGGGTTCAAGCCCTGGTCCGGGGAGGTCCCACATGCCGCGGAGCAACTAAGCCCGTGCGCCACAACTACTGAGCCTGCGCTCTAGAGCCCACGAGCCACAACTACTGAAGCCCGTGTGCCTAGAGCCCGTGCTCTGCAACAAGAGAAGCCACCGCAATAAGAAGCCCGCACACCGCAACAAAGAGTAGCCCCCTGCTCGCCGCAACTAGAGAAAAGCCCGTGCGCAGCAACGAAGACCCGACGCAGCCACAAATTAATAAAATTAAATAACCATTAAAAAAAAAAAAAGAGAGATTGGTCTAGCCCAGAGTCAGGGGCAGAGGCCCAAGCCAAAAGAAAACCTACTCTGGACCCCAGCCCGGCCCACTCTACGTGTTCCACCTCTGCCTCTCCCTCGGGCACCCAAGTACCCCTGCCCCACCAACCGAAAGCGTGAGCTAGGTATTCATCCCGTCCTTGCTCTTTCCCAGCTGAATGACCTTGAACAAGTCATGTAAATTCTCTGAGCCTCATTCCGAACACTGTACAGACACTGTCGAAATACCGTGAAACAGGTGTTATTATTGGCCCCATTTCGAAGAAACAGAGGGCCAGAGTTAGGGTACCTGCACGAGGGCTTACAGCTGCTTTAGTGCAGGTTAAATGGGATACTTTGTAAACTGCCCTCATAGTGCCCTGAATGCAGTAGGTGCCCGGTATATGGTCACCATTATTACTATTTTTCTTACGGAAGTGAGTGACCCGGCAGGTCTCCAGATGCCCTCCGGGCCCTCGGCCATCCAGCCCGCTGGCCACCACATCACATGAGCCGTACTATCTTTAGCCAGGAAGATATTTATATGCCCCGGGTAAGTTTTTGCTGGTACGGGGGAGCCCCGGAGTCGGTGACCGCTGCATCCAGGCCCCCGGAGGCGGCCTCCGCGCCTGGGCCCGCCATGCCGCAGGGCCCTGGGGCCCTGATGCAGGTGTGGGTGGGCAGCCAGCTCTTCCAGGCCGACCAGGCCCTGCTGGTGGAGCACTGCGGCTTCTTCCGCGGCCTCTTCCGCTCGGGCATGAGGGAGGCGCGCGCGGCCGAGGTGCGCCTGGGCGCTCTGAGCCCGGACGGCTTCCGCACCATGCTGCAGGTGCTGCGCGGCGAAAGGCCGGCGCTGGCAGCCCCCGACGAGCTGCTGCAAGCCGTGGAGTGCGCCGCTTTCCTGCAGACGCCGGCGCTGGCGCGCTTTCTGGAGCACAGCCTCACGTCGGACAACTGCGCGCTGCTGTGCGACGCTGCCGCCGCCTTCGGCCTGCACGACGTCTTCCACAGCGCCGCGCTCTTCATCCGCGACAGCGCCGGCGAGCAAGCGGCCGAGCTGGCGCTACCCGAGGCTCGCGCCTACGTGGAGGCGCTGCGACCCAGCAGCTACGTGGCCGTCAGCACTCACGCGCCGGCGCCCGGCTTCTTGGAGGACGCATCGCGCACCGTGTGCTACCTGGACGAAGAAGAGGACGTGTGGCGCACGCTGGCCGCGCTGCCTCTGGAGGCCAGCACGCTGCTGGCCGGCGTGGCTACGCTGGGCAACAAGCTCTACATCGTGGGGGGCGTGCGGGGCCCCAACAAGGAAGTGGTGGAACTGGGCTTCTGCTACGACCCCGACGGCGGCACGTGGCGCGAGTTCCCCAGCCCCCACCAGCCGCGCTACGACACGGCGCTGGCCGGCTTTGACGGCCACCTTTATGCCATCGGGGGCGAATTCCAGAGAATGGCCATGAGCTCCGTGGAGCGCTACGACCCGGCCGCGGGCTGCTGGAGCTTCGCGGCCAACCTGCCGCAGCCAGCTGCCGGCGTGCCCTGCGCCCAAGCCCGCGGCCGCCTCTTCGTGTGTCTGTGGCGGCCAGCCGACACCACGACCGTGGTGGAGTACACGGTGATGGCAGACGCGTGGCTGCCCATAGCCGAGCTGCGGCGCCCTCAGAGCTATGGCCACTGCATGGTGGCCCACCGCGATAGTCTCTACGTGGTGCGCAACGGACCTAAGGATGACTTCCTGCACTGCGCCATCGACTGCCTTAACCTGGCCACGGGCCAGTGGACAGCGCTGCCCGGCCAGTTCGTCAACAGCAAGGGCGCGCTTTTCACGGCCGTGGTGCGCGGCGACACCGTCTATACGGTCAACCGCATGTTTACGCTGCTCTATGCCATTGAGGGTGGTACCTGGCGGCTGCTCAGGGAGAAGGCCGGCTTCCCACGGCCCGGCTCCTTGCAGACCGTTCTCCTCAGGCTGCCTCCCGGTGCCCGGGGGCAGGTGGCCTCCACGACGCCAGAACTGTGACCCCCTGGGCTGGGCTTTAGGAGGGGATGCCCAGAGTCTTCTCTGAGCCATGGCTGAGTCTATTAGACTGGCCTTAGGAGCTGCTGGGAACTTCTCTCTCCCTGCCCCAGGTGAGAAATCGGGGGCCTTGTGCCTTCTGCTTCTGGTGGTGTGAACGTGTCCAAGGATCTCAGGAAGCAACGACTCTGGCATCTCAACCCTCAAACTACTTGGGCTGTCTTGAGAGCTGCTGGGTCACAATGTCCGTGGAAGGGATAGGGGGTAGGATTTCAATAATCCAGGCTTGTGTGTGAATGGGCCAGTAATTGAGCACCAGCTGGGAGTGGGTTAAGTGATGTTAATCAAACTGACAGGCAAGAATTAGGCACCTACTGTGTGCTCAGCAGGGTGCTGCGCCTAATGTGACTGTAGTTGACAGACAGGGGTCCATAAAGCTTAGAGTCTTGCCAAGGACAACAAAAGGTTTACACACATTTGTCTAGATCCACAGAGGGCTGAAGGCAACAGGGCAAAAACAAACAAAAAAACCCAAACCCTGCAATATAATAAAGTCCTGAAGAAATCAGGGCAAAGGGAAAATAGGGAGAGGAAAAATATGTTACTCCAGGCAGAAGGGTAGTAAACTGTATGAAGAAGACAGGCAGGATAATTAGCTGCTAAATGGGGAGATTCAGAAGAGGAGAGACCGGGAAAGCTGGAGCAGATGGGAAGAGTCTGTGAGCCCCGCCTTTAAGGCAGAGCAGCTGTAGATGGAGGCCTTTGGGGAGGCAGTGAGGCTGCACTGGCTTGTAGAGACAGAAACTGAGCTGAACCTGGAGTGAGACCTGTGAGGGAAAAAGGGTTCCCCATACCCTCTAATGGGATGTGGGCCTGCAGGGGAGAACCCAGTTGGAAGTCCCTTATCCACTGCCCTTTTTGTCATCACTCCAGGGCAATAGACTATTAATTTCCATGACTTCAGGTTACTCAAGGTATGAGCCCAATTTTGGGCAGGTCTAACTGCCTCATCTTCCTCACCTGTATCCCTTCCTCTACATTCTACAGGTTAATTCTTTCCTCCTAGCCTCCACTCTTGCCATTCCCTGGACCTGGAACGCCGTTCCTCTTCCTCTCTCTCTCTTGGCTCTGTGCCTACCTTCTCTCTGCAGGGTTGGCTTTTCCCGACGATGGCTGCGTGCATTGCTCATTGGACCCCTGGCTGACGTCCTTTTCCACGTGTGTATGTGCACATGTGTGCAGCCATGCACATATGTAGATAGCAAGAGCAGAGATGCTTTTGTGCTGTCAGCTGAGCTGGGACACTTTCCCACCTACAGAATAAAATGACGATGTCCTCCAAAAGAACATGTCTACGCAACAGAAACAGACTCACAGACATAAAGGACAGCCTTGTGGTTGCCAAGGGATAGGAGGGGTCAGGGAGGGAAGGATTGGGAGTTTGTGATTAGTAGATGCAAACTATTATATGTAGGATGGATAAACAACAAGGTCCGACACTATACCACAGGGAACTATATTCAATATCCTGTGATAAACCATAATGGCAAAGAATATATATATGTATATGTATGAGTCACTTTGCTGTACAGCAGAAATGAACACAACATTGTAAATCAACTATACTTCAATAAAATTTTTTTTAAAAGAAAAACATGAGGTCCTGGGATTTCCCTGGTGGTGCAGTGGTTACAAATTCACCTGCCAACACAGGGGACATGGGTTCGATCCCTGGTCCAGGAAGATCCCACATGCCGTGGAGCAACTAAGCCCGTGTGCCACAACTACTGAGCCCACGCACCGCAACTACTGAAGCCTGCACACTCTAGAGCCCGCGCTTCGCAACAAGAGAAGCCCCCACATGCTGCAAAAGCCCATGCACAGCAACGGAGACCCAACACAGCCAACAAATAAATAAAATAAATAGTTTTAGAAACAAACCAAAAACATGAGGTCCTGAAAGACATCAGGCTGTAGAGATCACTAGTTAGGGACCTGCTGCTGACCTCTGGTGCTGACCTCTGGTGTTAGATGAGGACTCTTATCTTGCCTCTAGAGTACCCTGACCCTGGTTTCTGGTCAGATGCCCAGCTCAGTCCTCCAGCCTCTCCAAGCCTCTGGGCAGACTTCTCCGAGTGGTCCTAAGTGGTCTCCATCCTCCAAGACCCAAGGGCCGTGGGAAATCCTGGCCTCATCACAAATGGAGAATGCAGCATCAGCCTGGCACCTCCTGGGCATGGAGCCTAGTGTCTGGGCTGCCCCTCATTGCCTCCTCCCCTGACCTATGTTCCTGTGCCAAGCCCTGGAGAATGCTGCCCTCAGAAGCCTGGGACCTTTTAGGCCTGGATTAATTTAATCTGATGAGTCACAATAATAAATCCTGACTTGGGCATCCTGTGAATGATATGCAAAGTGCTTTCACATCCATCTCCCCACTCCAGCCCTACCTCAGTCATGTGAGTTGGGTAGCTTCTCCCAACTGATGAGATGTGTGAGGTTCAGAGGTCAAGTGACTGGCCCATGCCACAGAGCCCCTCACTTTTTTGTTCTATCGATATGTAATTTTATTCACATGTCAAAGATTTATCTAACTCATTAATAAGGGAACCAAAAGAATGGTAGGGCTGGTTCAAAGGCACATTTGAGAGACAAGAGATCTGTATATGTTGTTGGAAAACATATACTGAAATAAGCTTGCCAAGTACAGGTAAAGCCGGTTGGTGTCTTACAGGGAAGAAAAACATAACTTTTGTGGTTCTCTACTGGACTAAATTCCTTTTCATCTTCACATACATGCACATACATACTTGTACATGCAGCTACGTTAGCATGTAACTTTACAAAGTCAGGACCCTAATCAAGAGTAAATAGTAGAACAAAGGCACAGTCTCCTAGAGAATTAAATAACTCTTAGTGCTTCAACTCTGCCCCAGAATCACACTGAAAGGACATGCAGTCCTCCTTTTGCCTATTTTCAAGTTACGGATAATTTTTCTCAACAGCACAGACCGCTCTCCTCCTTGCTCACTCCTGATCAGTGCTAAGTGCACTTGCAGTCTTGAGATCCATTAGCTCATCTGCTCTCTCAACCCACAGAGCTTTGTTTGTCGGCTTTTAGAGCTGGCTGCGTGGACCAGCCCAGACAGGTCTGCTGGCTCCAGCGTTCGGTCGTCCTTAGGTCTAGACCAACCCTTCCTGAGACGCCTTTTATGTGTAATAAGCACACAGTGTTCACAGAGAGCGTTCCCACAGTGGACTTATTTAAGCTTTGTAAGAATTTTAAGAAGGTAGGCAGCTTGGCAACATCCCCACTCCCTTCTTAAAGATAAAGGAAAAAAAAAAACCCAAACACCCAAAGGTCGTGGGTGACTAGAAGAGGCACAGGTAGGAAGTGGCAGAGCCTGGCTTTGAACCCAGAGCCATGTGCTGTTTTGTGTCACTGCCTCTCTGCTTGACTGACATCCTGGGACGGACGGGGTAGTTCTGCCAGTCTCCTTTACACTCCCCTCCCTGTTACCCTTCTCTCTGTGCCTCTTCTCCTTGGGGTTCATCTGCCTCCCTGCATTCAGCCCCTTTCTCTCCTCCTCCTGAGATAGAAAAATTAACTGTCCTGGGTTCTCTTGCCTTAGGATCTAGCTGGTAGAGGAATGGCCCCCTTCACGAGGGTGTTAATGACTGAAGGCCTTGGCAGGTATCTGCACTTAGACAGATACTCCCTCCCTCTCACAGTGTGGGGAGGTTTTCACAATCCAGCCCACCTTACCCTCTGGCCTCACAGGTCAGGCTGCATTGTCTCTTCCTGTAGCCTGCCACCCTCAGCAAGGATGGTTACCATGTCTGGTTTGCAGGTGAGGAAATCAGCAGAAAGCTGAAATGGGTCACCAAAAGTCACACAGCCAATCAAGTGGAAGAGCAAGGACCTGGGACCAGGATTTGGGATTCTCAGCCTCTCATACCCTGGCATCCAGACTTGACCACTGCATGAAGGTGTTTGGGGATGCGAGGCAGCTGCAGGAGGGCAAATTACAGAGATACTTAGAGGTTACTAAGCCCAGAAGGCTGGGTTTGAAATCTCTCTGTGCCTGCCCAGAGGGACACTCTAAGAAGTTTGTCCTTCCAGAGAGATCTACACACACACAAACACACACACACACACAGGGCTTAATGCAGCAAGGAGCATCTTCCTGAACCTCCATGACAGCCCTGCAGCCCCACTCTCTGGAGCTCTCTCCAGTCTTCTACAAACTTTCTCCTTCACCCTGACTCTGGATACCCTGCACCCAAGCTTTCCTCTCCCTGGGAATCATCCTGGTTTGCTTACATAGCCTGCCTGACAGAGGCAGAAGGAGACACCAGCCCTTCCCACACTCTACCCAGGGCCTGCTTCCCTGCTGGCCTCTCTTTGGCCTGCTCATATGGGCAGAGTCAACCTGATGATATGCCAGCCAGACCCTGTTGCTTTCCTGCTCAGACCCCTGGGTGCTCCTCATCTCCCTTGAGTGAAAGCCCAAGTCCTTTCAGGATCCCCTGCCCATTTCCTCCCTGACTTTATCTATCACCGCTCTCCCCCTGGCTTCACTGCTCTTCTTCAGGTACCCCAAGCACGCTCCCACCTCAGGGTCTTTGCACCGTGACCCTCTGCCGGGCACACCTCCCTCCCTTAGCTGCCTGGCTCACTCCCCACCTCCTATGGGCCTTTGCCCAAATGTCACTTTCATTCTGAGGCCTTTCCTGACCACCCTACGTAAAATCTACCTCCCCCTTCTCTGCGTTCCCTACTCATTTTCCTGTTTCCTTTCTTTCCATAGCATCTAGCATCATCTCCTATGCTCTATTTTTACTTGTTTAGTGTGTGTTTCCTTCTACTAAAGTTGAGCTCCATGAGGGCGGAGATTTGTGTCTGTTTGTTCACTGCTGTATCACCAGGACAGTGAACAGAACACAGTAGGGGCTTAATAAATTTTGAATGAATGAATGGTGCTCAATGGATGTCAAAAGAATAAATGAATTAATCACATGGTCAACCAATCAAAGGAAAAACCCATAGAGAGAGGCTGTCGGATTTCAGAGGAGAGGGGTATCATTTCTGGCAGGGGTTGGGGTGGGCGGGTGACTAGGGGAGACCTTCATGAGAGGGTGCACAGCACACCGTGGGAAGAGTGGGATCTCAGCACAGCATCAGCTCAGAGGCCGCTTCTCTGGCTCCAGTGGAGGGGAGGGATTGGAAGTGCTAATCATCCCATGAAGAATTGCTCCTCTTGGCGGTGGAATACACACAGAGCTGGTATGTTTATTTTCCTTTGGCCCCAAACAGCTGGGCCTCTTTTTCATCCTAATTGCTTTGCTTCAAGTTGCTGTCACTTCCCAGGAACAGTGGCAAGTTTAACTGCTGGTGGGAGACACAGCTGTCGGCAGACAGGCCACCTCTGAGCAGGCCCATTGTGGCCGTGGAATACGGGACGCCCATGGAGGGGGGTCTCCCGGGACTCATCCCAGCAGTGTCCTCTGAAACCCTCATGATTCTGCCCCAGCTGAAGTGGGGCGCCTCTCTCTCTGGCAACTAACAAAAGGTAAAGGGGTCCTTTTGTAGGGCTGCAGGGTCTTGGAGCAGGATATAAGCATCTCATCTAACCCCTCTTTTTACAGGGAGGAAAGGTAAGTTGGCAGGGGGCGGGGCAAATAACTTGCCTGGAGACACACAGCAATGCAGTGGACCACTCTGAGCTAAGACCCACATCTGTAGAATCCTCTTCCCGTCACACCATGCTGCATCTCTCGTGTTGCCTTCCAGGACACCCATGAGTAAGATTCCCCAAAATGACCCATCAGGCCTTCCCTCCCCGATTCCAGACCTCCATCCTTACTTTTTCCAGTAAATATCACCCCCTCTTGCGTCACATTAATTCAGCACTCTGCTTTCATTCAGCAGATAGAGACAAAGGACTTGGTCTCTAATGGTGGTATTTGGGCACCTGGGCCCTTCACATCACACACACACACACACACACACACTCACAATTTTGACAACTCTAAGGGTGGCCTTATGACTTTGGCCCACTGTGCTTTTCTTTCCAGTAACATATTTTCATTCTCACTGGAGCCTTCAGGGATGGGCCTAGCCCCACAGTCCTGATTAGCAGA
This sequence comes from Neophocaena asiaeorientalis asiaeorientalis, assembly GCF_003031525.2. Classification (NCBI taxonomy): domain Eukaryota; kingdom Metazoa; phylum Chordata; class Mammalia; order Artiodactyla; family Phocoenidae; genus Neophocaena; species Neophocaena asiaeorientalis. Next base: position 1,927,503 of record NW_020185332.1, on the reverse strand, counting down.
GGGAATTTCAGGGGCTCAGAGAGGGGGCGAGTGTTGGTTTGGGGAGGAAACAAGGTGCTGAGGCTCTGCCTTCTGACCATGGGAAAGTCTCTTCACCTTTCTGATATTAAGGTGTCTCGACTCTAGACAGGGAGGGTAATTCCTGTCCCAGAGGATGGTTATGAGAGTCAAATATGACCTAGAGGCTAGCACAGGTTATGCTCACCATCCATATTCCTTTCTCCTCCCTCCCCCTCCTCACCCCTTATTGAGACCCTTTCTGTGAGACAGGCATGGGTGGGATGAGCCAAACATGGCCCTGCAATCCACGCATTTACCACTCCGTGAGGAAGCAGGATGGCGGAACAGGTAAGCATCGGCTTTGGCATCGGGAGACCTGGGTTCATATTCTGGCTCCATCACTTGCCAGCTGTGTCATCTTGGGCAAACTCGGTTTCTTTATAAAACGTTGAGGATGATAAGGCTTACCGTACAGAGTTGTTGTGCAGGTAGATCACGGGAAGCCCCTGTAGCTCTCCCAGGAGGGAGGGAGGTTGGAGCCTGAGTGTGAAGAGCCTTGAACGCCAGGCTGAGAACGTGGGCCTGTTCTGTAGGAAAAGGGAGCCATAGCAAAGGTTTGAGGTGGAGACTATGGAAGACGGATATCGTGCTTCTCGAATTTCAATACCAGGCCCCTCGCCCGCCCTGCCTGCCCCTCTAGAGCCACTCTCCCCTCCCCCTGCCTCCCGCCCCAGGAGGCTGCCCTGCTCTCTTGATTTTGGCTCCCCATGGGGGCACCTGAAGAAGACAAGGGGTAGGGAGGAGTGGGAGGTCCAGGGACTTCGTTGGTGGCTCCCTCCTTTGCCGGGCTGCCTCACACTGACTTCTTTTCCTCCACTGACCAGAGTCACAGCTCCTGTCAGGTCGCCCTTCCTGTGCAGCCCTCTCAGTCTCCAGGTTGTGGTGGCCACCTCTCCCCTCCCCCTGCAGGCCTGGGGGTGGTGAGAGACCCACTGTTGCCAGCCCGGCACTATCCCTATAGTAGTAGCCTCCGTCTCTTTCCTCAAGTCTCCTCTAAGGACGTGATCTGACTTGCCATCTCTTTCCTGCCATGATCCGTGCCCTGTTCGCTCTGGCTCTCGTCTCTCTGGGCATCTGTCACCGAGTGGCTTGGTTTGCTACAGCAAAGGATACAGGCTTACCTCGCATTACTGCACTTCACTTTATCGTGCTTCGCAGATGTTGCTTTTTTTTTACAAATTGAAAGTTAGTGGCAACCCTGCGTTGAGCAAGTATCACGCCATTTTTCCAACAGTACTTGCTTACTTTGTGTCTCTGTGTCCCATTTTGGTAATTCTCACAGTATTTCAAACGTTTTCATTATTATTATATTTATTATGGTGATCAGTGATCAGATGTTACTGTTATAATTGTTTGGGGGTGCCATGAACTGCGCTCATATAAGACTGTGAACTCAATGGATAACATTAGTTTTTATGTTATTTTCCATAACATAACATTTTGTGGAAAAACCCAAACGGACTTTCTGGCCAACCCAGTAGAATACAATATAGTGTAAACATAACTTTTACACGCACTGGGAAACCAAAAAATTTGTGTGACTCACTTTGTTGTGATATTTGCTTTATTGAAGTGGTCTGGAACCGAACCCGCAATATCTCTGAGATATGCCTGTTCTGGAAAATGTCCATCTCAGTATCTTGGCCTGATTACACAGTGATGGGAATCAGAGAAACGTCTTACCAGAAGGGGTGGTGCCTCAGTGACCGGAAGCTAGGGCCTTGCCTCCCAAGCCACTTGAATTTGAGGGGAAAAAAGTGACCTTTAGAAGCTCTTGGAGGAGTGGCTGGGAATGAAACCACCAAATGCATGAGCTCCAGGGAGCACAGCTTCTGCTGCCCCCTCCCAAGTGAGGGACCAGGCAGGTCTGCAGCCCTGGCCACTAGGCAGGGCCTGGTTCTCCACTGCCTTGGTCAGACCTGACCTTTACTAGGTTTAACCAAGGGGTGCTGAGGGGGACAGCAGGGAGCCCTAGAGACATTTATTCCAGGCCCAGCCCTGCCACCCATTTGCTGGGTGATGTCGCACCCGATGCTCTACCTCTCTGAGCCCCACTTAGCATCTGTCACTGAAGATGACAGCCTTTGGTGCACACATTTGCTGTGTGGTCAAGTGAGGGGATGTGTGCACATGTTCACTGGTGGTCAAGTGAGGGGACGTGTCTGCAGGCCCGTGTTGAGGGTAACCCAGTGCTCCAGCTTCTAGCTCAGACTTTCTGGATTCTAACTCAGTTCTAGCACTTTCTGACCAGGTGACCTTGGGCAGTTCTTAACCTCTCTGAGCCTCAGGTGGCATCTGTCAATGAAGACTGTTGGGAGGTGAGCGAGCTAGTACACAGAAGGAGCTTAGGATAGTACCGGGCCCACAGCAAGTGTCAGTAAACCCCAGAAAACTTTCCACCCTCAGGCGAGGTCAGTGGGTTATCTTGCCAGTAGCAGTCGCTCTGGCTTCAGATGGAGAAGGCAAATAATGTCTACATGGTGTGGTTGGGAACCTCAAAGAGGGTCTTTGGCCTTGAAAGCATCTTTCACCATTCTTCCTGGTTGGCCATTATCTCCAGAGTGTAACCCCGGGACCCTGCACTGTCTTAGGGTCATAGGCCTGGTGGGGTGGAAGGGCAGGCATGTGAGTCCTCTCACCAGACACTGAGACGGTGTCATCCCTGTGATCCTTGGGCCCCAGCCCCTGTACCCGAAGGCACTGAACGCTTGGGGAGCTCAAAATACTTCTCTTAGCTTCAGCAGCAGTGACCTACCTTGAAACCCGAGAACAACTATCACTCAGCCATTTCCTTGGCCACCTGCCCCCACGTAGCCTGGCATCGGGGTGGGCAGAGCAAAGCTGCTCATCACACAGACAGGACTGGTCACCTTCTTGACCAGCAGTGCCCACCCCTCTCCTCAGAGCTCAGCCTGGTCCACCACAGAGAGCATGGTCACTGCTTCCAGCCTGCTCAGGGACAGTGACCCATGCTTGTTTCTGTCCAGCCCTGCTGCCATCAAAAAGGGGCCATGTGCTCCCCAAAGGAGCACATCACAGGGCTCATGAGCCAACTTGGACCTCTGTCCCTTCCACGGAGCACTAGGGGCCTCGTGCATATTAGCACCGGCACCCTCCCAGCAGCCACAGGGATGCCTTACTCTGGTCCCAGAGTAAGGACCTTACTCTGGTCCCTTACTCCAGGCTCTGAGGGGCTGGGCACTAAGGAATGGGGACCGGCTGCCTTTGTGCCCTGAAACCACTGTGCTGATAGTGTCATCCCAAGTACCCAGAGCTTCCCTTAATACTTTCTGGTGAGTCTTTCACCTGGCAATTCAGTGAAACGTCTACAGAAGCCAGTTACCTTCGGCATGGCCACTCCCCAGAGGGCTAACTTTCATGGTTTCCCTCCTCCCCTACCTTCCTCCCTCTTCCTTCTGCAAACACTCAGAGTACCTCCTCTACCACAAGCTGCACCAGGCATGGGGGCAGAGAGACAAAGTGAGTTCGGTCCCCACCCCCAGGGCTTCACGTGGAATGACGGAGGTGCCCCGTCAGCAGTTACAGGACCACAAGGTGTCTCTGATGGATACAAGCCCCTTGGTGAGACCCAGGACCTCCAAGCCTCCTGGCTGCCCATGCCTCGGCCCATATTTCCCTCATCCTGCTTTACAGCCTTAGACTTTTCTCTAGATTCGAGGGGTGACAGGACACCCTCTGCCCCATTTGGCGCTGCCTTTACTCATATTCTCTCATTGCATCCAGCAGGGTGCTTTGGTTGTCAGCAAGAGAAAACAACTTTGGCTAAGTTAAGGAGAGCAGAATTCTAGTGGAAGGATGTTGGGTAGCTCTAGGCTCCCAGGGATGGTCAGAGCACTGGCTGAGAAAGGACAGAATGAGTGTGCTCAAGGTTCCAAGGTGACATGCCAGAGTTGGCCTGGCCCTGTGCAGGTGACATGTGCCCGCCCCCTGGTCAGGAGAGGACAGGGCACTTTGACAACAAGATGACCCACAGCTGGGGGAGGTAATTCCTCCAGGTTCACTGGGTATCATTTAAAAATAAGGGAGGGGCTAACCAAAGGTTTATCCAAGTTTGCTTTCTACATCAATAAACTCTGCCAAATACTCAACAAAAAAAAGGGAGAATGGCCCCTAGCTGGGTGGCCAGAAAACAGCAGTGCTCACTATGGTCTCCCTTCCATCCCCCATGTTGGCACCACTGTGTCAACTCTGTAGCTCGCTGGCTGCAGCATCAAATCCAAACTCCTCAAGGCCCAGCCATAGCCCTCCAGGCACACTGAGGAGCTCACCAGTTCCCTCCCACCCCAGGTGGTCTCATGCCTGGGTGACAGTGGCCTGGAATGCCCTTCCTCTCCTTCTCCATGTGAAGAACTCCTGCCCATCCTGCAAGACCCAGCTCAGTTGTGCCCCCTCCTGGACGACACCTCGTGCCAGCCTGAGGTTCATCTCTCAGCCTGGCTCAAGCTCCTGCGGGTGGGGGCTCACCTCTGCCTGGAGGCTGCCCTCCCTGCACCAGCATTGGTGGCTTAGGAGCTGTGTCTGTCCCCATGGTGGAGCTCCTGATGCTCTCCCCGCCACCCCCCATCTCCTCCTTGTGCCGAGCACAGGGTCGGCGGAGGTTCATGACATTGCTTGGCTGCTGAGGGTTTCAGAGTCTGTGATTAAGCCATGCCTTGGGCTGGCCTGTCCTGGGTCCCTGGGTCCCCAGCCCCCTGGCTTCCATCCTTCCACTCTCACCCGGCACCCAGTGAATGTCTCTGTTCAGCCTGGAAACATTTTCTTAACGACAAAAAATAAATAAATAAATAAAATCATAGGTTAAAAATCTCGAGCAATAAAACAGCAGATGACGTTGAATGGGCAACTTCCCAGAGGACACAGAACACACGTCTCCTGAGTGGGTGGCCTTATAAGGACAGGTTCAGGAGGAGAATGGGCAGGAGGCAGAGCCACCCACCAGCAGAGGGGGAGGTTGGCATGGGGGTGGGTGCCCCACCATTGGGCCGGGAGTGGAGCCAGCAGGCTAGGACCCAGCTCCACCAGAGGAGGGGGAAAAGTACCACCTCCAGAGGTCCTCGCTGGGCCAAAGCCCGCCTGTCCTTCTGCCTTCCCGGCTTCAGCAGCACAGGCTCTGACCTGCTGCCAGCCAGCTGCCACGCTGCCCTACACCGCCCAGCCGAGCACCAGGAAGCCGCCCACCCTAGGACAGGCCATTTCTCATTCTTCTTCCTACTTCCCTGCACTCGTGGCCCAGCAGGGCTTGGCACCCAGCTGGCACCCAGTAAAGCTGTATTGGCTGGAAGATTAGTAAGTGAGTGGTTGTTTGGTGGTAGTTTTAGCTCATCAGCTGGGCTGTAACGCCTGGAATACAGGGGCAGTGCCTTCTCAGGGAGTCCAGTGCACAGCTGAGCAGGTGCTTAACAAAGGATTTGGTGCTTGAGTGGGGCCTGCCTTTGAGTAGAGCTGAGCAATCAGTTCTTACCTCACTCAGGATCACTTTGTCCCCGGCACGAAGGCACACACCTCCACAGCTGCTCCAGAGAATGCCTGTGACAGGGGCTTCACTCCTCCTGAGGACAGTGTATGTGTGGGTATAAGAGAGAGAGGGAGTTTCTAGGAGATTCTTGGTTGTTTAATGGTTCCTCTGAGCCCAGCATGTCTGGGAACAAAGCCCTCACCCTTGGGGTCAGAGGGTGAGGGGAGGTGTGCACCAGGAGGCCCTGTACTGAGGGAGGGGCTCTGGAAGCCTCCCCCAATCTCATTAGGAAAGACTCTTTCCAGAGCTCCCAAAAGCCCCAAATCCTCCTTGAAGTGAGTCTAAAAAGAGACAGAATGGATGGTGAAATAAGGTGAAAACTGGGAGTGCCACCCCATCCCCTGGCAGGCTTTTTACTCAGCCAAACCTTATCATTTATGAGCCACTGTTCATGAGGTAAGCATTGCTGTCTCCCTGAATCCTCTTTTAAAAAGCAAAGCGTGTTTCTCTGCAGGGGCCGACAATCACCTCTCTAATCACCAGATGAGGTGGGAGGACAGGGCAGGATGGGGAGGGGGAAGGGAGGGAGTGTGGAAGGAAGGGGGCTGAGAGGGGAGGAGGGTCCAGGAAGAGGAAGCTCCTGACACCTCCACGTGATCCTTGGAGGCCGCTGTTACCTGAGGGTGCATCCTCCTCCACTATCTCCAGAATGGAAGGGTCAGGGCCAAGAGGAGGCTCTGGCAGCCCCTCAGCTGGCACTGCTCCCGGTGCCAGGAGAATGTTGTCAGCTGCAGAAGGTTGACTCAAGTTGAAGCAAGAGCCCCAGAGGCTCCTGTTAGAGGTGAGAGAGGAGAAGAGCCAGCTGTGTTAGCTTGAGCCTGGTGAGGGCCCAGGCTCAGACCCTGACCCCTGGGTAAGGCCTGCTCCACTGTCATTCTGTTCCAAAATAGAAATGTCCTTTGTATAACGAGTAATGCAAAACACAACAAAACTCCCTTATGTGACTGCCTGAAATTCCACCATTAGTCACGTATTATTTTGGGTTAAGCATTGCCCCCTGTGCTGGACGGAATAATGGTCCCCCAAAGACATCCATGTCCTAATCCTTGGAGTTATTATCTACCTTACATGGTAAAAGGGACTTTGCAGATGAGATTAAGGATTTTGAGATGGGCGATTATCCAGATGGGCCCAAAATAATCATAAAGATCCTTATAAGAAGGAGGCAGAAGGGTCAGCTAGTTAGAGGGCACACATTTCCCTGGGAAGGGAACACACAAAGAACTTGAGGTTTCAGCCTGAAATAGTTTCTGAGGGCCTCCCACACACACACCACACCCACCCCATGAGGGAACATGGTTGGGACACAGAAGGGCAGACAGAGTATATGGGGACAGAAGTGAAAGCAAAGCCTCAGGGAGCACTTGCTTCTTTCTGCATCCTTGGGCCAGGCCTTGGTCACCACCTGGTCCCCTGACTCCACCAACCGCCTGGTTTCCTCTCCAAGGGTCATATTGTTTAGACTCTGGCTTCTGGTAGCTGAGTGTGTCATCTGCTGCTGTTTCAAGGGGACACCAATGACCCTTACTGTTAGCTGTAGAGATTATCTTTCTCCCAGAATCCTCTGCTCAAAACACCTTCTTAAACCCTGCTGACCAAAGAGGCCGATTCACTGGGGGAGAGGTTCTCCCAGGTTTTCTGAGTTTGATTATAAATGCTGGAGATTTGTTAACCATAATGATAATGAGAAGGATGACAGAGTAAAGGTAGTAGTAATTATAGAACAAAGCAGGGTATAAATATGTATAAATAATAGCTACTAGATGCCATGTCACAAGCTTCCTGTACACTCTCCCGTTCAATCATCCTAACTGGGAAATTTTAGTGTCCATATTTTATGAATAAGAAACTGAGGCACAGAGAGGTTATGTGACTTGCAAAAGGTCACATAGTTTGTAATAGGGCTGTAGTTTCAGCTCAAATTTGACTTCAGAGTCCATGCCTTTAACTACCACACTATTCTACCTCCTAAAAAATAATTTAAACTAACTGGGCCCATTGATATCTCATTTTTAATCAAGCAATAGTTTTCTAGGGATGGGAAAGTTTGGGGCAGGTGGGAGAAGGATGGGGGAGTGACATGGAGGAAGGTCCTGTGACGTGGGGGAGAGGCCAGCCAACTGGTCACCTCTAAACAAGGGGACCTAATAAGGTGGCAGACTGAGGCCAGATTACCTTAATCAAAACATAAATAGCTTTAGATTTAACATTACATCTTAGAAATTGAATTTGAATTTTACTGTCTTTTCCAAGAGCAGTTTTATTTTTGACTAACAATGCCATCTCGCCGATTTCTAAAATAGTTTTATGTTGCCTGCAAGTTATTTAAAGCAAGTTTCAAGGCCAAAGAATATTTTTAATGTAATTTCAAGTCGGCAGGCATTGAGGCTTAATGGAAAGCACCCAGGGGCTGGATGGGCCTCAGGAAACCTGGGTTGTAGTCCCAAACTTGTTGTTTAGGCCTGTGTAGGCCTCCAGAAGTCCTCACTGCATGTTCAAACAAGATTATATTTGCGTTTTTTACAGGCCTCAACTCCAGGTCCAGCCCTGTTTGTTGGGTGGAGGGGGCTGAGAGGTTTTGGTTCTGTGCTAATTGCTGCAGGTCATTGCTCAGGGCAGCTGAGAAGGGCAGAGGCATCAGCATCTTGTCTTCTGACCTCTGCTTGCCTGAGTCATGGGCAGCTCCAGCAATTTGTCCCCTCAATCCCTGGGGACCTCCAGAAGCTAGGCCTGGGGTGACTGGAGACAGCTTTGGTCCCAACCTGCCCAATCCCCAAATGAGGAAAGACTGACATAGGACCACAGATTGTGAGAGCAGAAGCCAGATCTCTGCTCTGGGCCCATTAAATTGAATAAAAATCCCCAGAGATACTGGCCTAAAAACAGACACATAGATGAATGGAACAGAATAGAGAAACCAGAAATAAACCCACACATATGTGTGGTCAATTAATTTACAACCAAGGAGCCAAGAATATACAATGGGGAAAAGACAGCCAGTCTCTTCAATAAGTGGTGTTGGGAAAACTGGACAGTCACATGCAAAAGAATAAAACTCAACCACTATCTCACACCACACACAAAAATTAACTCAAGGGAATTAAAGACTTGAATGTTAGACATGAAACCATGAAACTCCTAGAAGAAAAAATAGGCAGTAAGCTCCTTGACATCGGTTCTGGTAATGATTTTTTGAATCTGACACCCAAAGCAAATGCAACAAAAGCAAAAGTAAACAAGTGGGACTACATCAAACTAAAAAGCTTCTGCACAGTAAAGGAAACTATCAACAAAGTGAAAAGGCAACCTACATAATGAGAGAAAATATTTGCAAATCATATATCTGATAAGGGGCTAATATCCAAAATATATAAAGAACTCATACAACTCAACAGCAAAAAAACACACAATATGATTAAAAAATGGGCAGATCTGAAAGGACATTTTTCCCAAATAAGACATACAGGTGGCCAACATGTACATGAAAAGATGCTCAGTATCACTAATCATCAGGGAAATGCAAATCAAAACCACAATGAGATACCATCTCACACCTGTCAGAATGACTATTATCAAAATGACAAGAAATAGCAAGTGCTGCTGAGGATGTGGAGAAAAGGGAACCCTTGAGAACTGTTAGTGGGAATGTATATTGGTGCAGTCACTATGGAAAACAGTGTGGCGGTTCCTCAAAAAATTAAAAATAGAACTGCCATATGACCTGGCAATTCCACTTCTGGATATTATCTAAAGAAAACAAAAACACTAACTTGGGGCTTCCCTGGTGGCGCAGTGGTTGAGAGTCTGCCTGCCGATGCAGGGGACATGGGTTCGTGCCCCGGCCCGGGAGGTTCCCACATGCCGCAGAGCGGCTGGGCCCGTGAGCCATGGCCGCTGAGCCTGCGCGTCCGGAGGCTGTGCTCCACACGGGAGAGGCCACAACAGTGAGAGGCCCGTGTACCGCAAAAAAAAAAAACACTAACTTGCAAAGGTATCTGCATCCCCATGTTCATTGCTCTACTATCTACAAGAGCCAAGATATGGAAACAACCTAAGTGTCCAGTGATGAATGCATGGATAAAGAAACTGTGGTGTAAATATACAATGGAATATTATTCATTGTAAAAAAAGAATGAGATCTTGCCATTTATGACAACATGGATGGGCCCTGAGGGTATTATGCTAAGTGAAATAAGTAAGACAGAGTAAGACAAATACTGTATGATCTCTCATATGTGGGATATTAAAAAACAAAGAAACAAATAAAAACAAGCTCATAGATACAAAGAACTGATTAGTGGTTGCCAGAGGTGGGGGATAGAAGGGGGGGAAATGGGTGAAGGGGGTCAACAATAACAACCAAAAAATCAATTAAAAAAAGAAAAAGAATCTCCAGAGAGCTTCTTATAATAACGAAACAGATTCCCAAGGGCTGCCAAGCTGGACTTTCTGAATCAGATTATCCAGGAGTGGGGCCTTGGACATTTTAACAAACTCCCCAGGGCATTCTTATGGATAGCAGTCAGGGCTAATCACTCCACTTATCCTAGGGAAACTTAGGCCCAAAGAGGCCTTGAGCCATTCATCAGCAGAACCAAAATCAGAATTAGGTCTTCTGACCCACAGTTAGATATTCTTTGCACCCCAAGACCAGAAACCTACAGGACCCAAAGAACTGCACATCATTTATTTGTTTTAATTTTCTTAAACTCAAAGTTACTAATGCCCTTAGTTTAAAGAATCAAATATAGGTCATTTTACACAGCTTATATGAAGACAGTTCCTCGTCTATGCAACTCCATCTGCCCCTCCCCGCAAGGAACCACTTTCAACTCTTTTAGCTGATTCTTTTGGTACTGAAAGAAACCAGACTGTCACCCCAAAATATGCCTCTTTGACATAATTATTTTGAGCTGAAGGCAATTAAGAAGCAGCAAATGCAGGAAAAGCTCTCTCTACCCTGCCCCTCTTTTCTGCTTAAAGGCAGGATATAAATTCTCCTTTTCTGGAGACAGATTCTTGTCAGCCCAGAAATGTACCAGGGGAGCCTACAAACAAACCTTACTCCATTAGCTCCCTCCCATATATTTACCTTCCCACAGTTTGCCATCCTTGGAAGCCTAAAACTGTTTTCCTTTGTCCTGTCATTTCTCTACAAATTTATTGTTCTTTGTTGAAGATGCTATATAAGCCAGAGTTCTAAACTGCTACTTTGAGTTACTTTTCATTGATGTTTCTCAGGCATGATGTGTGCCGCATGCATTAATAAACTTTTATTTTTCTCTTGTTAATCTATCTTTTTGTTAAAGAGCCCCAGTTGAAATCCTAAGATGGCTAAAGTTTTGCCTCCTTTACAGTATTTATTCCCACCCTTGGCATCATTTGCATTTTTACAATGAGTATGCATCAATTTGTTATTCTTATGTGGTCTTCATAATACAGTCAGGATGGATTGCCAGGGATGCGTGGGCACCGCGAGGTGCATCCAGGGTCACTGGGCGCAGGCTACCAGCTCCTCCAGGGCTTGCTCACGGCGGTTGCCATGAACCAGCAGCACCTCCTTGATCCGGTCCTGCTGGAAGCCCATGTCGCTGAACTGCTCTGAGAGGCGCAGGAACTCCCCTGCCTGAGGAACAGGAGGCAGAGAGGGCATGGGGGACTCTGTGAGGCTGGGCCTCTGCCCTGGGGAGCCCCCTCCCAGGTGGCCACCGTACATACCCCCAGAAAGCTGTGACCCCCACAGGCCAGGTGAGCCTGATCCTGGGCAGCACCTGTGGTTTTCCTGTACCTCAGTGACATGGGCTCAAACCTCCCTTCCTGTGCCAAGGAAGGGGAGCCCAGCCAGGCTGCCAGCTCTCTCTGTGCGGCTTTCCTTCCCCACTCCGGCTCACTCCTGACTCCCTGTGCTCGGGTGCTGTGCTGGGGCAGGAAGAGGAAGGCTGCATACTGGTGCCCAGAGGATGCACAGCGCAGGGTCTCTGTCCAGGCCCCAAACCCTGCCAAGGTCTCACACAGCACAGCCTCTGCCTGCCTTCCTCCTCCGGCCCCAGTGCTTGAAACTTCCCTGCCCCTCCCCGCTCCTCTCCTCGGCATCTCTCCCACCCCTGCATCCCTCCCTCAGCCTCTGTGAAGACTGCTGGCCTGAGCCAACTGCCAGTTGTGGACAGGTCACATTCATCAGGCACTTAGAATGTCCTCCTACTGGGACCACAGCCGCATGCATTCTGGGTTTCCAGGTAGGTGGCACACTCCCCGAGCACAGAGTTCAAGCACCTTTCTGCTACCTATCTGGCTCCTGTCTGGGTGTCTGACAAGGAGTGAAAGTCAATGTTTGTTGTGTTGATTCAGTTAAATAACACTAAAAGCCCTCCCTCCTGCATCCTCCCCACCCCTTCCCCTTCCCCTTCTCCCTCCCCTACCCTATCTCTTCCCCTTCCCCTACTCCTTCCCCTTCCATTACCCCTTCCCCTTCCCTTACCCCTTTCCCTTCCCCTTGGGTCCTCTCCCCTTCCCCTTCCCCTTGGGTCCTCTTGCCTTCCCCGTGCCCCATCTCCCTGGGCTGTCTCCTTCTCCCCAGGGCTGAGCAAGCAGGCTGTCTCCTGTGGTCCCCAGGCCGGCTCTGGCACTGGTCCTCCCCAGCACACCAGGCTCGTGTGTGCACCCCACACCTCCCCTCCCCGGGGGCCCAGGCTGGAGGCCCTGCTGACCTGGCTCTCGGAGAACTGGAACATCTCCATGGCCTCATCCACCAGGCCTTCCTCGTAGCCCTGTCGCAATAGCCGGTCACAGGCGCTAAGGTAGCTGAGAAACTGGGCAGGAAAGGTGCACAGAGGGAAGGAGGTTAAGAGGGGTAGCAGGGGCAGCAGATGGGGTGGAGGAGGCACCCAAGGGCCTCGTTAAGGCTGAGCTCAGGGCCAGGCTGACTGGGCAACCTGCCACACACAACGTGGCCCCAGAGACCCACGAGCTAACAGAAGAGGGTCAGAGGCCTCCCCTGGGGACAGGTGGATAGCAAAGCCTCACCAACTGTCCCAAGCTGGGGGCTGGAATCCAGGAAGAGGGCTGTCAGGGTGGGCTAAGGTGTTCCCAGAACCTAAGTGGGGAATGGGCCAGGGCTCAAACATGGGTATCTACCCACCACCCACCCAGGATGCTTAGCCTCCCTGGTGAGCACCCACCTATGAGAAGATAACCTCCTCTCCCACACACAGCTGTGCACCCCACCCATCGCCAGACACATAACATCTTTGCCATCCAGGACCCCGTGGGCCCCACTCTCTGCAACAGTCCTGCACCAGTGCTGGAAAGGGGAGGGGACAGTGGAGGACCCACAGGGAGGAACACCTCTTCCAGCCACTCCCTGCTTAGTCATCAGGGGCTACTTTTGCCCTCAGCATAAAGTGCTACCTCCCAATCCAGTTTCAGTGGCCAGCTTACCTCTGTCAGCAGCCCAGCCGCTCCCTCAGCACCCCCAGACTTCTGCACATCTGGTTCCAAGGCCAAGGCCAGCCTCACTCCTCTTCCCTGGGGAGCCTCTCCCCACCCCCCATCTCCACCAGGTGCTCCCACAGCACCCCATGCTTCCCCTCACATACAGCTTTGTAATTGCTCTACTGTCTTTCTCATCCACTAACTTTTTGTTCCACGAGGGAAGACTTGTGTCAGTCTTGTTCACCACTGTGTTCCTAGAACCCAGCATGGCAGGCAGGCAGAAGGAGCTCAATAAACGTATGCTGTGTTTATAAAATGAATTAAGAACTACCTTCCGGGAGCTTACAGCTCAGTGGGGGCGATAAACCAGATACAGGAAAACATGAGTGCCTGTTTCTGCAGACCTTCAGAACTGGGCAGAAAACACAGATCATAATAGACTAATGGTTTTCAAATTGTTTTAGCTTCTGAACTGTCCAAGCACCAGGGGGCTTCAACAGTAACAGGGTAAGGTTGAAGCTGCTCTGGGAGAACTGTGGGAAGGAGGTGGAGGGAGCCCAGAGTCCAGTGCCCCCACCTCAGGGACCCTGCTCTGGGCACATTTTGAAAACCACCCAACCAAACTCTCCTTGCACAGTTGAGGAAACTGAAGTCTAGGCAGGGCGGGCAGCTTGCCCCAGGTCCCAGGACTAGGACTCAGATCACCTGACCTCTTGGCCAGTGCCTTGTCCATCGGGGGGCTAGCTGCTAGAGGAGGGGCTTTGAGCTGGCTTGAAAGTAGACAGGGTTTCCGAAGGTGAAAACAGGGGCAGGGCAGATGGGGGATGCTCCCTTCACCTCTTGGTTCATCGACAGCAAAGGTTCTCAGCCTTGGTGCTGACTGTAGCTACCTGGGAGCCTTAAAACGACTGGTGCCTCAGTATCACTACCCATAAACTGCTGATGCTCACCTCCAGAGGCCCTGATATGACTGGTCAGGGGGGCAGCCTGGGCACTGGGACTTTTACAGCTCTCCAGGTGATTCCTGTGTGCAGCCAAGGTTGAGAATCTCTGAGTCAGTCCACACTAGTAGACCCAAGCCAGGCTGCATATCAGAACCATGCATATCAGAACCATCTGCAGATCTTTTAAAATGATAGGGCCCTGGGCCCACTCCAGATCCACTGATTGGGACTCTGCAGAGTAGGTCCTGAGAATCTGCATTTGTAAGGATTCTCCTGCTTGGTCAGTTACCAGGCCTATCTCAGGCCCCACAGTAGGTGAGGATGTCACCATCAGACTCCAGGATGGGACCTCCAGCAGTTATTGATTATAAACACATATTCCCCTCCATTCTGTGAATGGGGAAAGTGAGGCTCAAAGAGGGGACCTGATGTGCCTAGAGTCCCATGGCAAGTCTGGGCCCGGCCTATGGACCCTCACACATGCCACCCACACCTGTCCTGCAGGCAGTCAGTAGACACATCGATCCTTGTGGAAGGAGGGAAGGAGTGATGGACAAAGCTTATCTTTTGTATCTTTTCCTCTCTCCTTCTTTCTTCCAAGTGCCCTGTCTCTATCACCTGATGCCCCCCCTCCTGGACCATCCGTCGTTCATCTCTTTTCAAAAGGATTTACTGTAGTGTTTGTCTTTCAAAGGGAGAAGGGCTGTGAACCTAAAGGAGATGCTCAGTTAATGGTGGAGCTTCACAGAACAGAGAGGAATACTAACTTGGTGGGGGAGGATAGATGAAGTCATCCAATGGCCCTTCAGGCCCACCCCTTAGTGCCTGGCCCCTGACTGCTCACTGGGAGAAGACTCACCAGGCAGGTGGTCAGTCTATATCTGGAAACACAACGTTCCTGATGCAGTGAGATTCTCCCAGCCCACCCACAGGGAGGCCAGTGCCCTGTGCTGCCTCCAGCTAATCTTCAGACCCCCACAGTGATGGCCCGAGACCCCAGCCTTGTCACAGGGTCTGGAGGGACTGAAGAGGCATGTCAGAGTCCCTACCATGGACTTGGCCCCTCACAGCCCTCCTGGACAGCTTCTTGGCCAAGGTCCTGGCTTTTCAGCGGCAGCTGAAGGTGGAGGCAACTTCTTAAATCTCAGATCAGCCTAAGGTGCTGCCCTGGAAGGTTCTCACACAGAAACTATCTGTCCCTTCAGGAACTGCCTTAGCTACGGAGAATCACTTCTCTCAAGTCACCCTCTTCCCACAACGGTGACTGACTGAAGCAGAAGTATGAAGGCCTGACCATCTCATCCCCAATTAGGACAACTCTGAAGGGCCATATATGCTTCCAAGCTGTGGAGTTGGCTTTCACTGGGTCTACAAAGCTCAACCTCTCCCTCTACCCATCCTTGCTTCTGTCATTTCCCTTACCCAGAAGTTGTTCCCAAGGGTCTCCTTAATAAATATCCTGTATGCCAAACTCCATTGGAGTCTGCTTCCTGGGGAACCTAACCTACAATACTGGTTTTCCCCATAGCTCCTAGCTGCATCTGAACACCCAAGAAGTGCCCAGCAAATACTGATGACTAGATTGATGGATGGGTAGATGGAAAGAGAGAGAGATGGGTATGGGTACGGATAAACTGTTGAGGGAAGTGGTTAGAGCTGTGCTATCCAATACGGTAGCCAGTAGCCACATGTGGCTATTTACCTTTAAATTTTAATTAATTACAATCAATTAGAATTCTCAGTCACACTAGCCACATTTCAAGTAACCACACATAGCTAGTGGCTACTGTATTGGACAACACAGGAATAAAACATCTCTCCTGCTGCAGAAAGTGTTATCGGGCAGCTCTGGAGAGATTTGTGGCTGCCCAAAGTTCCAGTCTTCTGTATCTGGGGCAGAGACTGGGACAGGAGTAGAATATTGAGACTCCCCAAGTAGGTATGGGGATTCCTGATAAACTCCTATGGAGGTGGTAGCATTAGGGTCTAGAAACTTGCTCACAACCCCCAATAATTGATTCCAAGCTGAAATTCTGCCTCTAGAGAAAAACATAAAATATCTTCAAGTTGAAGATAAAAAGAGCGTGGCCACTCACTGGGCTCCAGCTCCACAGCCCCCCAGTTCTGGGTCCTCCACTCACCTGGCTCAGGCTCTGCCGCCCAGTCTTCTGTAGAGCCATGATAGCCCTGTGCAAGGGATACCCCAGGGCAACCACTGGCCCGATGAGGTCTTGCTCCTCCTGGCTCAGGGCGGACAGCAAGTCAGCAGAATCAGGGTGCAATCTGTGGGTGGCGAGAGGCTGGGGCTCCTGCCCAGGAGGTGGCAGGCAGGTATGCGGGCTCAGGGACTGAAACACAGACAAGTGGATGTGTTAGTTACCATGGAGGTGACACCTGGCTAGGCAGGACATTTTTAAAGATGCCTTTATGTACCACCCTCTCTACAGAGTGTAGGGGCTAATATTCTGAGGAGCTTGGAGTCCTGCAGACCTGGATTCAAATCCCAGCTCTCCACTGTTTACTCAGTTTACTCATGTGTAAAGTGGATGCAGTTATACCAGATACCTCACAGGGTTATTACAAGGCTTAAATAAGACAAGGTGAGAAAACTGATTAGCAAAGGGCCTGGCATACAGAAACTGCCAGTAGATGATAATACTTACTGCTTAAAACAACCCTGAAAGAGAAATATGATAGGCTCATTCTATTTTACAGATATTGAAGTCAAGGTTCAGACAACTTAATGACCTGGTAAGCAACACACTTTTGGGACCTGAACCCTACTCAGAATCAAATCCAGGGTTCTTTACCCCAAACCTTAGTAAGGGGGAAGCAGGGGTGATCTTCCCAGCCAGATCTTCCTTCTTGAGTTTGGCTGGCTGGAGCTTGGCTGGGCATGGAGTAGGGTAGGAACTGGGTACAGCTGTGGTGTTGGGGAAACCCACACAGACCCTGGACTAAGGAGTGTGGCTTGAAGGCATTTCAATTGGTTTGGCTGGCATCACCCCTAACCCGTCCCCCATGAAGAAGCACCTATCTGCTAACCCCGAACATACCTCCCTGTCCCCTCCTCCCCAAGAAAAGCCTAGCTACTGCCCTGACTTCAGGAGCAGAGTGCATGTGACGTGTGAATTCCCCACCCATCCTCATCTTCTCAGGGGTTTCCCTGCCATGACCTCATCCTAGGATCTGCTCTTTACCCCAGGTGAAAAACATGCAAATCTTAGGATTTGAGTCTACTCCTGTGACCTTGAAAAAGATTCTTACCTGCTCTCTGCCTCAGTTTCCTCCCCTTCAGAACATCTGCCCCATCCTCCCCCCAACCCCGCTGTAGGATTGTTGCTAGAGTAAATTTAATTGGGACCAGGGAAGAGCCATCCTGGCATCGGCAGCTAGTCCGTGATGTGGGCGTGGCCTGTGCAGTTTACACAGTCTCTTCTCTGTTCGCTCTAAATAACTGTGTGAGGGGTTGCTGCCCACTTTACAGGTAGAGAAGAGATGGCTCAGAGCAGTTCAGTGACTTGCCGAAGCTCACACAGCAGTGAGTGGGAAATGCCAGACCTTGAATCTGTCTTTTGGATTTAATTTCACCTCGGCCTTATTCTGTTGCATCTCCTCGCCTGACTGTGGAACTGCTGGGGGGAAGAAAGCTGTGCCTAACTGCCACCTCCTGCTACTAATCCTGACCTAACCCATCTGTTCCAGATCCAGGTTTTGTGGAGTTTGATACTTACACAATCTGGACCACTTAAAGAAAAAAGACACAGTTACGGATACAAAACTATGTACAAGGCCTTGGAAGGAGCTAGTGAGGGGCCTGAGGCTTAAGCTTCATTGGCTTCACCATATGTTCATATCTGCTCCCAGTTCTTCTTGGTACACATCCTCTGTCCTGAAGCCTTCCCATCCTGCAGCAACCCTCACCTCTCTCTCAATACCTGATTCCTCCCACTGTAGAGTGCTGCCTTGTCTCACACTTCCTCGCCCAACTCTCCTTGTCCTGTGAGTTTGACCTGGTCTCTTCCAACCCAGTCTCTTGAAGGAAGTGACTGTACAGTGAATATTCCTTGATTGAGCCTTCCCCTCACTCATCCTACAGCAAGCCTTGCTGGGTGGGAAGCCCTAGATCTGAGCCACATTCACTGATTCAACAGACATTCACTGAGCACCCCCTATGGGCCAAGTGTGCTGCTGGGTGCTGCGGAAACAAACATAAATGCGATCGCTGCCCTAGAAGAATCATATTCCATTGGAAGAGACAGACAGATGTTGGGTAATTACAATTATTGTGACATGCACCCTAATAGAAGCAAAGAAGGCACAGTGAGAAACAGGGATTAGGGACCTATGAGCAGGGAATATTCTAGGCAAAGGGCCACAGGAAGGACTGCATGGTATAGGGTCAGGTGAGAGCAGGTAGGGAGGAGGCGCACGAAGAGGAGGGGACCAAGGCTTCGAACCAGGCCGGAGACCCAGACTGCGGGGGCCTCACTGCTGAGATGTGGCCTCGGCCAAGGGGGCAGTTTCCTTACCGCAACCACGGGCCTGTGGCTCCGCAACGGGGGCACGGCGCCAGCCGTGGAGGGCCGCGGGGGCAGCACAGGGGTGCTGGGGAGCGATGTCTCGGGGCCCGGGGGTGGCACTGGGGCGCTGGGGAGTGGGAGTGCCGGGCCCAGGGGTGACGCGGGGCCAGGGCAGAGGCTCAGAGCTCGGTGGCGGATGCGGTGCAGGAGACTGCGGGGGCGGGCGGCCAGCCTGCACTCAGAGAGCCGCCGCCGCGCCCCGGCCAGCTCCGACCTCACGCCGCGCAGCACGTCCAGCGAGCACCGGTGTTGGCTCAGGCTGGGGCTCGCCGAGGAGCTGGGCTGGGGGCTGCAGGGATCCGACTCTTCCTCCATGGCAGAGAAGGCTTCTTCCTCATCCTGGTCCTTCTCCTCCACCTCTTCCTTCTCAGGATGCTCCTGCGGTCTAGCCTCAGGACCTTCCGCTGCGGCAGGCATGGGCTCCAGCCCTTGCTCGGGGCTGACCAGCAAGAGCCAGGCGGGAGGGGCTGAAGCTGCCCCCGGGGCGTCGCACTGGACCTGGCAGGGTCCCCGGACTACAGCCTCCACCCAGAAGAGTGCCCTCCTCTCCAGGCTGAAGTCATACTGCGGAAAGAAGGCCGAATGAGGCTCCGCCAGGCAAACCAGGGCCGGGGGCGCACCCCTACCTTCTGGCCTCTGGGGAATCTATTCAGGCATAGACTCACCAGGCCTGGACAGTTTCTGATTCTAAGCCCCAGGCATTCATCGCAGCCCACCCTCACCCTTAGTTTTAGCTAGCACTGGGGTGGATGGATATCAATAACAATTTAACGGCAAACTGTGCAGGAAGGACAAAGTGAGGAATAGGTTAATAGACTGAAACAGTGAAAACAAATATCTAAGTCCCTTTGCCATTCAGTATATAATTGAACAACAGGGGCTTAAAAAAATTCTCCAACAAAACTTGTTCTTAGCAAAGAAGCTTTCACTTGAGCCCAGAATCATTTGTCACTGAGCAGTTGGCCTTGGAGGCCGGCCCAGGCCTGCCAACCTCTCTGTGGAGTGGTACTTGCCCCCATCCCATTCGCTGCCATCCAAGGTTACTTTGGGGCCCAGGAAATGTAAAAATTGCTAATTTTTGTTGAATTCTACTTACTAGGTCCTAATGTTATTCCTATTTCCAGATTACCAAAATGAGGCTCAGAAAATTTGATTTGCTGGTGGTCAGATTAGTGGTGAGTAGTTGAGCTGGGATTCCTCTGTCCATCTGACTGTAGTGCTTTCTCCACTACAGATCAAGCCAACTAAAAAATAAATCTGGAGCCCACATAAATAACCTAAATTGAGAGTTTGTAAATGAGGCAAAAATAAAATATTCCCGGTACCTACCATTAAAATTTAGAACTGGAAATATAAAACTCCATTAAAAAATATAAATATTCTCAAAAGGCAATTTCAGTGCTCAATGATGGCCACTTAAGGCTGGGGGAAGTGGTGTGTGGGGGGAAAATGGGAGGCAGAAAAGTAGACAGGCACTGCCCCCTCCCACCCGTGAATGATTCTATGTTGGAGAGAGGAACATAACTTAGCTGTTCTAAGTGTGGCTCCCTGAGTGTATCTTATTTCTCTCTGTATTCTCAGGGCCCAGGGCAGTTCTGGCCCCAAGGGGATATTTGTAATTGTGTGCAGAATAAATGGACAGAGAAAGAGATTGGAGCAAAATAAGTGGGTTGTGAAGGACAGAGGAGTGAAAAAGACAACTTCAGAACTGATGAGGCAGTCATGGAGAGAAAGAGACTGAGAGATAATGAGACAGTCAACAGGACTTAAGGAATAAAAGGATACAAAGACCCAGGCTGGACAACCAGTAAGACAGGAATACAGCCCCATCCACCAAAAAAAGAAAGTAACGACAAAAAAATATGTTACGACAAAGGAGCAAGGTAAAAACATACAAGACCAAATAAATGAAGATGAAGTTCACAACCTACCTGAAAAATAATTCAGAGTAATGATAGTAAAGATGATCCAAAATCTCGGAAACAGAATGGAGAAAATACAAGGAATGTTTAACAAGGATCTAGAAGAACTAAAGAGCAAACAAACAGTGATGAACAACACAATAACTGAAATTAAAAATACTCTAGAAGGAATCAATAGCAGAATAACTGAGGCAGAAGAATGGATTAGTGAGCTGGAAGATAAAATGGTGGAAATAACTGCCAGGGAGCAGAATAAAGAAAAAAGAATGAAAAGAATTGAGGACAGTCTCAGAGACCTCTGGGGCAACATTAAATGCACCAACATTCAAATTATAGGGGTCTCAGAAGAAGAGAAAAAGAAAGGGTCTGAGAAAATATTTGAGGAGATTATAGTTGAAAACTTCCCTAACATGGGAAAGGAAATAGTCAAGTCCAGGAAGTACAGAGAGTCCCATACAGGATAAATCCAGGAGAAACACTTGGAGACACATATTAATCAAACTATCAAAAATTAAGTACAAAGAAAAAATATTAAAAGCAACAAATAACATACAAGGAAATCCCCATAAGGTTAACAGCTGATCTTTCAGCAGAAACTCTGCAAGCCAGAAGGGAGGGGCAGGACATATTTAAAGTGATGAAAGGGGAAAACCTACAACCAAGATTACTCTACCCAGCAAGGATCTCATTCAGATTTTTTTTTTTAAAAGAAAGGTGGCTAATGAGTCTTTTTTTTAAAATTATTTTATTTTTTTATTTTTGGCTGTGTTGTGTCCTCATTGCTGCACACAGGCTTTCTCTAGTTGCAGCGACCAGGGGCTACTCTTCGTTGTGATGCACAGGCTTCTCATTGCAGTGGCTTCTCTTGTTGCGGAGCACGGGCTCTAGGCATGTGGGCTTCAGTAGTTGTGGCTCGTGGGCTTTAGAGCACAGGCTCAATAGTTGTGGCGCATGGGCTTAGTTGCTCCGCAGCATGTGGGATCTTCCTGGACCAGGACCTGTCCCCTGCATTGGCACGCAGGTTCTTATGCACTGCACCACCAGGGAAGCCCTCTCATTCAGATTTGACAGAGAAATCACGAGCAAAAGCTATGAGAATTCAGCACCACCAAACCAGCTTTACAACAAATGCTAAAGGAACTTCTCTAAGTGGGAAACACAAGAGAAGAAAAAGACCCACAAAAACAAACCCAAATCAATTAAGAAAATGGTAACAGGAACATATATATCAATAATCACATTGAATGTAAATGGATTAAATGCTCCAACCAAAAGACACAGACTGGCTGAATGGATACAAAAACAAGACCCTTACATATGCTGTCTATAAGAAACTCACTTCAGACCTAGGGACACATACAGACTGAAAGTGAGGGAATGGAAAAAGATATTCCATGCAAATGGAAATCAAAAGAAAGCTGGAATACCAATTATCATATCAGATAAAATAGACTTTAAAATAAAGACTGTTGGGGACTTCCCTGGTGGCACACTGGTTAAGGTTCCGCCTGCCAATGCCGGAGACATGGGTTCAAGCCCTGCTCCAGGAAGATCCCACATGCCACGGAGCAACTAAGCCTGTGCACCACAGCTATGGAGCCTGCGCTCTAGAGCCCGTGAGCCACAACTACTGAGCCTGCGTGCCACAACTACTGAAGCCTGAATGCCTAGAGCCCATGCTCCGCGACAAGAGAAGCCACCGCAATGAGAAGCCTGCACACCACAATGAACAGTAGCCCCTGCTCGCCGCAACTAGAGAAAGAACATGCACAGCAATGAAGACCCAACACCGCCAAAAATAAATAAATAAATACATTTATTTTTAAAAAAGAAAAAAAATATTCCATGCAAATAGAAATCACAAGAAAGCTGGAATAGTAATACTCATATCAGATAAAATAGACTTTAAAAGAAAGACTGTTGGGGGCTTCCCTCGTGGCGCAGTGGTTAAGAATCCGCCTGCCAAGGCAGGGGACACGGGGTTGAACCCTGGTCCGGGAAGATCCCACATGCTGTGGAGCAACTAAGCCTGTGTACCACAACGATTGAGCCTGCACTTTAGAGCCTGTGAGCCACAACTACTGAGCCCTCATGCCACAACTACTGAAGCCTGCACACCTAGAGACCGTGCTCCACAACAAGAGAAGCCACCATAATGAAGAGTAGCTCCCACTCACTGTAGTTAGAGAAAGCCCATGCACACCAACAAAGACCCAATGTAGCCAAAAACAAATAAATAAAATAAATTTTAAAAATTTATAAAAATAGGGCTTCCCTGGTGGCGCAGTGGTTGAGAATCTGCCTGCCAAGGCAGGGGACACGGGTTCGTGCCCCGGTCCGGGAAGATCCCACATGCCGCGGAGCGGCTGGGCCCGTGAGCCATGGCCACTGAGCCTGCGCGTCCGGAGACTGTGCTCCACAACGGGAGAGGCCACCGCAGTGAGAGGCCCACATACTGCAAAAATAAATAAATAAATAAATAAAAGTTTTTAAAAAATAAAAATATAAAGACTGTTACAAGAGATAAGGAAGACATTACATAATGATCAAGGAACCAATTCAAGAAGAAAACATAACAATTATAAATATTTATGCATCCAACATAGGAGCACCTCAATACATAAGGCAAATGCTAACAGCCATAAAAGGAGAAATTGACAGTAACACAATAATAGTGGGGGACTTTTAACACCTCATTTACAATAGACAGATCATCCAGACAGAAAATAAATAAGGAAACACAAGCTTTAAATGACACAGTAGATCAGATAGACTTAATTGATATTTTGAGGACATTCCACCCAAAAGTGGAAGAATACACTTTCTTCTCAAGTGCACACGGAACGTTCTCCAGAATAGATGACATCTTGGGTCACTAATCAAGCCTTGGAAAATTTAAGAAAATTGAAATTGTATCAAGCATCTTTTCTGACAACAACACTATGAGATTAGAAATCAATTACAGGAAAAAAAAACAGTAAAAAACACAAATACATACAGGCTAAACAGTGTGCTGCTAAATAACCAAGAGATCACTAAAGAAATCAAAGAAGGAATAAAAATATACCTAGAAACAAACGACAATGAAAACGTGATGATCCAAAACCTATGGGATGCAGCAAACGCAGTTCTAAGAGGGAAGCTCCTGGCAATTCAAGCTCACCTCAAGAAACAAGAAAAATCTCAAATAAATATTCTAACCTTACACCTAAAGCAACTAGAAAAAGAAGAACAAAGAAAACCCAAAGTTAGTAGAAGGAAAGAAATCATAAAGATAAGAGCAGAGATAAATGAAATAGAAACGAAGAAAACAATAGCTAAGATCAATAAAACTAAAAGTTGGTTCTTTGAGAAGATAAACAAAATTGATAAACCTTTAGCCAGACTCATCAAGAAGAAGAGGGAGAGGATTCAAATCAATAAAATTAGAAATGAAAAAGGAGAGATTACAACTGATACCACAGAAATACAAAAGATCCTAAGAGACTACTACAAGCAACTCTATGCCAATAAAATGGACAACCCGGAAGAAATGGACAAACCCTTGGAAAAGTACAACCTTCCAAGATTGAACCAGGAAGAATTAGAAAATATAAACAGACCAATCACAGGTAATCAAATTGAAACTATAATTAAAAATCTTCCAACAAACAAAAGTCCAGGACCAGATGGCTCCACAGGCGAATTCTATCAAAAATTTAGAGAAAAGTTAACACCTATCCTCAAACTCTTCCAAAAAATTGTGGAGGGAGGAACACTCCCAAACTCATTCTACGAGGCCACCATCACCCTTGATACCAAAACCAGACAAAGATATCACAAAAGAAGAAAATTATAGACCAATATCACTGATGAACATAGATGCAAAAATCCTCAACAAAATACTAGCTAACAGAATCCAACAACACATTAAAAGGATCATACACCATGGTCAAGTTGGATTTATCCCAGGGATGCAAGGATTCTTCAATATACGCAAATCAATCAATGTGATACACGATATTAACAAATTGAAGAATAAAAACTGTACGATTATCTCAATAGGTGCAGAAAAAGCTTTTGCCAAAATTCAACACCCATTTATGATAAAAACTCTCCAGAAAGTGGGCATAGAGGGAACCTACCTCAACATAATAAAGGTCATGTACGACAAACCCACAGCAAACATCATTCTCAATGGTGAAAAACTGTAAGTATTTCCTCTAAGATCAGAAACAAGACAAGGATGTCCACTCTCGCCACTATTATTCAACATAGTATTGGAAGTCCTAGCCACGGCAATCAGAGAAGAAAAAGAAATAAAAGGAATACAAATTGAAAAGAAGAAGTAAAACTGTCAGTGTTTGCCGATGACATGATACTATACATAGAAAATCCTAAAGATGCCACCAAAAAACTACTAGAACTAATCAATGAATTTGGTAAGGTTGCAGGATACAAAATCAATGCACAGCAATCTCTGGCATTCCTATACACTAACAATGAAAGAGAAATTAAGGAAACACTCCCATTTACCATTGCAACAAAAAGAATAAAATACCTAGGAATAAACCTACCTAAGGAGGCAAAAGACCTGTACTCAGAAAACTATAAAACACTGATAAAATATATCAAAGATAACATAAACAAATGGAGAGACATACCATACTCCTGGATTGGAAGAAGTTTGTAGTGAGGTGGATGGACCTAGAATCTGTCATACAGAGTGAAGTAAGTCAGAAAGAGAAAAACAAATACCGTATACTAACACATATATATGGAATTTTAAAAAGCGGTGAACCTAGTGGCAGGACAGGAATAAAGACACAGATGTATAGAACGGACTTGAGGGCACAGGGGGAGAAGGAGAAGCTGGGATGAAGTGAGAGAGTAGCATGGACATATATACACTGCCAAATGTAAAATGGATGACTAGTGGGAAGCTGCTCCATAGCACAAGGAGATCAACTTGATGCTTTGTGATGACCTAGAGGGATGGGATAGGGAGGGTGGGAGGGAGACTCAAGAGGGAGGGGATATGGGGATATATGTATACATATAGCTGATTCACTTTGTTGTACAGCAGAAACTAACACAACATTGTAAAGCATTTATAGTCCAATAAAGACGTGAAAAAAAAATACCAGCACTTGTGATTTGTGGAAGCTAAGCAAGACGATTCTAAATTTCAATATGAAAAACAAACCAATAAGAATAGCCATACCAGCTGTTAATATATATTATAAAACCTCAATAATTAAAGCTAAGGCACTGGCACAGATAGACTAAAGGTAAAGAACAGAAAGTCCAGAAATAGAAATTAATATCTATGGGACTTAGTAAATAATAAGGTGGCATCTCAAGCAATGGGAAGAAGATGGTGTTAGTCAAAAATGGTGTTAGTCAGCTGAAAGGAAATAAAGTTGGATCCATCCTCACATCATACACAAGGATGAATTCCAAAAGGATCAAAGATTCAATCGTATGAAATGAAACCATAAAAGTACTAGGAGAAAACAGGAGAGAAATCCTTTATAACCTCAAGTGGGAAAACATTTCTCTGAATTGAAATTGAGAAGCCATGAAAGTACACACAAGCACATGTGAAAATCTGCATGGCAAATATACCCCATAAGCAAGGTCAAAGGCAAATGACAACTGGAAGGAAAACAGCTCTGATAACACAGACTAATATAGGAGTGCCTAGAAATAGATAAGAAAAAGACCAACAGCCCAACAGGGAAATGGACAAAAGATACGGACAGTCCACAGAAAAGGAAATACAGATGGCTCTTAAACACATGAAAAGCTGCTCAACCTCACTAAGGATAAGAGAAAGGCAAAATAAAACTACACTGAGATACCATTTGCCTATCCCTGGGCAAAGATCCAACATCTTATGACTCTCTGTTGGGGAGTGGAGCTGAGGTATAGGCCCCTTGTAGAGCGCTGGTTGGATGTAAATCAATATAACCCTTATGGAAGGCAATATGGTAACACACTTCAATTCAAAAGGACATCTGCATAGTCTTTCCCTGCAGCATTGTTTGTAATGGCAAAAGACTGGGAAGAACCTAAGTGTCCATCAAGAGGGGATTCATTCAATAAAGTACGATGTATTCATTTAACGCAATACAGTGAAAAACAAAGTGAAGAAGCTTTCTATGTATTGATATGGAAGGTCTTAAAATATATTAGGTGAAAAAAATCAAGACGAACAGTGTATACAAAATGCTACCCTTGGTGTAAAAAAGGAGGAAATAGCTGTATTTGCTTGTATATACACACATAAGAATCTCCAGAAGAATACATTTTAAAAAATGAGTAACAGAGGTCACCAGTAGAGGTGGGGACAGGACAGATGGGAAGGTGTCAGTAGAAGGCTTTTCACTCTTTCAGGGTAGGCAAACTGTCTGGGAGCCAAACTGACCTCCAACCTTGTTTTTATAAATAAAGTGTTATTGGAACACAGCCATACCCATCCACTACTTTCTGTAATGTCTATGGCCCTTTCTCCCTACAACAGCAGAGTTAAGTAATTGCCAGTTTTTACTATCTGGTCCTTTACAGAAAATGTTTGTTGACCCTTGTGCTATACCTATATATACATATATATACATGTATATATATGTATTTCATTTCAAACTGTATGAATATATTTTCTTTCTAAAAATTTTAATTGACAAAAGGGAAATTAACTCTGATTAAAGGGATGATGAAACTATGATGAAACAACAAAACACAGACTTGTTGAGGCTCCTTGGGAAGGCAGTAGGGTACAGGGAATGGACATGGGCTTTGGGGTCTGATCACGTTGGAGTCCTGGCTGTGTCACTTACAAGCCACATGACCCTGTTGGTCACCTGGGTGGAAACTTTGGTTTCCTGCGCCATGAGGAAGGAACACCCACCTGCTAAACGGGTCATAAAAATGAGAGAGAAGAGTGAACGTATAAGGAGCACCTAGCACGGGCCTGGTGCATAGCAGATGCTCAATAAATGGTAGCTATTTTTTCTTTTTTTCTCTTTAGGCCACTACAGGTTCATCTGATAATCTAACTACTAGCTATAACATTGTTGCTATGGGAAAATGTGTTTCAAGTTCCAAACATTGGGAATACAGCCCAGTACATTTGGAAGACTGACCAGGAGAGGCTGTAAATCATACTTGGAGTCTCTATTTGATTATTTGCCACAGCAGTAAAAGAAATGGAGGCTCAGGAAGGGAAACAGGCACAAGGGAGAACAGATGCCCATCCTGAGAATAGGAGGCGGAGCAAGGGCCAGCACATGGGCTAGGACACTAGACATAGACTTGGCAGAAGGGTACACATTTCTGCTTCGAGGAGAAATAACCTTCAGAATAGCCTCTTCCCAGCTTGCCTTGAGCCCAGCAGAGAGGGAAAAGTTGTGATAGTCTACCTCCCCTGGAGTTTAGTAAAGCAAGTTCCTCTTCCCAACAATACAGGCTCTACTGCCAGAGGGCCCACAGCACAGGCTGCCTGGGGAGAGCAAGAGCTCCTGCCCCACAGAGCGTGGGCCACTGGACACTGTGCTCTGGGCTTTACAAAGCTTATTTCTGTTCTGGGTCCTAAGGAGCTTAAGTGCAACTCCAGGGTCTGCAGATAAGTCTCCTGCTCCTGTCCCCAGAGGCCACTCATGCCTCTCTACCTGACCCTCCCCAGGCCTCTCCTTCCTGGACTATGCTCTCTGCACCTCACTTCCCACAACCCTTTTTTTTGCCCTCGAACATCATCTGTCTGATGGCTCTCATGTTCCAATCCTTCTCTTAGCTATCAGGAAATGATCTAGAGTCAGGACCTGGTTTTTAGTCCTGCCACTGCCACTGTCTTTGGACAAATCATTTCCCTTCTCTGAGCCTCAGGTCCTCATATGCAAAAGTGAATGAGAGCTGAACTAGATGCTCAAACTTTCCTACAAAGTTAGCCCACAGACAGCGCTGACTGAGGACAGAAGAGCCTGAGGACTCAGTCCCAAGAGACCCAACACCAGCTCCACAGTTCTCTGCAAGCCTTTTCTTTCATTTTTTAAAAATTCATGTGAATTTTGCCTTCTACCCCATGACACATCTGTGTTATAATATAAATGCAATAGGTTTCCTCCTAAATCTTCAAGTAAATTTGACTCACTTGGAAGTTAAATAATCATGCTTATCCTGAGGGTATGTGATACCACCATATATACTGGGTGCATATCCCAGTGTGTGAGCTGTGGGGCAAGGGTTGCCTCAAGGGTGCCCCCAGGGTAGATGTGCTTTGGGTCTGTGGAATAGTAATCCCTTCTGATGTGTCCCATGTAACTGTCTGCATTTTAATGGAGGATTCTGGAGATAGTATCTTAGCCCAACTAAGTGATTCTAATGGTGGAATTTTAGAATTGGCAGCAGGCTGATAGAGAACAGAGGAATTGGAGCATCCTTGCTATGACTCTCAGTTACTCTATATAGGCAACCTTCCAGTTATTCTAAACTTAAAATAAGACCCACTAAATGGCCCCTAACACCAGGACACTAGCCTTCTTCATGAAATATCTTTTCCTCTTGGGTTATTTCCGAATTTCCTAGAATATACCAGAACAGGACTGGCTGCCAGTTAAAATCAAGGAACAAGGGACCTAATGAGGCTCAGCATCAGACCCAGAGACCCAGGGATGAGAAGACAGAAAGAGAGATATACTTACCATAGAACCCAGCAGAAGCTCCCTGCAGTCTGGGACACTGAGCTCTGGCCCAGGGAGGGGCTCTGTGCCTATCACAAAGCCCTTGGGCACCTTGAAGGGGACACCATCCAGGGCATTCATTCTGTCAGAGGAAGATGGTGGAGATGGCTGAGTAGGGCTGGGGCAGGCCTCCTGCTGGCAGGGAGAGAGCGAATTCCTGAGGACCAGGCTCAGGTCTCAAATGGCTCACTGCTCTCCTATGTGGTGACTTAGCCGAGCCCCACAGAGCCAGGAAGGGAGAGGCCCGTGCTGCCTAAGGGAGGAAATGAATAAAACAAGAGCATTCAAACCGACAGCAACTGACTATTTCATGTTTAAGTTTTGCTCTCTAGACCACTGTTTCCCAAAACACGGTTTGCAACACTAGTTCTAAAGCATTTCATCAAGTTTGCACCCAAATGGTTAAGAAAGAAATATCAAACTACACAAACTCTTCCAGAAAAGAAGGAATACATCCTAACTTGTTTTGATTTCATCATCACCTTAAGACCAAACCTGGGGGCTTCCCTGGTGGCGCAGCGGTTAAGAATCCGCTTGCCAATGCAGGGGACATGGGTTCAAGCCCTGGTCCAGGAAGATCCCACATGCTGTGGAGCAACTAAGCCCACGCACCACAACTACTGAGCCCGTGAGCCACAACTACTGAGCCCGGCCGCCTAGAGCCCATGCTCCACAACAAGACAAGCTACCGCAATGAGAAGCCCGCACGCCACAGGGAAGAGTAGCCCCTGCTCGCCGCAACTAGAGAAAGCACGTGTGCAGCAATGAAGACCCAATGCAGCCAAAAAATAATTAATTTTTTTTAATGTTAAAAAAAAATACCAAACCTGACAAGAAGATTAGAGGCTGATATTTCATGAAAATAAATGCAAAAATCTTATCAAAAATAATTATGGATAGAAAAATACAATACTGCCAGGTTGAGTTTATTTCAGGAATGAGAGACCGGATTAACATTCCAAAATTAATCAATGGGAATAAAGATAAATATCAATAGAATAAAAATGAAAAAGTGTATAATTAGCTATCTCTATAGATGCAGAAAAAGCACTTGATAAAATCAATATCCACTCATGATTTTAAGAAACAATAAACCATTTTTAGCAACTTAAGAATAGAAGAGAATTTCCTTAACCTAACAAAGAAAATCTCTAAAACATTTAAAGCAAATATCCCACTTAATGGTGAAATATTAAAATATACCCCCAAGATTGGAAATGAGACAAAGATGTCCCCATCATCTCTTCTGTTCAACACTGCACTGGAGGTACTAGCCTGTGCAAAAAGAGAGGGAAAAATAAAACAAAAGTATAAGGATTGGAAAGAAACCAACCCACCATTATTTCTAGATGACATATTTATATGTAGAAAATCCAAAAGAATAGTAAGGTAATTTAGCAAGTCTTTGGATACAAGGTCAATATACAAAAATCTATTGTATTTCTACATAAAAAAAACAAACCACATAAATGTTACCTTTTAAAAATTTCGTTAGAGTTTGGGATTGACATATACACACTGTTATATTTAAAACAGATAACCAACAAGGACCTACTGTTTAGCACAGGGAATGCTGCTCAATATTCTGTAATAGTCTAAATGGGAAAACAATTTGAAAAAGAATAGATACATGTATATGTATAACTGAATCACTTTGCTGTTCACCTAAAACTAACACAACATTGTTAATCAACTATGCTCCAATATAAAATAAAAATTTTTTAAATTTTTTTCATTAGAGATTGATACCATTTATATTAGCATGAATTACCTAGGACTCAATCTAACAGAAGATTTATAAGACTTCTGCACAGAAAACTATAAAACATTAGATTAAATGGAGGAACATACCACGTTCATGGCTTGTAAGACTCAATATTGTAAATATATCAATTCTCCCTGAATTGATTTATAGATCCCACATATCAAAATTCCACCACATTTTTTGGTGTAAATTGGCAAACTAATTCTAAAATTTAAATAAAATGCAAAGGGCCAAGAAAAGCCAAGACAATCATGAAGAAGAAGCAACACAGTTGAAGATTTATAATATCAGATGTCAAGACTTAGTTTAAAGTGAAAGCAATTAATACAGTGTGGTATTGACATAAGAGCTTACAAAGAGACCAATAGAACAGAAAAAAAAAGTCCAGAAACAGATCCACACATATATGGATCCTTGATTTATGACAAAACTGGCCCTGCAAAGCAGTAGGAAAATGAAGGTCTTTTAAATAAATGGTTCTGGACCAACTGGATATTCACCTAGAAAAAAAAAATCTTGACCTCTACCTCATATCATAAACAAAGGTCAATTTCAGATAGACTGTACATCTAAATGTGAAAGGTAAAAAAAGCTTGAAGATAAAATAGGAGAATATATTTATGGCCTATATATATATATATATATATATATATATATATAGGCCATAAATATATATATATATAAAGGCAAACATTTCATAAAAGGTTACAAAAAAGACTAACCATAAAGGAAATACTGATAAATTGAGTTACATTAAAGTTAAGATCTTCCATTCATCACCATACCATTAAGTGAAAAAGCAAATCACAGAGGGGGAAAAGATATTTGTAGCACACATATCTGACAAAGTACTCATATCCAATATATGCAAAAAACTTCTACAAATCAATAAGAAAAAGATCCCAAAATAGGCAAGAGATTTTAACAGGCACCTCACAAAAGAGAATATCCAAATAGCCAATAAACATGTAGGTTGTTTAACCTCATTAGTCATCAGTGAACTGCAAAATGAAACAATGAGATAACACTACACACACACACACACACACACACACACACACACACGAAGAGTTAAAATTTTTAAAAGCCTAACAATATCAAGTGTTGATGGGGTTGTGGAATATCTGGAACTCTCATGCACTGTTGGTGAGAAAGTCAATTATTATTATTAGTCAACAATATCTACTAAAGCTGAAATCTAAGCATTAAAAATTCACACATAGCTTCTGAGCCTTTTGCCTAAGATCAAGTGTAGTAGCTGTTAGTTTAATTATATTCACAACAGCCAGGGATTTGCTTTTTTATGTATTTTAGACCACATTAAATATTCTTGCCTTAAAAAACAAAGCGAAACTCATTCACATAATTCAATTTCATGACTGCCTATAATATACACTTAAATCTAGACTCCTGACCACAGTCTGGCATTTTGCAAATAATCAGGGCTTAGCAGGGAGCCCACACCAGGGAGTGGCTCCCTGGCTCAATACAATGTCATCCCTACCAGGATGGTGCAAAGCCCTGCTGTTCGGGGTCACTGGGGTCATCACCACACCCACGTGAGAGCATCATGTGAGGAGGTAGAGTTGATAATCTGAGTGCAGAGAGGTCAAATGAGGCCAGATGGGCAAATCCTTTAATTCCCTCATTTCTACTCTCTGCCCTCTTTTGTCAGTGTCTTACTGTATGTAAGACTCAAAAGGCTTCTCCACCCCATGTTGGGAGATAATTTCCCATCATATTGGCATTGAGTCTTTATGCTACAGGATCAGACAGCTTTCAGTGTGATCAGTAAGTTATCTGCCCCATCAACCTGTTCCTACAGGAGACCTTTGAGTGTAGGGAGTTGTAGGGGATACATGAAAGTTAGGAAGTTTTGGCATTCTCAGATTTATTGTTCACATTTTCAGCTATCATTAGAATTTTTAGCTATGGGGAAGGATCACAGTTGTGCTGAGTCCCAAGTGTGAACTGCCTGTCCAATGAGCAAGTACAGGGCCACCCTCCTGCTTCCTTCCCTCTGCCCCAGCACCTGCAACCTAACAGATAGTCTCTACTCAGCATTATACTTGCTTCTAGAGTAATTTAAGAGTTTGAGGATTCTGGAAACACCTCTTAATAGCAGCAAGGGCTACAGTGCAAGACGTGATCTAGTTAGAACATATTCTAAAATGACGGTCACATCTGCATCTGCTAAATACAAAATAAGAGGTACAGATCATTAAGTGATGATATTCTTCAGAGGGAGGAGAATATTCTAGTCCTTATGGGGGGTTGGGGAAACTTCAGGAAAGATGGGACTTGATCTGGACCCTGGAGGGTGGGAGAACAGCCTGTGAGCAGGGAAAAGGCTGGGTGGAGAGTATAACTCCAGGGAGAGAACAGCTTAAGCCAGGGAGCAGAGGCAGGGCAGAGTGAGGGGGAGACAAGCTGCTTGACTCAAGTATATCCTTTGTGCTGAGAAGCTGTCTGCAGTAAGATCGAAGGGGTAGATTGGGGTGGAGCTGGGGAGGGTGCTGAACTTCAGGCTGAGAGCTAATCCCATTCAGTAGGCAGAGCAAGCCCTGAAGGGGTCTGAAGGGATGGGGTGAGGGTGGGACAATGGGGATATTAGGAAAGCCAGTCTATGCATGCTTCAACAAACTGCATAATCCAGGACCTTTCCATCAGCAGTCCATGGGTCTGTGCCCATATGGCCACATCTGAGCCTGGGACGAGGGGCTGGGTAGGTGGGGATTGTAGTAATTGGTCTACATGGAGTCCCCACAATGACACTAGTATTATTTTTTAAAGGTGTCCACTATCCTCCCAAAATGACTTCATCCTTGCCCATAGCTTCAATAATCTAATACTCACACATTAAATTCTCCAGTTCTCTTCTAAGATCAAACTCACAACACAACTGCCCTTGAGGCATGTCCTCCAAGATGTCTCAAGGGTGCCTCAGACTCAACATACCCAAAGTGAACTCTGATCTTCCCCTCCCCCAAATTGCTCCTCCTCCTCCAGTATTCCTTGTCTCAAGGAACGTCTAAGGGGCACACAAGCTTGGCACTCACCCCTGATACTTTCTTCTCCTTCACTGCCACCCATCTCAAAACCCTGCCAGGTTTTCTCCTAAATCTCTGGAATCTAGCCATTTCATGCTACCTCCACTGCTACCGTGGAAATCCAAGCCCCCATTATCTCTCACAAAGACAACTGATGTCCATGTATACTCTCATGCCTTATGATTCTGTTCCACACACTGGGATGAAAATGATCATTTCAAAACAGCAAACTAAGCCATTTCCACTGTTTAAAAGCTTCCAGTGGTTCCCACCTACTCTCAGAGTAAAAGCAAACTCCTGACAAGGGATTCTAAAGCCTTACAGTGTCCAGCCCCTTCTCCTTCACTTGCTGTCTTACTCTAGCAATGATGGCCTTCAACTTGCCTTGGTCTCCTGGCCCCCCAGAGGGCCTTTGTGGATGCTGCTCCAGATACTTGCTATGCTCCTCTTTGTCTCTTTCCACTAGTTAATTCTTCAGAGCTCTGCTGAAACAGCATTTCCTCAAAAAAGCTTTCCCTGACCCCCAAACTTGAATCAATCCAACTAGTACATTGGTTTTCAAGATTTTTTTCTACTGTGCCCCATAGAATGAAATATATTTGACTTTGTGACCTAGCATATACATACATGAACTGAATGAATTCTTACCCTTACTATATGATACATAGATATTTTGTATTATTTCACCTAAAAGCATTACAAAACACTGTTTGAGGGAAAAAAAGGGTGGGAGGCCTAATCAATCTAATGGAACCGTAGCTCTCCTTCAAAGCACTTGGCACATTTTTTATGATTGTTGGATTAATATCTATCTCCCTCAAAACCTGCATTAGGGAGTATTTGGTATTTTGCTCACCATTAGAGCCCTTGTACTTATTAGCAAGTTATCTGAGCCTCAACAGGCACTTAAAAAAATTTGAACAGTGAAAAACATAAATTTGTGACTAAGTACTTTTTCTTTGTAGTGCTTATCACAATTATAACTGACTTTAATTATCTGTATAATCATTAAGCTTCTCTACTCTAACGGCAGGAGGGCAGGAATCCTGTCTGTTTGCCCCCTTTTTATGTCTCTAGCATTTAACATTGTACCTGGAAAATGGTAAATAGAAATCATTTCCCAAGAACACTGTTCAAATCCTGGTAACCACATTCCGGCAAGAATGAGTTAATGAAGTTGGAAAATGTCTACTGCTCTGCATAGTTATCCACTCTAACACCAATTGCCTCAAAGACTTCAATCTTTGCTTCAGAGACTATGAAAAACCCAGTTTATTCCACAAAGCAAATGGAAACAAATTCTTCATGGATAGCCAGGCGTGGCAAGTCGGGATCTACTGATGGGTGCACTCAAAAGTAAAAAGTTAATTATGCGGCAACAGCTTATTTGTTATAAGCAATTTTTAAAAAAAACTTAGCTAGAAATGCTTGGAAATGTAATCTCTAGTTCCTAAATTCTACCACAGCTACTACTTCACAGCATTCACATTCCTTCTATATATATTATTCTTATTTGAATGGAACAAGACATACTTTGTACTTACCTTGTAATTCCCAGGATAGCTTCTCTGTGGACAAAACTTGTAGAAGTGAATTGCTACAACAGATGGTATAATCTCAGCTAAGCTTCTTGATACATCCTTGCACGAAAGTCACGTGGACATAGGAACATGAATGGTTTTAAAGTGATTAAGTTGGGTGGCTGTAGCAAATTCTTTGACGTCATAAACTCAGGCACTCCCGTTGAACACTCTTAGTATTTAACATACAACTAATCTCTTTCATTTTCCAATCTTCCCTGTATTTACCTAATTTCTTAAAAATAAACGCTTTTGTTAGAGTTTCTCACAAATCCAGGGTCTCCTGGAAATTTGTCAAGATAAACAAATTTCTTGCATATACGACATGATGAATCAACACATTTCTAGTTAGTCTTTGAAAGAGTTTAATTCTCTATTTTCATTAATTTATGTTCAATACATAGAGAATACAGGTATAGGTCAGGGATAGGAAATGTGCAAGATAAACTTGGAACAGAATACTGGGATTGAGTGGGAACTCAGGAGTGGAGTTAAAAGAGGCTCCCACTGGCCAAAGGTGAGGCAATCAATAAAAAAAGATAAAAACAATGGACTGAAAGACAAATACATTTAGATCTGAGTTCATAATGATACTTAAAAAAAAAAAATTCTCTGGTAACTTTTGGAGGATGCTATGGAACTACCTCATTATTTTGAAAACTAGTAAATAAAATCATGTATTTATTTTTTTGCCTTTCCTATACAAATTGTACCCCAGGGTAACCAAATAGTTGATGAGGGGATGTTTCTCCTTTTAGTATATTCCAGCTGATAATTAAAGAAAGAAGGGCATAATTAAACTATCACTATTTTGCAAATCCAAATGAGTGTGTCTAGGTCTTGAATGTCAATGGCTGCTAAGATCACAAAATAAGACAACCAATTAGTCCTCCTAAATGGAGTACACACCAGGTCTATGAAATACTCTTGCCAGAAAATCCCGATCTTAATGTCATCAAACCTTTAGATCAGAGTGCCCCAACAGAAACATGTGAACCACATGTGTAATTGTACATGGCAAATCAAACTCAATTTCAGTTCAAACTCAATTTCAAGTCCCCAGTAACCATACATGGCTACCATATTAGACAGTACAGCTCTGTCTAATCATTATATTATAGGAATAGAGGAACATGTAATCACAAGGACGCAGTTAGCAAAATCCAGACTGGCAACTCTTTAGGAAAAAAATGATCTGATTTCTTCAAGTAATAAACTGCAAGGGAGTGAAAGTGCAACAGTACATAGGAGGAAGGAAAGAGAGACCTATGGGTTATCAGAAACTTAAGAGACACATCAACCAACAACAATGCATAGATTGCATCCAGATCTTGATTTGGAACAAAGTGTAAAACACACATTTATGAGATAATTTAAACATTGACTGAATATTTGATGATACTAAGGAGTTATTCATTTCTTTAGGTGCAATAATAGCAGTGGTTAAATTTTTTAAATGTCTTCGAGCTACATAAACACCTATGAAGTAATATGGCATCTGAGATTTGCCTCAAAATAATCCAGTGTGATTGGTAGGGGTACAGATAAAACAAGATTGGTCAAGAGTTGACCATTATTTGAAGCCAGATGATGAAAAAAATTATACCATTCTCTTTACTTTTTAATATTTGAAATTTTCCACAATTAAAAAGAAAAGACTGTAGGATAAGATTACAATGATACTGTCCATATTCTCAGAAGTACAATTCATTAAAGACACTACTATAAGTCTTTCTTGGGACGTCCCTGGTGGTCCAGTGGGTAAGACTCCAAGCTCCCAGTTCAGGGGGCCCAGGTTCGATCCCTGATCAGGGAACTAGATCCCGCATGCCTGCCAGGACTAAGAGTTTGCATGCCACAACTAAGAAGCCCGCGTGCAGCAACTAAAAAGATCCCACACACCCCAACGAAGATCCTGCGTGTTGCAACTAAGACCCCCGGAGCAGCCAAAATAAGTAAATATATATTTTTAAAAAGTCTTTCTTTCTGAACCTATAAAGCAGGGGTCCCCAACACACCCCACACCCCGCCCCCGGGCTGCACAGCAGGAGGTGAGCAGCGAGCAAGCGAGCCAGTGAGCAAAGCTTCATCTGCGGCTCCCCATCGCTCGCATTACAGCCTGAACCATCCCCACCCCCACTCCCCTCCCCAACACTGGTCCCTAGAAAAACTGTCTTCCACGAAACCAGTCCCTGGTGCCAAAAAGGCTGGGGACAGCTGCCTTAAAGTACCAGTGGCTGCTGCCACCACCACTACACAGGGCATAAACTAGGAAAAACTTAACAAAAGACCAAACAAATAATAAAAATAATGCTCACTTTATTAAAACTTTGCAGAAGCTGAATGAGAGGGAAGAGGGAATGGTTTTTTCCACCTGAGGTTAAATGCTTTCTTTTCCTTGGGTTCTGCTGCCTGAGTTTTCCTGAGTCCCTGCTCCACACTCCCTAACGCCATCCATGCAGGTATCTTAGTGGCAAGGCTGTCTGGACACCAAACATACATTGTACAATTCATCTTTTATTTCTACTCTTCCTGCATCTCATCAGAAAATGGTGGAGATTTATAACAAAAGGGCACACAGGCCTACGGGGTTATGTGAGGCTAATCACATCAGATTCTGAGGTTTATGAGCTTAGAAACACTTTAGAGGAGTGCTGGCCCTCATACCCTGTTAAGTCTGTAATGCGTAACATATAAACAGTGCAAATGAAACAACAAAAAAGGAACAAATGTGTTAGCATCTTGTATCCAAGAGCTTCCAAGTACATGAAATCACTTCCAAAGTTGAGACGTCCTTTCCTGCTTATCCAGAGTTGGATACCGCCTAAAAAGTTTGGTGCTTGAGATTCACCTTCCGGTAGCAAATGCCTAGTTAATAAATTTGAACTTTGCAGTAAATGTCTTTCATCAATGTGAAAGAGTGTGTAGTGATTTGGGAGGCAACAAATTGGGGGCAAAGGCTCAAACTAAAAATGGTATTTATTTAGCTTTTTGGAAATATAAATAACACAATAAATGGCAAAAAGGAAAACAAAATAAAACAAAAAAGCTGACATGTTATATGACTGATCATCTCCAGGCACAACAGCATTTATTAATGAGTATAAAAAAATAAATTTTATTATTTTTATCTGCTTTTCCCCCAGCTTAAATTACATGTATATTTTTGGAAGCTTGAGTTCCTAAGAAATTCCACAATTTCCACTATACTAGCTCCCACAATGTGACTGAGTGAGGTTAATCAAGGTCCCACTCCCATAAGGAAATTAATTTTTATCCTTGCAGATTCTGAACAACCAGACCTCTAGGAACTTAAAAAGCAGGTGCTTTCATTAGGATCCTTCTAATATGGGGAAAATGCAGCCATCATCCATTAAAACACAATCCAGTTTGGGTACAGGTACTCTTCAGGCTTTCCAAGTTCTCCACTTGACTACCAGACAAGGCCACCAGCTTTTCTGGCAGCCCAGCCTCTCCAGCTGCACCAAAAGTGGGATTCACAAAACTGAAGATAAAGCATTTCTGACCTTTCTTCCTGGAAGTTAGGAGGCTCTCTGCGTAAGAAAGGTAAGGAGGTTTTGCATCAAGCTTGCTTTAACAAGGAGTACTGGGGAAGGGACTGCTAAATCTACCCAGTGCACACCTGTGTCGAGGGTATGAGTATATAGCGTATACGTATCCATCACCACACAAGAAAGATAAGAGTAAACTTATAAATCAATCTGGACCAAGCCCCTCAAAACAGAGGCGAATTTCATGAACCAAGGCCACTGCCTATCGTAAAAACCTCAGTTCACCTAGGTCCTTTCCTGAGGAACCATATTAATCTCCTGATTCAAGAGGCACCTTGGCCAGGACAGAGGACAGAAGGAAAACTTAACTTCTGGGTAGGGCAATGCCACATGGAGTTTAGAGGTTGTGATTTATACTACAGTACAAGAAGATGGCAGCGTCACTAGTACTTAGAGCTGGAAAGAGCCTTGGCTGGACGACACTCCTGGAGCATCTTTACTAATGCAGCTTAATGGCGGTTGCCCAGATGTCGTTGCTGGGGAGCGGGGGAAGAACCCATCCTTGGGGAACGGAGTTGCCTTTGGGATGATCAGATGGCACCAGGTACTGATCCCAATCATGCCTTAATGAGAACATTACAGAACAACTGTTTATTTTTGTTTCATTCCAAGCACTATGTTAGCAACTAAATATTCTATTACAGGACTTTGCCTTCAAATGACCGATATGAGTCCATTAAAGAACGTGATTTCTAGAAATTATGCAAAAGACTATTTCTTAAATGTACATATATGTAAGTGGGAAAAAACGCCAAATAACTTATATTTTATGGATAACCAAATAATGAATATAGAGTCGATCCTCATTACTTGCAGATTCTGTATTTGCAAATTTGGCTATTCACTAAAATTTATCTGTAACCCACAAATCATTACTCATGGTGCTTCCCTGGTTACTTGCCAACATGCACAGAGCAGTGAAAAATCTGAGTCACCAAAAGGCATGTTCCCAACTGTGGTGGAACAAGGTGACACTCTGCCTTCTTGTTTTCAGCTCCCCTACTGTAAACAAGTATCCTTTCTGTAGTCTGTTTAGTACCACATTCTTCAAATTTTTGTGCTCTCTATTGGCACTTTGCTGTTTAAAATGGCTCCCCAGTACAGTGCTGGAGTGCTATAGCTAGCATTAGAAGGCTGTGATATGCCTCATGGAGAACACATGTATGTTAGATAAGCTACCTTCAGGCATGAGTTATAGTGCCATTAGCTATGAGTTCAATGTTGATGAATCAACAGTATGTATTAAATAAGGTGTCTTTAAAAAGAAAGACAAGGTTAGGTATTGATCAGTTGATGAAAATGTCGTGGCCAAAGGCTCACAGGAGCCTAGCTCTGTATTTCCTTCAGGAGCAGCAGTTCAGTATTCTCTAATTCAGCATTTGCAGTTTTATAGAATATAGCTGCTGTAAATAATGAGAACCCACTGTAATATATTTAAAGGCTAAAACTTGTATATTAACCAGAAATACACTTTTCCCAGAACAGCGCTAAAGAGTACTGTTGGACCTTGGAAGGATCCTCAGAGAGCACTTAGTTCAGTGGTTTTTCAAATCAGGCTTTGAAGACACTTAGGCCCCAAGTAGATGCTCTGGGGAGTCTAGAAATAACGAAGTGCTTCCAGTCAATAACACATTTAAACTGCCTGTTATACAAACTGATTTTTCAAAAGATTACATTTGGGAGGGTAGTACTGTTCACATTTGAAGGCCACAGTCTAGTCCATCATTTTCACCTTGTAGGTGAGGAAAGTGAGACTCAGAACTGAAAACTTTACCCAGCTCATTAGTAACTGCAGATTAAGGTGAGACTCCTTGTTCCTAGCTCTCTTGGCTTTGACCTGTAAGAACTCACAAGTCAGTGTGGGTCATTGTTAACAGTCTCCACAGGTGAGTATACAGGGAGGGTTTCTTTTCCTTGGTCTGTTTAGCAGTAGAAGAGAATTAGGAAAACGAAGTCAATGATTTAAGTCAACATAACAGCTATAGCATGGGATAATACAGAGGGCAAGTCACAACCTGAGTTTCAGTGTCTTCACCTGTTAAAATAGGGACATCTACTTCTCAAGAACTGATGAGGACTAAACAAGACGTGTGTGGCATGCTTCAAACTTGGAAACATTCTATAAACTCATAAGGAACTAAAAATAAATAAATAAATAAAGATAAAGTAATAGACCTCAACAACATAAGCACTTTGTCGACTGCTTCTTGCTACCTAAGGGAAGGAAAACATGGAGAATGCCCCTCTGACCTTATCTGGATGAGTGCTGGCAGGGAGTGCTCAGCCTGGAGGTAATACTGCCGGAAAGGCTGCAAGAGGTGAGCAAGTGGGAACTCATCTGAAAAAGAAAAGGCACAATGCCATGTCATCACGCTTCATATGTACAGCATATTTCTCAAGGCAAAGTGACTTAGTCTATGATTATACAATATGATCAAATGTGTTTCATCTTTATCCTTGATTTCCAGGATATAGTTTAGAATTCAAATCCTAAAGGATCCTTCCAATTTGTCGCCTACCACCTCTTAGCTTAGGTGGAGATCATCCATGAGAAAAAGAGCTGTCAATCTAGTATTTTTCTTTTCTCCACTGGTTACAGAGGAACTTACCTGGATCCCCAAATAACTTGGACTCAATTTCACGCTTCTGTAGTAAAAATTTCTCTTTTTCTTTCCTCTGTTTCTTCTCTAATTCTCTTTTCCTCTCTTCCTCTTGTTCTCCTTCCAACATAACTCTGAGGGCTCTCTCTTCAGCTTCATATAATTCAGAGCGTTTTTTAATGAGTTTTCTCAGTCGCTGAAGGTGATGCTCAAAGGTCTCATCTGCTGAGGCTGGAGGACAGACCCCTGGGCAAAGAGATGCAAATGACATTTTAGATACAACTTTTTCTTATCCCCAAATCCATGTTCTAATGAAGAGACTCAAAGTCCTACTTACAGTATGAATTTGGTTAGAGTTTACAAATTCCAACCAGCCTTCAAGTCTCAATTTGATCTTTTTGAGTCTTCAATTAATTTCACCCCTGACTTTCACTAACTCCTCTTTCTGTATCACACTACTTAACCTTTGATTTTGTTTATTTCTTAATGGTTTTGATCCTTCAGTTGGAGAATTCCTCTACTAAAGGGAGGAACTGTCTTTTACTTCTTCACTGTGAAATTCCTACAGCACAGACTCCTAGACCCAACTAATAAACAATTTTTCCTCTGACTAAGTCTGAACTTCTGAGAGCGCACACTTGGACAGTGAGGAAGAAATACACTTAACCAACCACAATAACCTCACAGTCTGCTGCTGAGGGCAGGGTGACCAAATGTTTCATTTGTCCAGTTTTAGCACTGAAAACCCAGTGTCCTGGGACAGATGTGATGGTTGGTCACCCTGATTTGGAGGTCTGACTCTTTTTTCCCTCAACCACGGCAGCTAAGTAGTTGCAGAATTCGCTCTCCTATCTTCATCTCCGAGGCTAACATTCCTTCAGATCATTTTGTCATGATTTCTTGGCTTGAACAAGTTTTCATCTACTCATTCCCACCTATGGAAACTCTACAACTCAAATCCATCTTCTACTAAGTTGCCAATTATTTTCCAAATACACACAAAATTCTTATGCACTGAGAAATATAAGCTG
The DNA here is from genome assembly GCF_003031525.2 of Neophocaena asiaeorientalis asiaeorientalis. NCBI lineage: Eukaryota > Metazoa > Chordata > Mammalia > Artiodactyla > Phocoenidae > Neophocaena > Neophocaena asiaeorientalis. The sequence goes on along the minus strand of NW_020185332.1, from coordinate 1,884,712 downwards.
TCACTTTGTTGTTTCATAATAATTTCATGGTTTGTTTCATTTCTTTACCTAGACCAAGGATTGGCAAACCTTTTCCATAAGCGGCCAGACAGTGAATATTTTAGGCTTCTGGATCATACAATCTCTGCTGCAAGTACTAAAATCTCTCAGTACAGCAAAAATACACAGACACGCCATCAGCCCCAAAGTGCCTCCAGACCCCTGAGAAGGTGTGGCCTGCTCCCATCTCGGTGTGCTGGCCTGCACCACCCGCGCTCATTCCCCTCAGCCTTTCATGGGTCCCTCCTGACCACCATGACACACTCCCTCTGAAACGCCCCCCCACACCAATCCTCTTCCAGACCCCCTGCAACGACATGATCTAGGTTCCCTCCGCCTCTACCATTACTTCTCTAATTCCTGCAGCTCCTAGATACCAATGCTTTCTCCTTTATTCCACTTTAGCCACCCATACCTTAGGGCCTCACGCAGTCTTTGGACCTTGGCATGATCAGAAAAAAGTTTCCACCTCTGAAGTCTTAAACCCAATTATTCTCTTCTCTGACTTTCTACCCGAAACTCTGTCAGCTTCACTAAAACCTCCAATCTAATATATCAGATTTCACCAAAACATGTGGTCGCCCATTACGCAAAACCCCAATAGACCTGTGCTCTGTGCTCACCTGCCAACTGCAGACTCATTTGATTATGTGACCTAGTGCCAGTGTATAGTTACATCAGCTCAGCCCATAATGGCACCTCCCTACAGCCATACTCCCATGTGTCTCTGGTTGGCTCTCACTCATTCCTCACAACAATTATTTCAAACATTCACTTCCCTCCTAAAGCCTTACTTCTCTACTCTTAGCAAACCATCTAGCATTTTCCCTAGAGAAAAGAGGCTATCAGGCAGGAAATCCCTTAATTTTTTGCCGCTGACTTTACTCATCTGCATTACTACCCATCCTTGCCCTCTTCGTTTTCATTTCAGTGGAAAATGGGTCCTTCTCCACTTAAGTTAATTCCTCCATCTGGGATCTGAATCTCCCTACTTCCTGCAGGACCTCAAGCCATTAACTATCCCTCCTGCTTCTCTTCACAGGCAAACTTTTAATAAGCTGGACTCACTGTCTGCTTTTCTTATCTCCTCCTCTTTGATCTAGTCTAGTCTGGCTTCTACCCATACCACTCCACTGAAATGCACCCAGCACCAGTCACTAATAATCTGTTGGGTACTAATTCCCATGGATGTTTATTAATCTTTATATTACTTGATAATAATAATAATAAACACTTATACAGCATTTACTACATGCCAGGATTTTTTTTTTTTTTTTTTGCGGGCCTCTCACTGCTGTGGCCTCTCGCGTTGCGGAGCACAGGCTCCGGACACACAGGCTCAGCGGCCGTGGCTCACGGGCCCAGCCGCTCCGCGGCATGTGGGATCTTCCCAGACTGGGGCACAAAACCCATGTCCCCTGCATCGGCAGGCGGACTCTCAACCACTGCGTCACCAGGGAAGCCCGTCAGGACTGTTTTAAACACTTTATGCATGTTTACTAATTTAATCATTGCAACACCCCATGGATCGGTACCATCACTATTCCCTTCTTACAGGTGAGGAAAAACCAAGGCACAGAGAAGTTTAAGTAACCTGCCCAATATTATGCAATCTCTCCGAGCATTTGCCACTTTCCAGAAAAAGTAAGGGGTCTACACTTTCCTCCTATCTCTGACCTCTCTTGATCTCTTTTGTGGCCTCCTCCTTACCCATCTTGATTTTGACATTCCCTAGGATTTTGTCTTTGGGCCTCATCTCACACTGCACAATCTCCTCAAGGTCATCCCTACTTAGAGCAACATGCTGATAAACTCTTATCCAGGATGTACCACAAGCACCACAAACATAACAGGTCCCAAACTGAACTCATCAGCCCCAAGCCTGTTCCTCCTCTTGTTTTCCTGGTCAATTAGAATGGTATCATCACTCATTCAATAGATCAAGCTAGAACCTGAAAGTCATTTTTTTCCTTCAGCTCCCACATGCTGAGTTCCCCCAAGTTATTTACTTATATGTACACACACACACACACACACACACACACACACACACTCTACTCACATCTCTTAAATCTGTTTACTTTTCTCCAGCTCACTATCTGACTCTTAGTTCACACTCCCATATTATCCCTGCCCAGACTGCAATAGCCCTATCAGTCTCTCTTTTTTCCTCCCTCCTAGAAGCCCCAAACCTTTCTCTACTCTGCCAGCACTGATCTTTGTCATCTCTGCTTAAAATCTTCCAATGGTTCCACTCAGCTTTAAGCATAGGTGAGAAGTCTAGCCTAGCAAATAAGACACTTTGAGACGTGGCCCTGCTTACATAACCAGCTTCATTTTCTCAGCACAGTGAGAGAACTTAGAAATTTGCTCTTTTTCTTTTAAAGTATCCAACAAAACCAGTTTACTAGATACTAAATCGTTTTACATTCAAGTCAGTTAACTCCAGAGCCTGCTTATTTTAATTTCTAAAATTTCTTCCTTCTTTCAGACCAAAGTGAGGCAGACTAATAGAAATTGTGTTGTACAATAAATTCACTTGGCTAAGTTTACTGAACACTCAGCTCACGGAAGACATGAAGTAGGGGAATATGAAATAGTAGCCCTCAGGTTTTGCATTATTATAAGGAAGAGATAGAGGTAGACACAGTAGATGCAAACTCCCTCTGATTCATAAATGCTTTGTGGGGTCATCTGATTCTGAGACCTGAATCTGAATCAGCCAGGCTGGGGGCTGGCATGTAGAAGTTAATCATTTAGCTAGTGAATGAGCCTGACTGAATGCACATGTCCCAGTGACATTTTATTAAGGATCTGAGCTGCAGTTTTCAATTATATTTTAAACCACACAGGGCAGATCATTTGCTATTGTGGTACTTGCTAATTTGTGTACTCTCAAATATCCCTGGTGAATGTCAATGGCCTACAGCCTACTAAATAAGGCAGCATGTTGTTCAAGCCAGGTGCAAATGAGAAGGAGCAGTAAGTCACCTCAGCCCAGATCAGGGAAGGATGGAATTTACTGTATTTACTTTTGAAGGATAGTGAGAGCTAAAAATGGCAAAGATGGTACTGAAGGCCCTCCAGACAGACTGGCAAGAGCAAGGATCCAGGCAGGCAGGAAAGCACAACTGGGGAACTTCTAGAAAACCAGTGCTCCCTCTAGAGGCAAGAGGAGACCACTGAGGTTCTCTGGGTCCAAAAGGGACCTGCAGGTAAGCCAGGGACACCCATGCAGTCTGCGGGGCACTCCCTGCCCCGTCCAACCATTCACACCTCTACAAATATCAATGTTTCAGGTTTGAAATGTTTATGAAGGAGCATGCTAAGTTTTCGACACCTTCTGAAGCACCAAGTAAAGATAGAATAGCTTTCACCTTGGTATATGGGCTTGACCAGCCACGCCAACCTCACTCAGAAAAGTGTGGCTAGGAATGCCTGGGATGGCAATGAGTCAAGAGGAAGACAGTGCAGGACTTCCCTGGTGGCACATTGGTTAAGAATCCGCCTGCCAATGCAGGGGCCATGGGTTCGATCCCTGGTCCAGGAAGATCCCACATGCCTCAGAGCAACTAAGCCCGTACGCCACAACTACTGAGCCTGTGAGCCACAACTACTGAGCCCACGTGCCACAATTACTGAAGCCTGTGAGCCTAGAGCCAGTGCTCTGCCACAATAGAAGCCACTGCAATGGGAAGTCCATGCACTGCAACAAAGAGTAGCCCCGCTCACCACAACTAGAGAAAGCCCATGTGCAAGTAACACAGCCAAAAATAAATAAATAAAATTTTTTTAAAAAGTAAAAAGAAGAGGAAGACAGTGCGGTGGGTTCCCACATCCTTTTCAATTTTGGCTACCAGGGATAAATATCTCCTGAGGCTTTCTACTTCCAAAGTTCTGAGGTACTGCTCATAAGCTTAGTTACCCTACTTGGTGAAAATAATGAAGTATCAAGCATTTTTCCTTCAACAATTTTGGGGAGAATGGAAAGAAATGCAAAGCCATGGTTACCTTTCCTTGCTGCAGCCTCTTTCCTGAGTTTCCTCAATTTCTCCAAGGCCCGAAGAATGTCCACCATTCTTTTGGTGTCTGCTTGTTTTTTCCTCACTTCAGATAGGACACCATCAGCAGCAGCTTTAAGTTCCTGCTCCTGGATGAGAAAGAGAGCCCATGAGACCAAGTATGGAACCTTACGAGTAACAACCTTACAGCAGAGAATATCTGCCTGGCCGTGAGATTTCAGAGGATCAGACAGTCCCAAGGTTAAGAAAGACTCTACTGGATCTACATCCCAATTTCCTGAGCCATGCACAACTCCTCTCTGCATTGGTCCAGCCAAGGGATTATCTTCCCTGCAGCTTCCATGTGGGCTCTTGCCTTTGTTTCTTCCTCAGAGTTTCTCAAAGTGTGGTTCAAGGAACATCTGCCTCCAACTTACCTTGTTAAGTTGGGGCTCTCTTATTAAAAATGCAGACTCCTGGATCCAAAGATTCAGACTAGCAGGGAAGATAAAGAATGGGGTTGGAAAGGCCTAGGACTCTACAATGTTCTCAGTGATAACCTAAGCACGGTTTGTGCCCTGATGCTCTAAAGTCTCAAGAATCTCTTTGATATGACAGTCTTTTAAACATCTGAAGACCCAATCTTACTCTTAAGTTGGTTCACATGTAAGCTAAATAACCCTGGTTCCTCAAGTCACTACTCACAGGACTCTGTCTCCAGTACCCTCACAGTGCGTGGTAGGGAGGATCCTTTTGCCTAAAAGCTCTCTTTCCCATCTGTCAAATAAGCACTATAGTTTCACCATTACAGACACCCCATGCTGTTTCACTCTTTTGTTTCTGGAACTGCACATGTTGCTTTCACTTAGCTTTGACATTTCCTACAAGACTCAGCTGAGATGTCACCATATCATCTGGGAAGCCTTCCTTGATACCTTCCCCCAGTGGATTAGATATTCCTTCTCTGGGCTTTTATCGCACCTACAGTTGAAATCCTAACACACACCATGCTATACAGACATGATCCCCCATGGTGCTCTAAGCCCCTCAAGGACAAGCACTATGTCTTATTCACCCCTACTTCCAGCACTCAGCAGTGGGCCTGCCATAATGGGCCCACATTAAATGTCTGGTGAACTGACTCATATTCCCTTAGGTTAAGGCATTGCCTCCAAGTACTCTCCTTTAAAGCGCTGATATATTCCTGGAGGTGTGAAGACAAAGCTTGCCATCAATATACTTTAGAGGGGAGTTGGATCAGACTCCAGGGCTGTAGCAGACACAAGGAGGACACAAGCCTGTACCCGCTGGTTGTGGAGAGTGGAGGGAGAGGGGAAGTCCCTAGAAGCATTCAAAAGTAATGAGAATGCCTTAACTATTTGACTGATTTCCAGTTTCACCCTGGCTCTCTACTTAAGTTAAAACTTGAGATCAGTAGGCTTTGGAATCGAGCAATCTGGGCTCAAATCAGGAGTGAAATTGCCACAAACCGGTTGTGTGACTGTTGGCAAGTTAACCTCTCTATGCCTCAATTTCCTAATCTGTAAAATTGGGATAATACTGCCTACCTCTCAGACTGTTACAAGGTTTTGAGTAAGTGCTCAAAAATACCATCGTTGAACTTGGGATATTGTTGAACTTGTAAATAAAGGAATCCTGGGAAAATCATCACTAGTGCCCCATCAGCCAATTAGGGTATATGTTCCTTGAGAAAAGGCCCCAAGTTCTCTTTTTTTGTATTCTTAAAATCACCTAGAGCAGGACAAGACGCAAGGACCCAGATTCTTGTTCGTCGTGAATGTTACTAAGTGGACAGAACGCTGGAGCAGAAAACAGATCTGTCATCCCTGCAAAACCACTATGTAATCCTATACTTTGTATTTATGGGACTTTGCAGCGCACCTAGAGCATTTGTGTTATGTACTGTACACCATTAACATGCAACCAATACGGAAATATGAGGTCGGAAAGGCAAACTATCTCTTTATTTTACGGATGAGGAAAAAGAGGCTTAGCCCTGAGGAATGACAGTGCAAAGCCTCAAGCCCCATCGGGTGTCAAACACCATTACCCCTGCTCCCGTGTGCATCCGCTGCTCTTACCCGCTTCTTCTCCTCCACCTCCTGCACGCACTTGACCCTCCAGCGGTCAATCTCCTGCTCGCGCTCCGCTGCCCGCGTGGCCTCCGCCTCCAGCTCGGCCTCGCGTTCCCGGGCCCTCTCGCGAAGCCGCAGCCGGCGGCGCCGGACCCTCTCCAGCCTGCGCCGCGCCTCGCCCACATAGGCTGCCTGGGTCAGGAGCTGAAGTCGCTCGGCCAGCTCGGCGCGCAGCGGCTGTGCCTCCGCATGCAGCTGTGCCCAGGCCACGCCGTCAGCCTCGGCCTCGCGCAGCGCATGGCCCAGGTCGCGCAGCCGCCGCACCAGGCGCAGGGACCCGCGCAACCGAGCCCGCACCT
>NW_020185332.1:1839063-1878102 GCF_003031525.2 Neophocaena asiaeorientalis asiaeorientalis | reverse complement strand
CCCTAGGAAGGGCCGGCACTGGGGCGGCGGGGGAGGGAGCGGCGGTGGCGGCACCTGGTAGAAGGAGCCGCCGCCGCCGCCCCCGCCCCCGCGGGAGGCTTCCCCGGGGGCCCGGGGCTGCAGAGCCAGCGGGGGCTGGAGAAAGGGGGCGGAGGCCCCCGGAAAGGGACCAGGCCGCTGGGGAAGAGGCGGTGGGAAAGCCGGAGAGGGTAGCGGTGGTGGCGGACAGCCGAAGGGAGCGGGAGCCGGCGGCTGCGGGAGCGGCGGGCCCGGGCGACCCGGGGTGAAGAAGGGTGGCAGAGCCATGGCCACCACGGAGGGATTCTAAGAAGTGACAGGAATCTGAGTGGTTCTCAGCGAAAGTGTCTTCCGGGAGGAAGTGACGTATACCGCGCGCGACATAAGTGTGACGCACCCGACCCTAGGAGCCCGGCGCGTGGATGGGCGTTCATTCAACCCTTCAATTCAAAAATACTGTCCTTACTGAGCATTCTAGGTGAGGAGCTAGCCCTTTTGCAGTGCGACTAACAGATACAGTTCCTGTCCTCGTAGAACTACCTATCTAGTAAAGAAAACACATTAATCAAGTAATCCTGCAATCAAATGCAAAAGGGCAGCGGCGAATATAAGTACTACCAAAGAGGAAAAAAGGGCAAGAAGAGCTTATAGGAAAATTAAATTTAAAGAGGTTGGGGAAGGTTGTCCTAAGGCTTTGAGACTCCATCTGAGGTCTGAAGGGTAATTATGAGTTAAATCGTAGAAATAGAAGAGAAAGAAGAGAGGGACGCACAGTCCAAATGGGAACAGCATTTACAAAAGCCCCCTAGTAGACTAGGAGTAGGTCTGGTGCGGGAACTGAAAGAATGCCAGTGTGGATGGAGCACAGAGAGGCTGAAGGGAGCCTGGTGATCCTGGGAGGTGGACAAGATCGTAGCGTCCAGGATCTCATATCTTAAGAACAGTGGGAAACCACTGGAGGGTTTTAAGCAGGAGGGACAGGGAAGGCCATTCACTCCACATGATTAGATTTTTAAAATTAAACTCTGAGATAATTGTAGCTTCATATGCAGTTGTAATAAATAGTACCGCAAAATTCCGCGTACTTTTTACTCAGTTTCTCTTGCAAAACTGTATTACAATATCACAACCGGGATGTTGACATTGATGGTCAAGATACAGAACATTTCCATACTACCAGGATCCCTCATTTGCCCCTTTATAGCCATACCCACTTCCCTTCCTTAACCTCTAGCAACCACTAATCCTCCATTTCTATAACTGTTGTCCTTTCTAGAATGTTATATAAATGGAATCATACAGTACATAACCTTTTGGGATTTACTCTTCTCACTCAGCCTAATCCTCTAGAGATACATCCAGGTTCTTGCATCAATGTTCCTTTTTTTTTTTTTTTTTGCGGTACAGGGCCTCTCACTGTTGTGGCCTCTCCCGCTGCGGAGCTCCGGACGCGCAGGCTCATCGGCCATGGCTCACGGGCCCAGCCGCTCCGCGGCATGTGGGATCCTCCCGGACCGGGGCACGAACCCGTGTCCCCTGCATCGGCAGGCGGACTCTCAACCACTGCGCCACCAAGGAAGCCCCCAGTGTTCCTTTTTATTGCAATAAAGGTGTGCAAAAAAAATGTGTGGATAAAACGAAACCACACTTTGTGTAATCATTCACCTGCTGAAGGATATTTGGGTTCTTTCCATTTGGGGGCTATCATGAATAAAGCTACTATAAACATTTGTATACAGGTATTATGTGAACACAAACCATCATTTCTCTGGAGTAAATGCCCAGGAGTGCAATTGCTAGGTCATACACCAGTTACATGTTTCGTTTTTAAAGAAACTGCCACATTGTTTTCCTAAGTGGCTGTACCATTTTATATTCCCACCAGCGATATATGAATCATCCATTTTGCCTGCACTCTCATCAGCATTTTGTGTATTTACTATTTTTTATTTTAGACAACCTGATAGATACGTGGTGATATTTCATTGTGGTTTTAATTTGCACTTCTTTAATGGCTAATTATGTTGAATATCTTTTCATATGCTTATCTGCCATCTGTATACCCTCTTCACTGAAATGTCTGATTATGTCTTTTGCCCATTTTCTAACTGGATTTTTTGGGTTTTTTACTGCTGAAATTTGAGTTTGTATTCTAGATATTAGTCCTTTGTATGTGGTTTGCAAATATTTTCCCCCATTTTATATCTTGTCCTTTCATCCTAACATGTTTGTTTTTTCAGAGCAAAAGTTCTTAATTTTGATGAAGTCCAACTTAGCAGTTTTTCCTCTTATGGATCATGATTTTGGAGTCAAGTCTAAGAACTCTTAGCCCTAGATCCTGAAAACTTTTCTCCTGTGCTTTTTCTGAAAGTTTTCTAGGTTTACATTTAAGTCTGTGATCCATTTTGAGTTGATTTCTGTATAAGGTATTGAGACTTAGTTTGAGCCCCCACTCCCGCCCCACCCCTTTGGATGTCCAATTGCTCCAGTATCACATGATGAGAGCTTTACTTTTCAAAGCTGTAAAGTGATGGATGATCCCTTGGGTAAGAGTCCAGCTCTGTACCATGAGAAGAACCAACATGAGCCTGACCTCACTTCCCAAGGGACCACTAATATTTCTCAGAAACTTTGTAATATTCTACATATTTATTTGTATTTTATGTATTCAGTAATTAGGTAATACTGTACATAATATTTAAAGGCTTCAGTTTTTATCTTAAAATTTATTAGGTAAGGTATGGATATACCTTTTTATTTTCTAGATGTATACTGTTGTCAATACCATTTATTAAATATTCTTTTCCTAATTTGAAATATCACCTTTTCCAATACTAAATTCCCATATATATTTGGGATCTATTTCTGTACATTCTTTTCCATTGGTCTGTTGAGGCACTGGTACACACTTAAATATTTAAAGGTTCCGTGTCCCCTGCATCGGCAGGCAGACTCTCAACCACTGCACCACCAGGGAAGCCGGGTTTATAATATTTTAAAAATAGAAGATGCAGTCCTTCCTCATTCTTCAGTTGTTGGTTAGGTGGAGAGGCTCTGAAACCAGTCTACCTGGGGTTAAATCCTGGCTGTTACTTACTAGTTGTGTGACCTTGGGAAAGCTACCTAAACACTCTGGGCTTAAGTTTCTTCATCTAGAAGGGTTGATAAGAGTTGTTGCATTAAATGAACAGAGTGACACAGAGTAAGCACTATGAGTGTGCATTATCATTTTGCTTGTTTACCATTCTTATTTTTTTGTGTGAACTTTAGAATCCATTTGCCTAGTTTCATTTTAAAACTTATTGGCATTTTATTGGAATATTAAATTTATAAATTAACATAGGGATAACAGACATCTTTATAATATTGTTTTCCCATTGAGGAACATGGGATACCACTTTTCGTCAGATTTGCAAAAATACCTACCCATCCACTCTTCCACTTACATTGCTATCATCTTAGTCCAATCCATCATCTTCTAGTAGGCTTATTATAATAGCCCCAAGTACCCCTGATTTAGTCCTTGGTCCTCTGTAGTGTGTTCTCTTATACCACAACCAGAGTGGTCTTTTAAAACTTACATCTGATTATGTCATTTCTCCATGTAAAACCTTCTGGCAACTTCTCATCTCACTCAGAATCAAAGCCTGGAAGGGAACTGGAAACAGCAAGATCAACTTGTAGTTTACTGTGGAGGGGATGTGGGTTCAAGAGAGTTATGTTTTGTATGTTGATAAGAATTTATCTGATTGATATATACACACTACTATGTGTAAAACAGAAAACTAATAAGGACCTACTGTATAGCACAGGGAACTCTACTCAATACTCTATAATGGCCTATATGGAAAAGAATATAAAACAGAGTGGATATATTTATAACTGATTCACTTTGCTGTACACCTGAAACTAGCACAACATTGTAAATCAACTATATTCCAGTTAAAAAAAAAATTGATCCAAAAGATGGTAGGAGATAAAGGGCAAGTGCTGGAGAAATGTCCACAAGTAGGCCTCTAGTCATGTCTCCCTCCATTTATCTCAGCACCTTCCCTTCCCAACAATCTAAAACACATATCTACTGATGTCCAATTCTCATGCTTAAAACCCTTTTAATAACTCTCCACTACTTTCTGCATAAAATTACAACTTAATCTGGCATACAAGATATTCTATAATTTTTTAAAAATGTACAGAGCACCAAATATATGAAGCACCATGTAAGTGCTGGTTATAGTTAACGAAACAGGCATGATCTTCGTGCTAGTGGACTTGACGGTGTAGTTGGAAAGACAAGTGAAAAATAAGCTTGGGGGTTTGCTATAGAACAGGAAATACTAGGCATTGTTTAGATGCTTCTGGGAATGTTTCAGAAGGAAGGAGACCAATAATGTAGTAGAGATACTAACAAAAGAACCGGAGGCCTTAAGAAATTAGAGGGGATGATGGGATCCCCTCATAATAACATGGAGTGACTGAGTTTTGATAAAAGGAATCCTTCAGCTGTAACTGGAGAGAAAGGTTGGGTGCTGAAGCAGATACATTTATAGATTTGATGGTGGGAAGATGAGTTCCATCTTTTGATGGTTTCTCAATGAAAGGCAAAGTCTTCAGTAAGATGGAGAAGGGAGAAAATACATTAAATCGTCTTCTCAGAGTAGTAACATGAAGTTGTACTGGTTGCCTATTTCTCAACTCCTAAATCTCCCTAGTTGTTTCACATTTCTGAGATTTTGATTTACTTTTCATTATTCCTTTCTGGAAAATTCCTACTTGTTCTTCCAGATCCATCTGGGCTATCACCTTTTGTGCCACACCTGGTACCTACCTCACTTCCATTATTATAATGCACTGATGTTTGTATTTGCTTCCCCTACTAGAGTAGTAAACTTCTTGGGAAGCTTGGTCTGTATTCCTAGTGTGGGGCCCATGCAGGATATTTAAGTAAGGATTTTCAATCAATGTTTAACATAAACAGACTTTTCGTCTGTGGAATCTACAACTAGGAGAATTTATTAGAGGAATATGAATTTGTCAGGATTAACAGTCTCTAGAATAAAGCCACTCATGATATCTGTGTCCTTTTAAAAATGGCACTGCATTACGGACACACCACAACAATGGCTTTCATTTAATCCTTTTGTTTTATTCAAATGTCAAAACAAGTTTCAAGATACAAATCGTAGTTATACTCAGTTGTGTTTAATTTAAAAACATCAATTATGCTTTAACTTTCAAAACCAAATGTAAGTTGTTGTGACTAAAATGTCTCCCAGTGCATTTCTGGAGGACTGCCTTTAATATATTTAGTAGCTACTCCAATTTTCACTCTACAAAAAGGAAAATGATGAGGCTGTAAGAAAAAGATAAAGAACAGTTACAATATGAAAGACTTCCTGAGAAGAACTTCAACCATTACTAGGGAGACCAAGAAAGATACCAGTTTCTGTTCTATACTCTAGCAACCAGGCTTAAACACTTTGCAAAACTGTATTTCTGGTCCTACCCCAGCCATAAATAGATATCTAACATCTCTTATTACATCACAGAAAACCCAATTTCATCAACAAGATGTAGAATTTGCTAATAGCTTAGGGTTCTTTTCCTAAGAAAATGGGGGCGGGGGCAGTAAGAGGAAAACTCACGAGTTTATAAACTAAAAACTGAAAACAAATGTTTAAAGGTACTCTGATTTAAACAATTTCAAACGAGGCTGAACTGAAGGAACAGTATAGGAACTTCTATCAATATAGTGGGAAAGAAAAAAGTTTAAAAGGTACACCAATATTTTAATATTTATGGAATCAAATGAAATAATTTTCACTGTTAAGTCCCCCAAATTTCCCCCACTGTTTAGTTTTCTTATATAATGAAAGTTAATAACTTATATTTTAGTATGAACACATTCCCTTCTGCTGATAGCACAGATTTTCTTTAATATTCTATGAAGCCAAAGAATTAGACAAATATCCAGCACCAGAAAACAACAAAAAACTAAGTACTTTAGGTAAATGTATTAGGATATTTTATTTAGCTCAGCACATGGCTGTAATACTACTTTTAGAATTAGATGTAGTCTTCCCCTGAAGATTTAAGGCAGACTTCAATTCCATCTGCTCACTCATGGTACTAAAATGAACCAAAGATGGCAAATAAATCAGACAAGTCAGCAAGAGAATGGCCTTTTTTTATAGTCCAATGGGGAAGTTTAGTGTCATTGCTTAGTGGATAAGACTAAGAATACAGCTAAACAAATCATCAAAATAAGGTTCTTCAGGGTACTTTCTCCGTGAAATCTTTAACTACTTGGAAACTACCTGTTCCAATTTTTAAGATGAAAAAAATTCTAATATTTTCAGGAAACAAACATGGGTAGAAAAAGCTAAACTAAAGAATGGCATCCCAATCTTCAATTTTAAAGAATTTATTTTCCCATTTATAGTTACATTATTGTAAAATCCACAGTTATTGCAACACCTGCATTGCTTAAAAGAACTCCTAAGCATTTTTTTAAAGCGTATTTTTTAAAAACCAAACCAAAATAATGTACATTTTGTCTCTGAACACTGTGTCATTGAAGTCCATGTAATGTCAGTCTGTATAAATCAATGTGATGTTACATTATATACATGATCTGATTTTTATCCTAAAAGCTGACCATGTATGATATCCAAGATAGATCCAATGCTTTTAATGTCAGACTGTAGAGACAGTTACGATCCTAAACAAAAGAAGGAAAACTTTATATACAGAAGTCTGACAGTTTAGCTGTTTGCAGCATCTGCTTGACGAGGCCATCCTTCTTCTTCAACTCCGGAGTCATACTCCTCTTCAGAGGATTCTTTCGTTGGAGCCCTATAATGAAAAGCCATCAGTGTTTTTTGTTTTTTTAAATAAGAATTAGGGGTAAACACAACTTCTCAAAAAAATGAATAATAAAAAATTAATCCACTTAGCTAGAAATGACAAACAAAGAAGGAAAATATTAAGAGCACTTCTAATACTAAGATTGCTTAATGGTAAAATATGGGAAACATTTAGAGCACACAACCAAAAACTACAAGTAGTTTTCCCAAACAAATTTTTTACTGAAATAAATCAACAACAAGGCTTCAACCGTGAAGGCCTTTCCTCCAGCAAAAAAGTAGAATCTATTAACGAAAATGCTTGACATTTAGCATGTCAACGGTAAAGAAGTGGAAAGCTTCTGATCAAACCAATATGACTCAAATTAGTCAAAATTATGATCAGACCACCACAATTCCTTTATATATTAATATTAAACAATAAAAATGAGAATTATATCTCTTTGAATAAGTAAAGGTTGTTCAAAACCAATCAACTGCCTCATAAGTTACCTTAGAAGATAAGCATAAAACATAACATATGTTGTGACAGAAATCTAATTTTTATGTAGGTAACATTAATGTCAAACACTGTTTAATAAATATTTATTGAATAGATCGGGGTCAGTAAACTACAGCCTGCAGGCCAAATAAAGCCCATCATTTGTTTTGTAAATATTTATCTGAACACAGACATGCTCATTCATTTATGGACTGTAGCTCTAGTGCTATGAGGGCAGAGTAGCTGCAATACAGATTGTATGGCCCTGAAGTATTAATCTAGCCCTGTACAAGACAGTTTACTGACCCCTAGAATAGTTAAATAAAGCAGTGAAAGATATGTCAAATTTGTCAACTGATAAGATACAACTAAGAGAAAAATTATGTCGTCAAAGTTTTGGTCTTATGTGGGTCTTCCCTGGTGGTCCAGTGCTTAAGAATCCACTTTCCAATGCAGGGACACGGGTTCAATCCCTGGTCTGGGAACTAAGATTCCACATGCCGCGGGGCAACTAAACCTGTGCTCCGCAACTACTGAGCCCACACACTGCAACTACTGAGGCTGTGTGCCACAACTAGAGAGCCAGAGCCCACGGGACCACAACTAGAGAGAGGCCTGTGCGCCACAATGAAGAGCCCTTGCACCACAATGAAAGATCCCACATGCCGCAACAAAGATCCCTCATGCCACAACTAAGACCCGACACAGCCAAGTAAATAAATATTTTTTTAAAGTTTTGGTCTTATGAAAGACATGAAACAAGTAATTCATAAATTACAGAATTAGCAGCAAAGTTCATTTAAGTCTTTTCATTTGGATTACTTTTATTTTTTTTGATACTTCTTCCTTTAGGAGAAAAGAGTGGAGACTAATTTTTTTTAAAATATTTATTTATTTGGTTGCACCAGGTCTTAGTTGTGGTAGGTGGGCTCCTTGGTTGTGGCAATGCGAACTCTTAGTTGCAGCATGCACGTGGGATCTAGTTCCCTGACCAGGGATCTAACCTGGGCCCCCTGCATTGGGAGCGTGAAGTCATCCATTGTGCCACCAGGGAAGTCCCAAGTGAAGACTAATTTTGAAGATCAATTTTCAAGACTCAAAATATTTTATAAACCAAAATTAGAAATTTTTTCTACAGAAAACTTGAGATAACTGATTACTTTATGATTTATAAGGATTTTTATATAATTTTATGACAGACCAATAAACCATAGCAATAAAGAGCCTATCTCAAGCTTTAGATCTGTTTTAGTTTGACAATACACTTTACCGGATGTATCCTGGTTCCTTCTTTCCTTCTACTACTTCTTTGTCAACCTCCACACATACAATATCAGAATTAGGGACTTCGAACATTGGTTCTAGTAACAGCTTTTCCTAAAGAGATAAAAAAAGTAATGAATTACATGGAAAACTGAGGTTACATATAAAATGCTTGTATTCTACAGGTTATCAATCGAATTCATCAACTCAACAAATATTATGGAGTCCCTGTTATGCACCAGTAACTGAATGTTGAAAAGTCAATGTAAAAGCTTTCATATTCTTCATATTAAAACAGCTTCTAACTAAATTCACAGAGAAGTCATTCTATAAGGGAAGGCTTTTTGTCTGTATAGTTCTGCCTACTTAGGTCACCATGCACATACAAAAAGACTGTACCTTCATTTTGTATGTGATTCAGGTGTTACTCAGAAGCATTCTTGACATACTCTATGACCAAAGGAGGTCAACTAGTAATCCTTAATTTGAAAACGATTTAATCCTAAATCATCTCTACAAAGCTATGACTTCAAACAGGCATTTGTCTCAAGTGCTGCAGTAGATCTAAAGTTATTTACTAAAGAAAACTAGTTTTGCCTATGAGTAGGGGCTGGATTATATTCCATCTTAAGGAAAATACTGGTTGAGTACATCAAATTTTCTAAAAATGTCAACTATATCACCTGTTCTTCTAGTTTACATGCTTATAAATCTGTCACAACACTTGAAGTCCAGGCCTTCATTAAAGAGTAAAATCTCAAATTATGATGGATGTGTAGTTCTAATCAAAAAGTCCTACTGAGGGCTTCCCTGGTGGCGCAGTGGTTGAGAGTCCGCCTGCCGATGCAGGGGACACGGGTTCGTGCCCCGGTCTGGGAAGATCCCACATGCCGCGGAGTGGCTGGGCCCGTGAGCCGTGGCTGCTGAGCCTGCGCGTCTGGAGCCTGTGCTCCACAATGGGAGAGGCCACAACAGTGAGAGGTCCTCTCAAAAAAAAAAAAAAAAAAAAAAAAAAAAAAAAGTCCTACTGAGATGAGAGAAGTAATATTTAGCAGTGAAATCCTCAGAGAACAGAATATGTGCTTGCTTTGGGAGCATGTAGGGAAGTAGTAACCCACTGTACAGCCAGACCAGGGGGAGTAGGGGTGAGAACTCTAAGGAAGAAGGTGGGTGGTGACTCAAAGTAGGCTGGGTCTCTAGGATTTGTAACAAAATAAAAATAGTTCATAACATACTGAAGAATTTAGGGGTAAAATGCCACAGTATCTACAACTTAATTTCAAACAAAAAACAACAATGAGGATTTCAATGGTTCTGAGAAGGCACTCTGGAGCTTAAGTCAAAAGGCCTATGTAGAGTTTTCTGCAATTCTCCTTCCCATGATCCTGATTTCCTCTATTTCATTAATCATATTAACTGTATGTCCTTTGTTGCAAACACCCTGAAGTTCCTTTTTAGAAAAAAGAAAGATATACTGTGACCAAAAAAAAAAAAATCACAAAAAATATTAGACCAATTTTCTGGATGTATTTCCAGAGGAAAACATCGAGGTTTAATATTCTCAAAATTCAGACCAAGAAATAATCTAGTTTCTGTAAATTTATGCCAACTTACCATTATGGACCGGAGGCCTCGTGCACCTGTTTTTCGTTCTAGTGCCAATCTGGCTATAGCTTTCAAAGCATCTTCAGTAACATTCAGTTCACACTACAAATATATTCAAAAGAAATAACTCAGATAATACTTGATGATATTTTCCTACTATAACCATGCAGTATTTGATCTACTAACTATTACTACCTACCACCATTACTGGTCTTTTTAGAACAAAAAGAGACTAATGCCCTGACTTTACTGGTAAAGAAATAAGTTCCAGAGGGTTAAGTACACTGATTCACTAATACTCAGAAACACAGGGTCAGAATCTTTGTGTCTTAACTGACCCTATCCCCTATCAGACTAAAGCATTTTTAGACTATAACTTAGTTTCTGGAAAATATTCATTTTAAAGAGTGTTACTAACCCTCTCATCCTATAGAACGAAGGTAAAACTTTAGACAAGTCTCTCTAAATTACCACAAATTCCAAAACTTATTGAGAAGTTAATATACCCTCCCCAAATCAAAATACTTTGGAACATCAGATTTTATAAAATCTTGGTATTAAACAACTTTTGTTTATTAATTTCTACATCCAGAAAATGTAAAATTTAAGTGAGGTAATTATCTCTCATGGTGCTTCAGAACCTTGCCTTCAAAAAGCACTTGTTTCTATGAATTAACCTATGGGAAGGTATCAGTATGAATCTCAAGTTTGTCCTTAGTCCTTGAAGAGGTTTTCTACATTAACGTGTATTTTCTAGGGCTTTATTCAACATTTATTGAACCCCTGTGTGTATATATATTAGAAACTGAGTGATGAATCAGACGCCACCTTTGCCCTCAAGAAACTTAAGTGTATTGGGTGGTGACAAATTAGCAAAAGAGCATTTACAGCATAGTGTTTGCACATGGTGCTAAGAGAGCACCAAAGTGGGGGCATCTAAATAAGGCTAGGGGACCACTGAAGGATTTTTAAGGAGGGAAGTAAAATAATTAGCTTTGTGTTTATTCATTAAGTACTTATTAAGAACTTAATATCTAATATTTGTTGGACACTGTGTTCAATAATTTTTAAAAGATCCACTCTGGAAGTAAAGTGGGAGATGATAATATTTTGGTGGTGGTGGTCAGAGACAGACTTTAGATAGGGAGACCAATTAGGAAGTAAATGCATGGGTCAAGGTGAAGAATGATAAAGGAGACTGACTTGAGGTAGGGACAATGGCAATGGAGAGAAGGAGACTGATATTTTGAGACACTATGTTCAGAAAACCCAAACATTTGCTATCTGATTAGATATATGGCTCCAGGTGTCTGGCTGCAGAGAAGTAGATGTGAGAGCTAACTTTAGAAAAAAGTATACCTAGTATGTCACAATGAAAGCATTTAGAATATCAAGGCTGAAAAGACAATCCTGTGTGCCTGGCTTGAGGGGTTAGGGGTAGGCTGCTAGCACAATTTCTCTATATATATATCCTTGGGCTTTAAGCTACAATGTCAATTTTAATTAAGAAAAAAATAAAGCCAACTCCTAAGTGTCTAATATGACACAACGTGCCTTCCCTGATTCCTAGATCCATATTTAGTGAGGAATAGGCTGGTATTCCAGATAAGTATTGCTTTTTTTTTTTTTTTTTTAAGTATTACTTTTTAATTTGTTAGGCTAACATATGTAGAGTTTCAGTAGCAAAACAAAAAAAAACCCATAAATTAAGTAAGTATAAAAAATAAAAATCTAACCTTATAGTGTTTGCACATGGTGCTAAGAGAGCACCAAAGTGGGGGCATCTAAATAAGGCTAGGGGACCACTGAAGGATTTTTAAGGAGGGAAGTAAAATAATTAGCTTTGTGTTTATTCATTAAGTACTTATTAAGAACTTAATATCTAATATTTGTTGGACACTGTGTTCAATAATTTTTAAAAGATCCACTCTGGAAGTAAAGTGGGAGATGATAATATTTTGGTGGTGGTGGTCAGAGACAGACTTTAGATAGGGAGTAAATTAAGTAAGTATAAAAAATAAAAATCTAACCTTATCCATGCTGAATAAGGCCTGGTACTGAGGAATAACAGCATTACGTGGCTCAGTTAGTATTTGTACAAGTGTTTTCTCATCTAGGCTATGCAAAGGAACTACCACAGGCAACCGTCCCACAAACTCAGGAATCATGCCAAATTCAATGAGATCTCTGGCTTCCACATGACGTAATAAACGATCTTTTTCTTCAATGTCTTGGTGAGTATTTGATTCTCCACTTCGATTGGCAAGGTCTGCAGCAGCTGCAGCCCTTCTGCCTTTTCCCAGATTAGATGGTGTTCCAAATCCAAGATACTGCCAAAGAAAAGACAGGTATTATAAATAACAGAATAAAGCTGCATCGTGCTCAGCATTTTACATGCATATCTCATGCCATCTTCACAACAGAGGAAAGTATTATCATTTATATTTTACAATGAAGAAAAAGGCTTAGAGAGGTTAAGTACCTTGACCAAAGCTCTCATTGCTGCTAGTGGTAAAAGCCAGGATTCAAACTCAGGTCTATCTGCCTTCAGAATTGAGAACCTAACCAACTCTCAAAGAATGAATTCTAGTAAAAGTAGGTAAGTAAGAACTGTGAAGGGAAGTCCCTTAGAACTCATACAATGATGTTGCAGGATTTTTCTGAGACCTCTAGACTAGTGTGGCTTCCAAAATGTGCAAGAACTGTGGAAACAGTAATTATTTTGTAACCAAAGTCAGTTTTGTAATACTGTAAACAGGAATAGTGCCTATGGAACAAGCAGACTTAAAACAAAATTATCCACAAGTGTCTTAAGTCATTGCTAAGCATTCTATTAAAATCGTGATTTGGGGTTGCATACTATGAGTTAGAATATCCTATGAGTTAGAACATCCTATGAGTTAGAATAATTTCGATTTTATAAAGAACATGTAAGGACATCAAACAAAAATGGTAACTTTGCTGCAAAAAGTTGTTTATCTAAGGTGTATGGATCTTGCTTTAGTCAATATAAAAGAACTATACTCCAGGCAACTGTCCGAAGTTTAATTTTGATATGTCATACAACTTTTGTCAAAAGAACAAGTACATGATATATGAGAAAACAGCTAAGTTAAAAATCCATTCCTGATACTCTAAGCTGTGTATGTGGACAGTTAGTGTATCAGAAAGCAAAATACCTTTCATTCAATAACTTAAACATATATTAAACATTTATTATATATACAATATAAGCATATATAGTAACAAATATATATACTCATATTTATTATATATATGGATATATATTTATTAAGCATTAACATTATTATAAAACACTGAGGATACAAACCTGAAGACAGCCCTTATCCTAACCTAAAGGGACTTATTTACAGTGAGAACACATGAAGATATTAAAGCATCATAGGTGCAATGAAGGACAACTGTACAGGAAACTACAGCAGTGGAAAGAAAGAAAAGAGGAAATACTGGGGACAGAGGGTAGGAGGTGACCAAGAAAGTCTTCACAGAGGAATTGCCTAATCATTTAACAGACTGAGTCTTAAAGAATGAACACATATTACCACCCAATACACTTCTGGATTTGTTTGAGCAAGAAATAAATGTTTATTGTGTTAAAAAAAAATGAACACATATTTGCCAACTGGACTGAGGTGGGGAGGACATGAGCAAAGGCAATAGGAATAAAACTTAAGACTGCAAGCAGTTTCATATGGTTAGGAAAGAGGTAGAGGTAGAGGTATATTATTTATATTGTACTCCTGGCTTTCAATGAGGTTTGGTAAAAACAGTAGCCAAATGGATGTGTTTAATCCTCTATAAAATCACTGTTGCAGACTCTCTTACGTCTCTGTCTTCTTTTCCTAAAAATCTATGTGACAGGGACTTCCCTGGTGGTCCAGTGGGTAGGACTCCACGCTCCCAATGGAGGGGGCCCAGGTTCAATCCCTGGTTGGGGAACTAGATCCCACATGCATGCCACAACTAAGAGTTCGCATGCTGCAACTAAAGATCCTGCATGCCGCAACTAAACATGCCACAACGAAGATCCTGCATGCTGCAACTAAGACCCAGCACAGCCAAAAAAAAATAAAAAAAAAAAAAAAATCTAAGTGAAAAACTTTTTTAATCTTTGTCTCTCATGAAGACATCATACCCTTCCTCTTTCAGGCAATAAAAACTAGCTCACGATTTCTCCCTACTTTTCATTAAGAAGTTCAAAGCTAAACAGAGTGACTTAATTTCCACTAAGTTGAAATGACCTAAACCTTCCTTTTACATGTTTCTGATCTCTTTACTAATAATACTTTTAATTGTTCTTTTCTAAATGTTTCTAGCTTCAAATTCTTTTTGGAAGTATGAATTATAAATAAATATAAGAACATGGTCCTTGGCTTTGGTTACAGAATTTTGAATATAAAGTTCTCTCTCTCTCTTCCCCACCCTCCCCCATCTGTCTCTCTCAACGCATGCATGTTTGGACGCACACACAAAGAAATAATTTCATCTTTCTAATTTGTTAGGCTAATTTATACAGAATTTCAAAAGCAAGAAAAACATAAATTAACTAATATGAAAAATAAAAATCTAACCTTATTGAGGAATAACAGCACTACCTGGCTCAGTTAGTATCTGTACAAGAGGTTTCTCATCTAGGCTATGCAAAAGAATTAACACAGGCAACCATTTATTAGCAGCGTTATTATTTTTTTTTTTTACTACTACTAAACTACTACATTAGTAGCTACTACTACTAAACTAAAAGCTAAAGTAAACTACTAAACATGCAAGGCCAAGGAGACTTAAAGCAAACAATACAGCAAAGAGGTGATCTATGATATATTCATTTACGTAGAATATATTATATAAAAGGTATCATTTGTGGCTATTATGTAAAACACAAAAGCATGGAAAACAGGCATGTTTTCGGGCTTCTTGCCACTATACTGACATTACATTTTATCATAATCAATCAATAAATCGGTACTGGGCATGAACTTTGAGGATATGAAAAAATAAGTACCAGTTAAAATCAAGGCTCATAAGAATGTTTAAGAAACATCTATAAAACTAGGTGGGATCACAACCCTTCCCCCAACCTCCAAACTGCTTTCCTCCATTTGTGCATGTCAGCAGTGATCTATGAAGACTCTATGGGCAGAAGCAATGGAGACAAGCTCTTTATTGGGCTCCAGTGAATTGGGCAAGAGAAATGAGTAGAATTTTTATTGATACAGCAGCTACCTCAAATAATAAAAAACTCCTTAGATGAAATATAAAATTGAAATCATCAAGTTATACTTTAAAAATGCCCATATACAGATGATATTTAGAAATCTTCCAAACTACTACTATGAAATTTTAAAAATAACTAGGCATATATTTCTGGTATACTCTAAGAAAACCTAACTCGTAAAAATCCACAACTGGCAGCCAGCAGATATGAGATTAGAAACTGAGGGTCCATCCTCTAACTTCAAATGCTTTCTCTCCTAGTAATCACTCAGAAAAACTTACCTTTTCATTTTTTCTCCTGCTGATGATTCTGTCCAAACCATTGAAAGCACCAGATGCAACAAACAGGATGTTTGTTGTATCAACTTGTACCGTTTCTCCACGTAGCTTACGGGAATTCTTTTCTGGAACATTGACTATTGTGCCTTCTAGTAGTTTTAATAAGCCCTAAATAAAGAATAAATGATTTATGGCATCATCATATAAACGTATTATTTATTATACTTTAGGTAATGGGATTCAATGGGGAAAATAATATGTGGTTATGGTCAATGAGCATAACTGAAGAAAACTCCCACATTTCTATAACTAACATGAAAATCTAATATACTATCACATTAATTTTTCATAAATTTATTTGGAATAGGTATAGGACTCCTGATGCATTCAGGAAACAGTCAACTCAAGAGGTTGTTTTTGATGGTAAAGACATAGTTCTGACATAAAGATAGAATTATGGCTAAGATGTTATCCAACCATGGTGGGAACATTCAAAATTTGAAAATATTTGAAGATTTGTCTTTCAAGCAAATTAAAATTCTATTCTACTCCTAGTGTTAAACTTTGAGAATACCTATATATTGAGATGCCTTCATAAAAAACATCATCCAGCACATTTTATAAGTGTGACTACCTGTCTATGTCTTGGTCAAAAAAACAAAAGCAATTTTCCTTACCCTGTAATTTATGTCATAATTAGTTACCAGTAAAAGGTCAAGTTGCCCAATAGATTATTATGACTTTAAGTATGACTCTATAAGGCATAAAACTCTATTTTATCTTCTAATTAAGTGAAAAGAATAAGATACATGTACATAGTTCATTTATGTCTAGTCAGAACTAGAACTTTCTTCAAGAGTCCTCTAGAAATGTTTAACTGGGCCTTTGTGTAATAAAACCAACAAAAATTAAATTTCATTTATTTCTTTAAAATATTTTTAATTTCCTAACAAAGGTAATTTGGTATTTAAAATCGCCAACAGCTTTCTCTTAGGACCTGAACTAAATGGTATATGGAGTTTGGAGTGGGAGAAATAAACAAAACAGAATCTAATTGAATGTGAAACCAAACGTACAATATTTGGGAGGTTGATGTATTCCCTTCCTTTTAGTGGACTTGAACAAAATATTCAACTGCTTACTTGCTGAACGCCTTCTCCACCTACATCCCGTAACTGATGAATGCCTGGCACACTGCCAATCTTATCTACTTCATCCAGAAAGACAATTCCTATAATTTAAGGAGGATTCTATTTATAATATGAAAAAGATATACACAAAATAACTCAGCTTTAAACGACTAGGTAGCTAGAGAGCAAGGTTATTTAATCTTTAATACTTAACATATACAATGGCTTAATACTATAAAAATACACTGCTAGCTTTCCCACTCATCATTTTGTGCAAACATTTTATAATTTATTCTATAGAATAACACTTGGGTATGATAACCAATTCTCTATGACAATAGTTATCTACCCCACTAATGTTTTCAGGTTCTTTATTCTGAGAAGCTGAGATAGAGGTATAGTGTGAAAGCAGAAGGTGGATACAGGGCTGGTATTAGCAAAATTTTAGCTTATTTTTTCCCATCCATATTCTTGTCTTAAAGGAATTTGGACAGGAAGCTGTCAAGCTCTTCGTGTAAACAAGGACAGATGATAGATAGGGAAAAGAGAAATGCAGCATCTATGACATCCCCTAAGTCAATAGCCTAATTTGTTTCTATATACATCTTGCACTCTCCTGCACTTGTCCTCATCCCCTCCCTTACCCCACCCCAGCATTATGAGTATAGAGGAAAGTCAGAACAGGAAAAACAATGATAGTATTAAGGATCTAATGGAATAGTAATTTATCCTGTTTTCACCCTAGTAGCCATATTATAACATTAAGGCAAAGCAAACTTTGTGGCCCTTAGTATGCTAGAAAATGTTTAACATAGCTACTTTTATATAATTATAGAATTTTACTCCTTGACTCAAAATAAAAATTATATTCTCTTGCTATTAGACTGCTTCCCCAGCAGACTATATCTGGGGACAAACTACACTGAAACATACCTTGTTGTGCTTTTTCTACATTATAATTGGCATCTTGGAGCAGTTTGGCAATCACAGATTCAATATCTTCACCTACATATCCAGCCTGAGTCAAAGTCGTACAGTCACAGATAGCAAAAGGGACATCAAGGCATTTAGCTAGGGTTTGTGCCAGAAGAGTTTTACCTACAAATAGAAACAGTAACTAAAAATTTACTAAAAATATGTTGTCATACAATTTCTCTACAAAAATGCAAAACAAATTAAATGTGAAGAATGTATAATAAGAAAAATTAGTGTTACATCTTTTCTCTACTATTACTCAGATATAATGGTACGCTATTTCCATTATTCCTGTTAAGATATTAGGGACTGGCCTAAAGGGCAATACCAACACCTCAAATTCAGTTCTAAGCCCTTTATAACTACCATAAGATTGGCCTTAGATATTCCTCTTAAGAGTGAGAATCTCCCAGTCATAAGACACAGGTTACAGAATCATTTATATTCTATTTTTTTTTAAATGAGTAGTGATTTTTCAGTAAGTTATTTACCTGACCCAGTTGGTCCAAGCAGCAAAATATTACTCTTTTCAAGTTTTATGTCATCATGGGAAGAATCCAATACTTCACCTCCTCGTTTTTCCTGAGGTATTTGTTGGTTTACTTGTTGCTGCATTGATGCTCCTAAAGCATTACCATGTGGACTAATTCCAGCAATCTGAAGCAACTCTGAAAAAATGCCAAAGGAATTATTAGAGCTTCATTTGATTTTACCTGAAAAAATGCCCAATAAAACCCTACATCTAAAATCAATCACGTATTTAGAAAAAATTTAAATATTCTGACATTTTGCCTTACCTACAAAGGAAGAAAGCCTCAAAGTTATCTAATGACAAACGTACAATACACAATGATTATTCAGGGAACCTTAAGCAAAGGAAATGGATTATTTTTACCTTCCTTATTTACATAAACTTGTATGAAGAATATACTTTTACTGAAAAGAAGGCAGTATAATAGGAGAACAGTGCTAGGAGTCAGAAAGCTTTAGCTTTGGTCCTTTATTTGCCTCTAAATAACTATATGATCTTGAGCAAGTCATATGTACACTTTGTGTTTCTATGCCTGTGTTTAAGAACAAAACACAAGGGCTTCCCTGGTGGCGCAGTGGTTAAGGATCCACCTGCCAGTGCAGGGGACATGGGTTCGAGCCCTGGTCTGGGAAGATCCCACATGCCACGGAGCAACTAAGCCCATGAGCCACAACTACTGAGCTTGTGTTCTAGAGCCCGTGAGCCACAACTACTGAGCCCACATGCCACAACTACTGAAGCCTGCGTGCCTAGAGCCCATGTTCCGCAACAAGAGAAGTTATCACAATGAGGAGGCCACGCACCACAATGAAGAGTAGCTCCCGCTTGCCTCAACTATAGAAAGCCCACGTGCAGCAACAAAGACCCAACACAGCCAATAAAAAAATCAAAAAACAAAACACAATTGATTTGCAGGCACTCTGAAAGATAAACAAAGATATATTATTTTTTTCAGTACAAATGAAAATAAGCAGGGCTGTAGAGAAAGGGAAAAACATTGAACTGAGAAATAGGAAACTTGGGTTCTAGTCTCGGTTCTATTGTAGGAGCATGGCAAGTCACTTAGCTTTACTGGGCCTGCTTCCTTAGTGAAAATACTGAGACATATGACCTTTAAACAGTCTCTTCCACATTTAAAAATGATCCTGTGAGTCTACCAGAGAAACCAACTATGGTAAGATTCATTATCCTTGGCCCTATCTGAATTCCTGATTTTACAGGATCTCAACTGGATCACTGCAGTTCCTTTATTAGAGACATAATCTTAACTATATGGGAATCATATTGTTGGCGAACTAACAGTTTATCAGCTGGATCCCTTAAAAAAAAAATCTTATTCTCACTCTCTCTTGGCTGAAGGAAAGAATCCCAATACTCTTTTCAATTAGCCAGATTTTTAACTATCCATATTGCTCCTGGCTCTCAGCATTTAAGGTTTATGTGCTCATATCATACTTGTTTATATTTTCTGGATTTATTTTTAGGTTGTTCTAAGAATATCAGTATTTTCCAACGCTTTATTATTATTTATTTATTTATTTATTTTTTTGTGATACACGGGCCCCTCACTGTTGTGGCCTCTCCCATTGTGGAGCACAGGCTCCAGACGTGCAGGCTCAGCAGCCATGGCTCACGGGCCCAGCCGCTCCGTGGCATGTGGGATCTTCCCGGACCGGGGCACAAACCCATGTCCCATGCATCAGCAGGCGGACTCTCAACTACTGCGCCACCAGGGAAGCCCCCAATGCTTTATTATTTTAATCAAACCAACAGACAGATGTTCAGCAGACATATTATTATAGTCCTATTCTATCTGGCTGTCACTTTCAAACTATCTTTGGGTCACACCCTTTGGTAAAGGGTTATTCTAGTCATCAAAAATAATAGGCATTAAATAAACATTTGAATTTAATTAAATTGTGCTCCATTTGACGGTTAATGATCAGCGAATAAATCACAATGCTATGTCTCAGTACAATTCACATCAGGCAAAAAAAATGCAGTCTATATTAGTCCAGTTAGATAGTTGTCCTTACTAAACAAAAAAAAAAAGAAAAGTTTTTTTTTTTAATTTCAGCAAAATCTAGTTAGGAATTGTGACAATATAAGAAGGTGCTTGGCTGAAAAGTAGGTCTGCCCGATGGGGAAAAGGTGATTTAGGTAATTTGAACAAAATCACAAGAAGCATACTGACTACAGTGAAATCATATGACACATGTATTTAACTTACTCTATGATTTAAGTATTTTTAAAAAAGGAATAATTTAAATAGTACAGAACAAATGATGTTTGTCATTCCATTTATGAAAATATGCCCCAGGGTAAACTTGAGATAACTCTCCTGTTCTTTCAGTTAAGTCTCTGTTCTTGCATATCTCTCATTACATAGGCAGCTCTCTATAACAAGGACTATGAGCAAGCAGGCTAGAAGAGTTAGTTGTGTGCAGCTCATCAGCTATATGGCCCTAGGCAAACTACTTAAAATTTCTGTGCTTCAATTTTCTTAGATGTAAAATGGTAGTGAAAATAATAGTTTCTGTCTCATAGGTTTGGGGAAGATTAATGAGTATATACATTTAAAACACTTAAAACAGTGCCTGGCAGATAGTTTTATATGTGCTTTGGAAGAATTTACTATTAGTACTACCGTTTTCTTGTGTTTAAGTATTTGTATAACACACAGCCCTTATATGCAAGCCAACTATTTCATTTCGTGTTTAACTTCAGAAAAACTTTATGTTCCAATGATGGAGGAAAAAAGCATCAATCTTAACATGTTAAAAAGACATATGTTGGTCTCTAATACGTGATTTCCAAAGGAACATCAAAGAATTTTTTTTTTTTTTTTTTTTTTTTGCGGTATGCGGGCCTCTCACTGTTGTGGCCTCTCCTGTTGCGGAGCACAGGCTCCGGACGCGCAGGCTCAGCGGCCATGGCACACGGGCCTAGCCGCTCCATGGCATGTGGGATCTTCCCAGACCGGGGCACGAACCCATGTCCCCTGCGTCGGCAGGCGGACTCTCGACCACTGTGCCACCAGGGAAGCCCCACTACATACATTTTTAAAAAATCACTACATATATATTTTATCAAAATACTCACTATAGACTTTTCTTTAACAATTCATAGTAGCTTCATCAGCCACCTGCCCAAATTTATGAATATATATTGACAGCATATTTTATTACATTTAATAAATCTCATGCCAGAGTTGGTAAACTAGTTATGTTCTCATAGCTCATCCTGAATATACAGTACACTTCAAATAGTAGATGTGTAACACTGTTTCGTTCAAAGGCAAATGTAAAATTATCAAACTTTTAAGTGAAAAATGTTCATACTGGCTTATCTATTGTTTTTTGTCTTTTGTGACAACATGAATCTTCTTATAACTTTGGAACCTTCTCCCTCTGTATGGCAGCTATATCCACCTCCAAAGAATGGGTTCAAGACATCAGAATGGCCACTATCTTTGGTTTATCAGGTCCTTCCACACCCTCCATCAGACCATCTGATGCTCATAGGGGCAGTCTAGGGCTCGCAACAGTGAGTTGGTGCTTATGCATAATTAGCAAGTCTACACTAAGTTTCATAAACACCAAAAAATAAACAGTGTGGTTTCTGGCAAAGAGTAGCTGGAAGATAATCTGCCTCCCCTAAAATTTGTCACTTACAGGCAGACCAACTCTAATTGTATGGTTTTTTTTAAAAAAGGATATAATATTCAAGCTACAGATTTTTAAAAATATAACTTCTGTTAATATGCAGATCTAGAGAAAAACTGCATATAGTACTTTTTATTTCTCTACATTATGCTTTAAGAAATATCACAACAGAAAAGATAAAATCAAATATCTAAAATAACCCAACATCTACAAACTACACAAATTAGCTACGAAACTGTTCCAAAGTTATATACACCATGTATAACAAACAGGCTTAGATAATATACAATATCTTTCTTAGTAATACACAAGCAAATACATGTCTACCATTACTACTGCTGACAAACTTCACTGAGGTAAATCTCAAAAGGAAGAATGATTACAGAGGAGGACCTGAAGAGAGGTCACTTACTTGTAAATCTGTACTCATCCTCCCGTCTTCTTATTTCTAACTCTAAGAAAGAGGATGAAAATGGCAATGTGAAAATATTATATATTTGTTTAATTTAGGGGAACAAACAAGGAGTATTCCACTTCTTGCCCTCTTCCAAATATATTTAAAGAATATGTTCATTAACGTCCTTTCAGCTTTTCACATTATCAAAGAATTTATATGCTACCTACTTTCTACATTTAAAAAAACCCCAAAGATGCTTAATGATGGCTGTCCAGTTGCTAATATTCACATTTGTCAAATACAAAGCTGCTATCTATTTTAAGAAAAGAGTAGTAATAATTTAGGTCTTTAATAAGAGTTTAAATCCCTCATACTATAAATACCATGTAACCATTTGCTTTTCCAGCACCTAGAAGAGCTTAACTATTAATTTGTTGACTGAAGGAATCAGAAAAAATCATTTTGCTCCATGACTAAACAACGCGATTTGGACCTTATAAAAATGAAGGTTCCAAGTCTTTCAATAGTTACTATGATTTATACTTTCTAAAAAAGTAACTGATCCTACTACATGACTATTTTGCAGTAAGCTCAACCAGTGAACAACTGTCTTCATTAAGCCAATCAGTCATATATTTAGTAGCTACTAAAAGTAATTTAATACTGAAAGTATTTAGCAGAACTCCCTAAAATTGTAAAATGATGACTAAAAGAATGTAAAATGATACACTGTAGGACAAATCAGAAATTACAGCTCCCTGGCCAAAAAAAAACCACACACACACAAAAGACCCTTAAAATATTTACACTGTACTCTATTCATAGTTTTTTAAATAAAATCATTCTATTAACATCACACACAATATTGTCCACAGTAAGTTGACATTACACAGTATATTGGTACGTTAGAATCTACCATTAATAGGAATTATACTTTGAATCACTTACAAACTTGCCCTGAACCTTGCACTCTGTAGCTGGGGACTAAAAGGAAAGAGTGCTCAAAATGTTCTGTAAGCTTTATCATCTCCATATATCTCTGACTTAGGCAAATGAAATTCTGTATCCTGAACCCAAAAGAGAAGAACTCAAGAGTCACACAGAGAACACTGCAATGATCCAGTCATGGGGAAATAGTTGTGGTCAAGTCTACAATTCAAAAATGATGTCTCAATCTGTATACCAGAACCCGTGTACATATAACTGAAAACAAAAGTTTTAAGAAATAACACTTAAGTTGTTAACATACTCTGGTATTTTCTACTCACACTTATTAACTCTTCTTTAAATGCTGTCGGCAATGTACTGAAATGATTTCATGAACCACTAATGGGAAGTGATCTGTATTTTGAAAAATGCTGTAGTGTACTAAAAGTATTTTAAGACAAAAGCAAAGAGTTCCAAATAAGGATTACCTCTAAAGCACAGTAATCTCTATTTTGGTCAATTATCAAAACACTAACCTCTAGGAGTTAATGATGTCTGCTTCTCAACTTCTGCTTGCTGTCTCACATTAGCTGGGATATTATTATATATTCTCTTATAATGATTGTATACAGCAACTGAAAGCACCTTCTTAGCAAATGACTGGCCAACAACATACTTGTCGAGGTAGTTATAAATCTGAAAAATGATTAGATATGAACAACTTACTATGAGCTATCACAAAATATGCACATTAAAGTTACATACTGAGCACACTTTTTTTTTTTTGGTTGTACCGTGCAGCCAATCCCTGGTGTACCTACCAGGGATTGAACCTGTGCCCCCTGCAGTGGAAGCATGGAGTCTTAACCACTGGACCAACGGGAAAGTCCTATACTGAGCACATTTACTTACAGTTTTAAATTTGAACAAAGATTCTCATCCAAAACAAAATGCCACGACTTCCCTGGTGGCGCAATGGTTAAGAATCTGCCTACCAATGCAGGGGACATGGGTTCAATGCCTGGTCCGGGAAGATCCCACATGCCGCGGAGCAACTAAGCCCGTGCACCACAAATACTGAAGCCCGCGCGCCCTAAAGCCTGCGTTCCGCAACTACTGAGCCCGCGCACTGCAACTACTGAAGCCCGTGCACCTAGAGCTCATGCTCCGCAACAAGAGAAGCCACCACAAATGAGAAGCCCCTGCACCGCAGTGAAGAGTAGCCCCCGCTCGCCACAACTAGAGAAAGCCCACCACGCGCAGCAACGAAGACCCAACACAGCCATAAATAAATAAATAAACAAACAAATGAATGAATGTTTGCTCCCTTTAGGTTTAAAAACAAAACAAAACAAATTGCAAGGGGCATGACACATTATGTAGCAATGATTCAGAGGCCCCAAACTTAAAAGGAACAAAACACAATTCTTTTGTTCTCTAGCTTAACAAAGTATCCCTGTACTCTTCTAGTGCTATGCCAGTTTCTATTCTATAAACAATGTCACTGATCCTGATTTTTGAAAGTTAATATTAAAGTCAATTAGAATACCTACACTTGCCACCATGGGTCTAAAGCTATCATCATGAATGTAAATCATTTTTAAAAATCCTTTTTACACCTCTCTCAATAATATGAATAATATTCTTCACAAAGACAACATATTATAAAACTAACCTTTTCAAAATAGGCATTATATAATCAAAGACCATTATACCATCGGTATCAATGTGTTTTAATGCTCATAAACATTTAGCTTCTTCTTAGATATTAACTTTAAAGCTATGCTTTTATCTAAATGGCAATCTAAAAGCCTTATTCTTGGTAGAAACTAAAGCTCTAGATGAAACTTGGATATTGCCAAGAGCTTAGCACCTGGGATAAATTATTTCAGCTTTTAGAAACAGAAATTAACTGTTAATGTTCACTAACTCCTGAAAATAGTTATTTTCTAGAACTTTATTCTCTAGAACTTTGACTCAGATGTCTGAAGTCTACACAAATTAGAGGGGAACATAAAGCTTAACAGCTATATTTTCCATTACTTCATTTATTTTTACATGACAAATTCTATAGTCGTTGACCATATGTATTTTATTACGGTTTTTAAAAATCATCATTCCTCACAAATTATACCCATGATTTATTAAACCTGCCATAGCACACTTGCAGAGACAAATGCACTGGTACCTAAACAGTAGAAGAAAGCTAAACCGAAGCAGAGGGTGACAAATGATGTAAGTGTGCAAACATCTGAGATATGGCCAGAACAGAGGGCACACAGTCCAGAGCAGGGCTCCTCCTTCTCAGAAAGTGTACGCCAAGTACCCAATGAAGCTGGTGGTACACTCTGCTGTGTCTCACATGGCCAAATCACAATCCATCTGAGACTCCTAGGAAGAGCCCACACCACAAAAGTCACAGTGCTATACAGGAGAGCCCTGGCACATTGGTCAGGAAAAAATTACTTGCTTCTACTGTTAGCCCGAGGCTGTTTTACCATAAAGTAGATTAACTTAAGGGGGAAAAATTGCAGGCTGGTGTTATTTAGGGGCCCAAACTAACAAAAATAAATCCCCAGCTGCTCTATTTTAAGGATATCATTTTAGATTAACTCAGTATTAACACTACTTTAATAATCATCAACTATATTTCATTGCTACGAATACAGTAATCATGACATGGGAAAACAGCAATGGATTCCATACCTGAATTTCAAGTATCAAATATCAGTAACAATTTAGCCAGGTATAGTCCATATTAAGAACTTATAACACTTGTTTAGATACTAGTATTAAGATTCAATATAAACTGGAGGGAGGGGAGCAATGAAATGTTTTCAAGATAAAGTGCTTATAAGACTGAACTAAGACCTATACCTTTTTGGGGGGAGGAGGCGGTTTCTGTTGGAATGCCAATTTTACAGCTTCTGCTGCTGATTCAGGTTCTTTAATTATGCTTTTCTTTGAGTCTGCTTCTGATAGCACAACAAAAAAATGATGACATTTTTCACACTTCACAAAGCGGGTGGATGCTGTAAAAGGACAGAGAAAAATAATTCAAATAGTGTTTAACCTTAAAGACTCATTGAAATTGAAACCTACGTACTTGACAAAAATGCTTGTAGTTCACTCCACTAGCCACAACAAACAGCCTAGTTTATACCTAAAATAGATGATAAAGATGAGTTCAGTAAACTACACTTTGTTCACTTTAACTAGGTTCTTTCATTTTGTGATAGACTGCATCTAGAGAAAAGATCAGTTGAAATTATTTCGACTTCTCCATTCGCTAAAGTTTCTTTTTTTTGGCCGCACCACACTGCTTGCAGGATCTTAGTTCCCCAACCAAGGATTGAACCCGGGCCCTCGGCAGTCAAAGCGGGGAGTCAGGGACTTCCCTGGTGGTGTAGTGGTTAAGAATCCACCTGCCAGTGTAGGAAACACATGTTCGATCCCTGGTCCGGGAAGATTCCACATGCCGCGGAGCAATTAACTACTGAGCCTGCACTCTAGAGCCCGCAAGCCACAACTACTGAGCCCACACACCACAACTACTGAAGGCCGCGCACCTACAGCCCATGCTCCACGACAAGAGAAGCCACCGCGATGAGAAGCCTGCTCACCGCAACGAAGAGTAGCCCCCGCTTGCATGGTAGAGAATCCCATACAGACTATTAACAGATACAGAGCAAAAGGTACACAGGAATTAGTTACATGTTGGTAGGTCTAGGTATACATTTTCATGTTACCTTTGTGTAACCTAACTAGACAGGTGAAAAGAATTTTTAAAACCATGGGAATCTCTGTCCTTTGGGAATATTATAACTACCTATCCATACATTACAAGAAAAACTGCACTGGCAAGCACATCTCAATCTTCACAAAATAATCTAAATTTTTTTTTAAATAGAGAATTCCACATTTAAAAAATAAATTTAACTATTAATTCAGCCAATTTAATTCTTACGTGTCTGTTCTTAAACACAAGGCCAAACAAAAATACATTCTGGATAAATTCTAGCCACAAATTTTAAACTAGATTAGGGGTCATCTGTGTATTCCATTTATCAATCACCTAGTAAGTGCTTCCCTAAAAAAAAAGATCAAGCTATACCAAGTACCTTTGATTAACACAAGCCCAAACACGTTATCACCACCTCCCATCAGTGGGAAAGACAGTGGCTTTAGTTTAGGATAAGGCACCAGTAAACAGGGGAAGGATTAAAGGGCAGAGAAGCCGCTAATCTAGTTCAGGCTGTGTGACAGAAAAATCTGGCCTGAGAACACAAGAACAAAATATTTTTCTGAAGATACTAGGTGAAAGGGAAAGAGAAACACTGACAAATAACATTTGTCTCTGCTTACTGTTTGAAGGGTTGCTTAAATTCTACCTGAATACTTGCAATACAGTTTTACACTGAAACATGTTCAACATATACCCAAGTTCAAGGATTCGATTTTATTTATCAAAATGCTATTTCAGAAAAACAAACAAATAAACAAGCATTGTAATGCATATTTTTTACTCCTAAAAACAAGGGGCAAAATCTGATTTTGTTAAATTATCAGGGGATAAATAAACCTCCTTCCTTTAAATGATTACTAGAGGTATCCTATATTCCTTTATAAACAGAATACTGATTCCAGTAAACATGCTTGTATAATATACCCACGACAGAAGAAAGACTACCTTAGTAAAAACCTTTTTCAGGATATTTGCTTAAATGAAAGTTCTTCATGATTTTGAAAAAGTTTCAGGGTCAAACATAAAATCTCCAAACCACTGCAGGAAAGTTTATTCTTAACCTATGAGAAATGTAATTACAGTAAGCCTTCAGAAAGTATTATATACATAAAAATAAAAACTAAAGGCTCTACCCAAAAGCAAAACATGCACTATGACTCTGTTTAAATGAAGTATAAGAACAGGCAAAACCAATCTCTAGTGATGGAGGTCAAGGTAGTAGTTGCCTTGGGGAAAGAAAGGTTAGTGACTAGGAAAGAACAAGAGGGAGCCTTCTGGGGTGTGGGAATATTTGATATGTAAATCCATCAAACTGTACATTTAGAATCCATGCACTTTCTTTCCTTTTCTGTAAAGAAATTATATCTCAATTTTCTCTTAAGTTAAAATAAAAAAGAAATAAAGACCAAAAAACAGAAACAAACAAAAAAAAAACAACTAAAAGCCCTACCTTAAATAAAAGTAGGGATGCTATTCATGTTTGACAAGTTATTTTTTAAATGGGCAAGAAAAAACTAAATAATATATATCATTATAATCAAGAATCTTAGATATTATTTCAATTTCTGATGATTTTCTATACATTCATAATGGTATCTATAAAAATGGCATTTTATTTCTACAGTCAGTCAAGCAAGAGTAATACCACTATAAGAAAACATAAAAATCACTACAAATATACTTGTGAGATGAAATATGTACAGCAAGATCAATGAGCTAAGAACAGTTTCTATATTAAAAAAATGACAATGAAAGTTATATGAAATTCAAATTTCAGTGTCCATATACAAAATTTTATTGGAACATAGCCATCCTCACTGTTTTACATTGTCTATGGTTGCTTCTGCACTATAACAGCAAAGGAGAAAAGTCACAACAGAGACCATATGGCCCATAAAGTCTAAAATACTTAATATTTGGTCTTTATAGTAAAAGTTTGCTGACTCCTGCTATACAGCATTTAAAAGGAAAGGACTACCCACAGAATGAGAAAAAATATTTGCACATCACATATCTAGATAAGGGTCTAGTATTCAAAATACATAAAGACCTCTTATAGCTCAACAATAAAAAGATAACCCAACTTAAAAATGGACAAAAAATTTAGTCTTTTCTCCAAAGAAGATATACAAATGGTCAATAAGCACATGAAAAGATGCTTAACGTCTTTAGTCATTAGGGAAATGTAGATCACAACCATGATGAGATACCACTTCCCATCACTATGATGGCTATAATAAAAAAAGACATAAATGTTGAAGAGGATGTGGAGAAAATAGAACCCTTACACATTGTTAGTGGGGTTGTAAAATGGTTGTAAAGCTACTACCTCTGTAGCAGTTCCTTAAAAAGCTAAACAAAGTTAACATTTCACCCAGCAATTCCATTCCTAAGCATATACCCAAGAGAAGCAAAAACGTAAGTACACACAAAAACTTGTAAACAAATGTTCACAGTAGCATTATTCATTCATAATGTCCAACAAGCAGAAACAACTCTCAAATGTCCATCAACTGATGAATGGAAAAACAATGGAAATACTATTCAGCCATAAAAAGCAATGAAGTACTGATACATAATACAACGCTGATCAACCGTGAAAACATGCTAAGTAAAAAAAGCCAGATATAAAAAGTCACATAATGTATAATTCTATTTATATGAAATATCCAGAATAGACATATCTATAGAGACCACAAGTAGGTTAATGGTTGCCAAGGCTGGGAGGGGAAGGGGTGGAAAGTGACTGCTAAGGGTTATGGGGTTTCTTTTGGGGGTGATATAAATATTCAGGAATTAGATACTGGTAATGACTGTACAACTTCATGGATATACTAAAAATTCCTGAAATGTATACTTTAAAAGGGTGAATTGTATGGTATGTGAATAATAATAGCTCAATAAAAAATTAAAATTTAAAAGAAAGAACTTGTATGTATTAACACACAAAGCTCTCAAAACACTGCTGAGTTGGGGAAAAAAACAATTTGCAAAAACATGAACAATATGAAACCATTTATGCTTTTTAAAAGTTATGTGTTCAATGAAGACATATTACAGAAATATATCTTTAGCATTATCTATAATGCTCTACTTTTTTTTTTACAAAGGGAGATATACATATGTATTCCTCGGGTAATTAAAAATAATTTAAAATGACAAAAAAAGTAGACAATTACTTAAACAGGCCATTCACAAAAGAATTACAAGTGACTAAAAAGCACATAAAAGAACAAAAACAAACAAAAAGCACATAAAAATATGTTTATGAACTAATAACTAATAAATGCAGATTCAAACAAAATGAATAACCCACGTTCAAACAACATTCTTTAGAACCAGGATGATCCAATTTTCAGTGAGTAGACACAGAAGATCCTCAGCATTCAAAAGGGATGCATTCTGGAGAGACTTTTATTATGGGCCAGCAAAACCAAGGAAGAGGGCCTCACTGCTGGGGCTTCTTTCTTCTATGCAGTACAGCTCCAGAGGAAAGGGACAGTGTCATGCTCATCTGTGTATTTCCTGGGCCTAGCAGTGTCTGACTCAACAGATGCTTTGTAAGAATGTATTCTTGTTTTACTCTTTTCTTCCACATTCTCTACTCCCACATCTCTCTCCCTAATTATAATTCCCAAAGGAAACAGCCTTGAGTTGATTAGTATAGTGTTTTTTATCTAGATAATCTCTAGGGGAGGTGGGAATCTGTATGTTAACAATCACCTTCAGTGATTAATACAACCTGGAAAGTTATGAGAACACTGTATAAAAAGAAAAATTTAATCTCAAGAGGAGCTAGTTTATCCCTAAAGAATTCCAGTTGGTACAAAGGACAGGAACTTCTGAACAGGAAAGGAATTTCTGAATAAGATATCTTCACTGCTCTATAACCTTGGATGAATTACTTAAACTTAATTTTAGCTACTTCATTTATAAAAATGAGGATATTCCCTGTTTTGACAAAAATAAGATTGTGAGAATAAAATTATACAGACTGACATTTATTAAATGTTAGTTTCTTTCCTTTTCTATTCTAGGAAATTATTTTTAGAGTAGAATTATAGGTCTATAAAGGTTGAAATCTTTCTTTGGGGAAAAAAAATGGAAATTTTCTTGATTAAAACATGTAATATGACACTGCCAGTATGAATTGAGCAATCCTCAGACATTTTGGAATTTTACTATATGACACCAATGTGTTAAAAGTAAATGTTATTTAGAAGTTATATCATCCAATTCTACCACTTTCATTTTATGTTGCAATCCAAATTAATTTTCATTCATACTGATTCTTCTCTTTGATCTCTTACTGGGCAAAGCCACAAAGAGAACCTCATATAGAATGGTACCACTTTAAAGGTCTTTCCAAAATTGTAAAGATATGCTACATGTAATACATTTTCATATAGTGGACAATTAATATTAATGATAGATGTGAAAATGTAACTGAAGTCTCAATATTTGAGTTAGAATATAGAGAATCCTCTCTAGTTAATCATCAGAAACTGAAACTTCTGCCAAGCCTGACCGTCAATCTTTTCACAATTGGATAGTATAGCAGGTACCACGGTAGTGCAAAGTAATTTACTCTTGAGTCATTACCATCAACTCTAATCATGTAGGAAATGATTTATCTGATTCATTAAATAAAATATCAGCAGTAGCATCTCTGCATTTCAGAGATAGTTACTGACACTAACAGCAAAAATAGGACTATTGATGTCTTCCTTCTCTTAGTGTCTGAATCACTAATAATTATCAGACACTTCCTAGAACTAAGGACTTAGCACCTCTGGTAAGTACTCAGAGAGGGAAAATACCTTAATATTTGAATAACTGACAATCTCCAGCTATATGAGATGCTTAATAGGTATTTGAAGAACAAATACAGAATAAGTAAGCCTTGCTTCTTCTACAGCTTAATGGTTACATACATGAAAACCCACAAAATCCAAATTTAAAATAAACACATGTAAGCAAAATAAAGAAGCAAAGAGGGCTTCCCTGGTGGCGCAGTGGTTGAGAGTCTGCCTGCCGATGCAGGGGACACGGGTTCGTGCCCCGGTCCAGGAGGATCCCACATGCCGCAGAGCGGCTGGGCCCGTGAGCCATGGCCGCTGAGCCTGCGTGCCCAGAGCAGGAGAGGCCACAACAGTGAGAGGCCCATGTACGGCAAAAAAAAAAAAAAAGAAGCAAAGAGTTTTCTTAAATTACCTTATACCACAGTGCAAAGCATTACTAGTCCAGGAGATTTTTAGTATCTGGTGAACGTAAAAGACTAACGTTAAGTTCAGGAAGAAAATAATTCTAGTTTATATAATGTATGTATTTATAATGTATATGTTTATACAATGTATATAATGCAAGTAACGACTTACAGAAAAGGCAGGGAAAAAGAAGAACAATAGAAGAATACTTACACACAAAGGTCTCTACGTGTGTGCACAAGTCGCCACATTTAGGACAGCGAAGCTGGTTTCCACCTTTCCCAGAATTCCCAGAGCCTGACTTCTTACTGCTTCCCTCACTTGCTGATTTCTAATGTTTGTGGAAGAAAAAAAAAAAAGAAAGAGTCAATTATTACTTTCAGG
Organism: Neophocaena asiaeorientalis asiaeorientalis; assembly: GCF_003031525.2. NCBI lineage: Eukaryota > Metazoa > Chordata > Mammalia > Artiodactyla > Phocoenidae > Neophocaena > Neophocaena asiaeorientalis. Next base: position 1,845,393 of record NW_020185332.1, on the reverse strand, counting down.
CAACCACCATGTAACTTAAGTATAAGCAATATTGTTTGTAATCTTATAATTTTTACAATTTTTAGAATGGAATTATTAGTATAATTTATATCTCTATTATCACTGGTGTAAAAACAATAAAGTCAGTTCTAGTAAACACATATATTTACTGCATTCCTTCTTTACATGGTATGTGCCAGCATGTATAATTAGCTTTTCTGCAATGACAATCAATAAACACTATGGGAAAAAAAATCAATAAGCACTAGTAAATTAAAAAAAGTTACTATAGGTAAAAAACTACATTTCAATGAAATTGAATCAGGAGTTATTATCTTGGCAAGTAGTGACTCAACTTTCTTGAATCTAACTTTTATCATCTCTAAAATGGGGATAATTTCACCTACTTTAGAGGGTCATTGTTAGGATTAAGTGTGGATATGAAAGCACCTAGCATTTTGTCTCACATATATTAATAATTCAAGTGTTGTCAAATTCACATAATAAAAAAGAAATGGTAACTCACTGACCTAATACAATCACCAATCATCTACTTGCTAGCTACAGAGTAGCCTAACATTAAGTCATACAGATATCTAAGATTTTGAGGTAGAGGATGAAGTAAGGTTTATACTATCATGAGTTGTAAGAACTGTGTGGAAGCAGAAAATGATGGTTATTCCCAATCCAACCAACCATGAGACTGACTACATAGATTATTTTTTTTATTGGAGTATAATTCCTTTAGAATGTTGTGTTAGTTTCTGCTGTACAATGAAATGAATCAGCTATATATATACATATACCCCTTCCCTCTTGGACCTCCCTCCCACCCTCCTCCATCTCACCCATCTAGGTGGTCACAGAACACTGAGCTGAGCTTCCTGTGCTTTACAGAATGTTCCCACTAGCTATCTATTTTATGCATAGTAGTGTATATACATCAATCCTAATCTCCCAATTCATCCCTCCCTCCTCTTCCCTGCCTGTGTCCACATGTCCGTTCTCTACGCCTTAATGAAGCTTCTTTACTGCTTTGGGGTGTTAGAAATTTTAACTACTGCTTACTAAGTGCAATGCTTATCAAACTATTTTATGGCTCAGACTGATAACACAAAATAAAAATATGTAGGGACTTCCCTGGTGGCACAGTGGTTAGAATCCGCCTGCCAACGCAGGGGACACGGGTTCAATCCCTGGTCCAGGAAGATCCCACATGCCGTGGAGCAACTAAGCCCGTGTGCCACAAGTAGAGATGCACTCTAGAGCCCAACTACTGAGCTCACAAGCCACAACTACTTAAGCCCGTACAACTAGTGCCTGTGCTCCGCAACCAGAGAAGCCACCGCAGTGAGAAGCTCACGCACCGCAAACAAAAGTAGCCCCCACTTGCTGCAACTAGACAAAGCCCGCACGCAGCAACAAAGACCCAATGCAGCCAAAAAATAAATAAGTAAATAAATTAATTTTTTAAAAAAATATGTAAAATTCTTCAGATCATTTTATATATTTCACATTTCCTATAAAAAACACACAAACCAATGAAATACAGAGTAGTATTATTATATTTAATTGTTTAAATGAGGGAACTCAAATATGTGTATAGATGCCAATAAAGATAAAATACCTTATTTCCATCTCCAGAGCCATCTTTACTCATCCCATCTTTTGAAGCAAAGTATGCTGGTGTTTCTGTAAAGGCTCTAAAAGGAGCTCTTCGTAGAAGCTGAGTTTCAAAGGTCCCAAGCCTTCCTAAAACTGGTATATGAATGCGACCACAAGAAATACCTGAAAATACAATGAAATTTAGTCTACACATCAAATATTAACACACCTTCAATAAGTCCCCTGGGGATAAAAATCCCTCAAGCATAAAGGAGGTTGAAAAAGCTATTGTCTTCACAGCAGTAGTACAAACTGGTGACACCATCTTCAAAAACTGGCCCGACCTGTGCTTTGGAAGTAAGGAAAGACCACCCAGGTCATAACAATAAATGGCTCTTTCAAAGTGTGAAAAATAAGTAGTTCAACATCTGCCTCACCTGTAGGGGAAAAAGGCTATTTATGTCCTATATTCTTATACTTCTTATATTATTTCTACCAATGAGAATAAACAATTGACATGAACTCATCTGTCTCTTTGGTTATATGGGGGTAATACCTGCAACAATGGCAACAAATTTCAAATGTTCTTTAAAAAGTTATGTGCTATTCATTAAATCATGTTTTAATAAAATATTTCAATCCTATAGAAAAGAGAAATATATTTCAATAAAAAAATATTGTGTAACCACCATCCAGCTTTCAAACATTTTAACCTTTTGCCATATTTGAAGTTAAAATTCTTAGAAAGACATAGGTTAATCACTGACTTATTTGGCAAACTTTTTCTGTAAAAGACGAGGATAGTAAGTATTTTCAGCTTTGTGGGCCATATATGTAGTCTCAATCTCATTAATTCTCCCTGTAACATGAAAGCAAGTGTAAACAATATGTAAACACATGGGTGTGGCTGGATTTGTTCCATGGGGCCACTGTTTGCTGACTCCTGCTTTTTTCCATATAAATACAAAACAGGCCTCCGAATAAATTATAGTCAATGGCAAAAGAGCCATACTCCCATAAGGCAGCATTTCCCAATTTGGTCTTTAAAAGACTGTTCCCTACACAAGAAAACTGAATGGTCATACAATAGGTTAAACAAAATTCCATAGACTTCAGTACACTAGAGCTATTCAGAATCTTGCATAAGCTATAATGTACATTAATGAACCCCCAAAAAGGAAGTTTCCCAGCAGAGTGCTATTAGGAGGTAATAAACAACCAAGGGGTTAACACTTAGATAAATTTAAGAAACTGATTTTCCCTCCCTCATTTTATTCCCTGCAAAATTCACAACTCAGGACTTAAATTTTCATTCCCACACCTGTTAGGGCTTTTAAAAGATCATGCACACATGTATATATTGTATCCAAATGCAAAAACTGGTTTAAAATTATGTAGGGCTTCCCTGGTGGCGCAGTGGTTGAGAGTCCGCCTGCCGATGCAGGGGACTTGGGTTTGTGCCCCGGTCTGGGAAGATCCCACAAGCCGCAGAGCGGCTGGGCCCGTGAGCCATGGCCGCTGAGCCTGCGAGTCCGAAGCCTGTGCTCCGCAAAGGGAGAGGCCACAACAGTGAGAGGCCCGCGTACCGCAAAAAAAAAAATTATGTACATCAAACAATTCAAAACCAATTGCTTAATTATATAACTGTTTTTTTAACGACTCCCATTTTCCAACACAATTTTGTACACTGTTAGAACTAGTTTCTTTACTGTTAGAACTAGTTTCTTTACTTATCACCATAGGCCATCTCCAGTTCCACGAAGTACAAAAATGAACCCACCAAACTACTCAGGAAAGATACAAGTAAGAGGAAACAAATTTTCTCATTTCTATATAAATTCATAAAGAACACCAAAAAAGGATTATGACATGCCAGTTCCTAACCCAAAGAGTGTAAAATTTTGCTTAACACTATTAAGCTTGACTATTAATAAGGAAAAAAAAAAAACCAACTACATTTGATGTTTTCCTTCTAAGAAACATCTTCAAAAGACATTTCAAATTTTCTCTGTAACATTTCCATTTTTTGCAGTAAATTATGTTAGCTATTACTCTCTCATTAGAATGAGATCTAAGGTAGTTTATGAAATTTAAGCTAAACATTAATGTTTTTCCAAGGACATAATATGATTTAAAGACTATGTCAATCTAAAAAGCAAGTCTAGAAAAAGTCATGGAGGAGAGGGATAGATGAAATCAAGAATGCAGAAAGTTGAATGCACCTTGACGCTGGGTGACAGGTATTTTGGGGTTCAGTGTTCTATTTTGTGTGTGCTTGAAAACATCCATTATAAGTTAATATGAAAGGTAGCATAATACAATAATTTATTATAATCTATGTAACAAGGGTAACTTTTTTATTGAACCTTTATGATGTATTCACAAAGAAAACTACAATTGTAACAAGCTTTATGTGAGGCTATTTGTACTTGGATGTTTAGAACAAAACTTAGCCCTGAAGTATCAGATAGAGTGTATTATTTCCCACTTACAATACATCTTTTAAAATAGTATTTAACAATTTACAATATCTAGTATTATTAGAAAATAAGCTGAAAGGAAATTATCTTTGGCAATTTAAGAGAGATAAAAATTATGAACATGATCCTTTTAAAATCTACTTGAATAGAAAGAAAAAGTGTCCTTCACCTTAAATAATTTATCAAGTAACATATGAAACCAATGCAACCATACAGTCACCACAGAAAATACTATCTGAGAAACATGTTCATATCATTTAAAAATCTAAATTTAAGAATTTCTTTGCTGGCCCTGATGGTATGGTACTGGAGAGCTGTTTTAATATTCTACTGATATAATCTAAGGGCTACACCAACAAGATGCTGTAAATACTAAACCTCTGGGTCTCAAACTTGGGCATGCATTAGAATCACCTGGAGAACTTGTTAAAACACAGGCTGGAGGGGATTCTCCCTGGTTCTGATTCAGAAGGTATGAGGTGGGACCCAAGAATGCATTTCTAACAAGTTCCCAGATGATGCTGATGCTGCTGGTTTGAGGACCCCACTTTTTAAAACCACTGTACAAAACAATTTAAATGATCAGTCATTCACCAATCATATAAAATCCTCACAGAAATTATTGCAGCAACCCAATCAGTTTTTAACCCTTTTTTGTGCCCTCTGGCAGTCTGGTGAAGCCTATTCAGAATGTTTTTAAATGTACAGAATAAAATACATAACAAAGGAAACCAATTATCCTCAAGTAGTTATCAAAATATTTTTAAAATATTCTTTTTTTTAACATCTTTATTGGAGTATAATTGCTTTACAATGGTGTGTTAGTTTCTGCTTTATAACAAAGTGAATCAGTTATACATATACATATGGCCCGTTATCTCTTCCCTCTTGCGTTTCCCTCCCTCCCAACCCTCTAGATGGTCACAAAGCACGAGCTGATCTCCCTGTGCTGTGTGGCTGCTTCCCACTAGCTATCTATTTTACATTTGGTAGTGTATATATGGCCATGCCACTCTCTCACTTTGTCCCAGCTTACCCTTCCCTCTCCCCATATCAAGTCCATTCCCTAGTAGGTCTGTGTCTTTATTCCCATCTTGCCCCTAGGTTCTTCATGACCACTTTTTTTTTTTTAGATTCCATATATGTGTTAGCATACGCTATTTGTTTTTCTCTTTAAAAATATTCTTCTTAACTAACAAAATTAAATAAGATCTAACAGCTTTTAATGTAACTACCATGATTTCAAAGTAGTGGAAAGTATAAACAATATTTTGAAATACCAGTAATGTAATGTGATATGAAAATATCTGTGATTTTGATTGGTGACAAATCCACAGGTATTGCTAATACTACTGTGGTTTGCTGCCTACATTCGTAATTGAAGGAAATGCTGTATTTCACTCAGATTAGTGAAAATAAAGTTCAAAGAACCTCTGAATTCTATCCCTGGGCCCTTTGGAAGCCTGTGAACCCAGGTGAAAAACCCCTAAAAGCCAAAAAGGGAAGCATTTATGGGAAGTATATTTCGAAAGAGTACTTGGCAGCAATGACAGAAGACAGTCAAGTTAAACCCCTTACAAAACTTCTAAAGCTTTGAGTTTCAGAGCAGTTTTTTTAAAAAATATATATTAGAATAAGGTACAATGATGTTAGGGCTATTAAGAACTTGGAGGGTAATTTATTCAATTTCTAAATACTTGACTTCCTATATTCAATCTTGAACTAAGCATTCTCCAAAAACATACAAATGATTCAGCTTAAAAGATTAACCGATCTTTAATTTGCATTTTAGAAATAGAGCAAAAGAATTAATTAAAATTTAAAACTATATTTGTAGTGACAATATTTTAAGTGTATAACAACTGATGAAATGGCAAATTAAGTTAAATGCTCTCTTGAACACCAGTCCTCTAACCTCCAACACAAATTGGAAACAAAATTCAACAAAAACTCGCAAACAATGCTGGCAACTTAGTAGATGCTTATTGCTTTTAATAATCTCAAATTTTTATTTTATGCCCAAGTTATTACTTCAGGAATACTGAATACTTCTTAATAAAGAAAAATAACATCACTCCTATGATAGCTTTCCTCAAGTTTAAAAACGTTTGATAGGTTTTCACTAAAGCTACTAGTCTGCTGGTCTGAAGATGAACATGCCCAAGAAAAGAGAAATGTTGATTAGGAAATAGTGTGCTATTCTAGAAATAAAGATGCTCTATCATTTACTCACTTTGTCATATTAATTTGTATTGGATTTAACTAT
>NW_020185332.1:1828449-1839014 GCF_003031525.2 Neophocaena asiaeorientalis asiaeorientalis | reverse complement strand
GAGAGAGAGAGAGAGAGAGAGAGAGAGAGAGAGAGAGGGAATTAAAATCTAGCTAAAAAAATTATGGATGCCCACCGACATGTTTGAGCATCTTCAAATCTTCATTTACACCCTCATGAGGTGACACCCTTTCAATGGACAAGAACAGAGCATCCAGAAATCGAGGGATTTACACAGGATCACACAATTCTCACAGCCAAATTCAAACCAAGTACTGTCACTCAGAATTTTTTAAATGGAATCAAACATTTCTGAATGCATATATTTAGAATGCAAACTGACTGTTATATATGCAAAGTACATTTGAAAAAATATACATCAATATTGAAAACACCAGCAATTCAAGTAGAAAAAATATTTTAAAATTTTACTTTACTATAGGTTTCATATTCAAAGAGAATACTGAAGAAAAACACATTAAATTGGATACACATAGCCCAACAGGAAAAGAAAACAGATCCAGTGTCTAGTATGACAATTTATCAAATTAATTTTTCAAACTACAGTTTAAAACTTTTAAAGTCTAACATGACAGATAAACCAATAGGAATAGAGAATAGCGCTGTACTTCAGAGGAGCTCTGAAATCTCCCCTTTTATTCTTAATTCATTATACAAATTTCCTGTTAGAAGACTATATTGATGAAACTATTTTTATTTGTTTAAATTATGTTGCTGAAATTCTTAACTCTGTACATAAGAATAATAAACTAGCTAAAGTTCAATTGTGATTTTTCTATCTTTCACCTCTCTTCCTCTTTCCAAGAATTCTAAATAAAAATAACCCTCTTCAAGGTTTTTCAGGCCTTAAAAAAATACATCTTTATATTCTTGTAGACTTATGTATACTTTTAGAGTTTCTACCATGGAAAACAAACATTTTATGTAAATCCATGTGAAAACCATGTGCTGTTTCATTGTCATATAAAAATATTAAATTCTATAATGATATTGGGTAATGTCTCATACTTTAGGTTTAATTTACTCCTTTACTGTGAAAATTATAGTTTGGTATTTCTGAAAACCTCTAGTAAACTTGTATTAACTGAGAAACAAATAGATAATTCCTAAATAAGTCATTAGCTTTTGCTGATTTACCTAATGATAGATTTAATTTTGAAAGATGTTGTTTTGAAAACAAAAATAAACAAATAGCTGCACACTTCCTATAACTCATAGTTTTCAGGGACAATTGATAGAGACAAAGAATGTTGTCAAAGAAGCCCTCCCTGTCCAAGGAGAACACATACCTTATACAGGCCCAGAAACAATATTATTCTTTGTCTATTCCTCTAAACTCGAAGATGAGGACTTATTCACCCTTCCATCTCCAGCACCAAAGCAGGGCCTGACACATAGCAGGCCCTCAACAAATTTGTCAAATAAATGAATTTAAATATCTGTCACTTTCGAGTGTTTGCAACTCATATTCCTGGAATAGGGATGTCTACTTGTTCAGGATTAACAATGTTCTGGGACTAAATTCACTCCTTTACATTTATGTACCATTTTACAAAATGCTTCTGCCCACACAATTGAATCCCTCTGTGAAATAAACTGTCGGAAAATAAATATTTAGTAAACTGTAAGAATTTTACAATGAAGCTAAAAATTCGGAAAAGGGAGCTTTTTCTAATCCAAAGATCATAAACTGATAATCCAAAACAAAACGAATCTGTCTAGAAGTTAGTGATTATAACAGGATCTAGACTCTTTGCTATTCATAGATTTAGGGAAGAGAAAAATGGTTTCTTTTCCGGAATCTCTTGGCTGGGGTTGCCACTCTTTCACAGCTCCTGATAAACAGAAAGGAAAGGTAAACAAGCGCCACCCTTAAAAAACTACTTGGGGCTGTCAAGTTAGGAAATCCGGCAAACGACTGACTCCTTGAGACACCTAAGCCCTTCAGAAACAATTTCTGCGGGAATTTCCATCTCCCCGGGAGCTTTGCTGCGGCCCCCGAAAAGTAGTGCGAGCCAGCTTTACGTCCCGGTGTGAGCGGCCGCACAACGACTGTGACACCGCGGCCCCCGCGCGGCCTGCGCCCGGGACGGCCCGCTCGGCGCCCCGCGGCCCCGGGGGGACCCCAACAGGGGCGGCTCCTCATCCGGGCCCTTCCCGCGGCCCGCGACAGGCCCGAGGGGAACCCGGCCGGGCTCCAGAAGAGGAGCCGCAGCCAGGGGAGGCGGCAGTCACCTGCGGAGTGGGGTCTGGGGACACTTTTTAACCAACGGAGCACCGCGTGCCTCTTTCAGGGTTTCTGCGAAGCGACCACATTCTGGCCCCAAAGTCAGAGGGCCTGAAAGCGGGAGGGTGGGGGAGCCAGAGGGTTTCACTTCAAATGTGAGAACCAGCTGCTCCAGAGGTTGGCAGAGACCCATGCCACGGAGAAAGGGGGGGTTGCCAGGCGAAGCGCCGAGCACCTCCTCACATCCTCGGGGTGGGGGAGGCCTCTCGCCCTCCCCGGGGTCCCCGCCGCCGCCGACCGGGCCACTGCTGGGTCAAGAGCTCAGGTGCGGGACTACTTCGTTACCTCTTGGCGCGGAGGCGAACGAGGAGCTGATGAGCCGCGCGGCTGTGGCGCCGCAAGTACAAGCGCCGCAGCCCGACATCTCCGCAGGGCCTAGGCTGGGGCTTCGCCCCCTGCCGCCCTCCGGGTCTCAGCAGCCGACTGCTACTCGCGGGGTTCGCTGGCTTGGCTCCGAACTCTCCTGTCGATTCTAGGCCCACTGCAGATATCACCCGCCTGGGAGCAATGCCTTCACACTTTTCGTGCCCCACTGCCGTCTACTGAATAGACACCTAACATGCCCCCCCCCCCTCCACGTTCTCCTCCCCCTGCACCCTCCCCTCCTATCGGGCCCAGGGGGGCTTGCGCGCGCCTGCGTCCTAGGCCTAGGGAGGGGGCGTGGGCACGAGCCGCGCGTGCGTGAGACACAAACGTAGGCGAGGGGAAGGGGGCGGTGACCTGGGCGCCAATGAGCACGCTACGGCAGAAGGCCGATTTACCCCCGCCCCCACCAAATGAAGAACTACAAGTCCCGACCCACAATTCTTCCGGAAAGTCCCTTTATCCTAGCGTTGAAAAGTTTGCGATTGTAGCGGAGAGATGCATGCCGGGAGTTGTAGTTCTAGCTCGTAACAGTAAACTGGTCATTTTCTACTGGTGTCTGGGAAGGTCAAAGTGAAACCCGTGGCTTATCCGGTCGCAGGAGGAGTCTTGAAAGCCGCCGATTATATAAGAATCGATAAGTTCCTCCCCTCGGGGGTCCCCCATCCTGTGTTCCTTATCTTTTCCTTATCTTTGGTTTCCTGACTTGCGACATGGAAGTGGCAGTATTTTTTACTAAGTTCCTCAAGCAACAGCTGTTGGATGACAGCTCTCTTTCCTTGTTTTTTCAAGCCTAGTGGTGATGACTCTTCAGGTCGTTGCTAGTCCCTGGGTGCTTTACAATCCTGTGTCCGTTCCCTTAAACCTGAGCACACCTTGGTAAATAGTTACTTCAAGAATCTCTCTTCGGTTACTCTTAGACCTCTGTTTGGCTGGTTCCTCTCTGGATATCTAAAGCAGATCAGGGCTTTCCTGGTGGCGCAGTGGTTAAGAATCCACCTGCCAATGCAGGGGACACGGGTTCAAGCCCTGGGCCGGGAAGATCCCACATGCTGCAGAGCAGCTAAGCCCGTGCACCACAACTACTGAGCCTGCACTCTAGAGCCTGCGAGCCACAACTACTGAAGCCTAGAGACCCATGCTCCGCAACAAGAGAAGCCACCGCAATGAGAAGCCCGCACGCGCATGGCAGCGAAGAGTAGCCCCTGCTTGCCACAACTAGAGGAAGCCCACAACGAAGACCCAACACAGCCAAAAATAAATAAATTTGAAATAAATAAAGTGGATCAACCAGCTAGCTGACAAAGTACAGGACGGTGACAAATGAATCATACTCTTTTCATTCTGGGTTGGCACCAGACAGAGTATTTACTTGGTATATAAGATTCTCATAAACTCCAAAGCCCAGAGAAATTGCCAAGTGAGCTTGGATACCTTCAGTTCTGAGCTGGCAGAGGAGGGGGTGGGGACGGAGGGGATGGGGGGACAACGACACGCAAGCCAGAGTCAGTTATTTAGCCCTCTTCAGTCTGGGATCAGAGAAATGTGGCTTCTAGTTCCCTGGGTCTGGCCGTGAGAAGGCGCATTGGCCTTGGCCCAGACCACACAGGTTTTTTGTGTCTCTGGGTGCTGACTCCTGGTACTCCTTCAGCTTAAAGTGACAGAGACCAGAAGGGAGCCCAGGTCTTAACTCAGCTGCCTTCATGAATAGAATTTTGAGAGAATAGAGACTAAAATTCCTACAATCCAGTGTTTTCAAACTGTGTTCCTAGAATCCCTCAGAAGCCAAAGCTCTTTGGTGGGGGTGAGGGGACTAAGAGAGTGAACCTCCCCAAATCCTCCTCCAAGCCACCTCCAAAGTCAATCAGAGCAGCTCTGGTTTTATCTGTTTCATTTATTGTGGTTTCGTTTGAAAAAAGTCATGGGACTTCCCTGGCAGTCCAGTGGGTAAGACTCCACTCTCCCAATGCAGGGGGCCTGGGTTCAATCCCTGGTCCAGGAACTAGATCCCGCATGCATGCCCCAGCTAAGAGTCCACATGCCACAGCTAAGAAGTCGAAGCCCGCATGCCACAACTAAAAGATCCTGCATACCACAATGAAGATCCAGTGTGCTGCAACTAAGACCCGGCGCAGACTAAATAAATAAATAAACAAACACACATAAATTTTTTTAAAAGAAAAAATATAGTTGTTCTGCTTTAAAACAATGTTTGAAAACCACTGATTCTAGGACAAACTTCTTGTAGCAGTAAGCTAAGCAGGTCACATGGACTCTTAACACCCAATTTAAATTTGTTTCATTCCACCCCACCTTCTATTTCAATTATATACACATTTTCTTCTTCTTATAGAAATTAAGACGTTGGTTGCTAAAATCTATAGATTGCTATATAGCAAGCTGAATAAAAGCATTGTTAAGCCAAGGCTTATCTGGGGGCACCCCATGAAGCCTTCCTTTTCTCTGTCCATTCTAAAAACTTGACTTACTCATTCAGTCAACAAATATTTATTGAGTACGAATTACATGCCAGGCACTGAGGAAATCGCATTGAACAAAACAAAAAAGTTTCTCCCATGGAGCTTCTATTCTAGTGGGGAAAGATAAGACAGTAGGTAAAACAAAAATATGTGCCACTGGTATGATGACATAGGAATATCTTTATATTGTTTCATAATATAATCTTTCATTCCAAGGACAACTGAGTATTCAATTTTATTTATGGGCCGATGTTTTGTGTATTTAGTCTGTATTCCCAACTGTACTATGAGTCTTTGAAGGCAGGTATTTCATTATAAACGTGGGCTGAATACACAGTAGAAATTCAGTAAATACTTGATTAAGTACTTATCTTCCAACTACATTAGCTTGGCAGAAAGCTGAGATGGTGTCTTCAGAAAATCTGACATAAAATCAGAGCAAATTATAATTGACAAAGAAGTGTTAATAGACACAAATTCTACAAATTTATACAATGGTTGATCCAACTGATTGAGTGTCCCAGAAGGAATTCTCAGGAGATGCCTGATTAGCAGAGTGTAGACTTTGTCCTAGAAAGAACAAAACAAAGGAGGTGTACAAAACTCAGTTTAACTTTTTCTCAAATGTGAGCAAAGGTCATGTGGCTTTGGCATCAGGCTGGTCATGGTTTCATCACACAGGCAACATGAATTTGGTAGTTTCAGTGCATCACCCCCAAACTATGCTCTGTGGGTCAGAATGTACCTGGATTATTAGGATCAGCACCCAACAAGCCTGTATTGGGACCCTAACTTTGTGCTAGGCTCTTTGATGGTATAAATCTGACAGTGTTATTCAAATTGGGGAACTTATACCATGGGGATATACCAAGACTTCCATTTGGTACTTGGTACGTTGCGTCTTCGTTGCTGCACATGGGCTTTCTCTAGTTGCGAGCAGGGGCTACTCTTCCTTGCGGTGCGCGGGCTCCTCATTGCTGCGGCTTCTCTTGTTGCGGAGAACGGGCTCTAGGTACGCGGGCTTCAGTAGTTGCAGCACGCAGGCTCAGTAGCTGTGGCTCGCGGGCTCTAGAGCACAGGCTCAGTAGTTGTGGCACATGGGCTTAGTTGCTCCGCAGCATATGGGATCTTCCTGGACCAGGGCTTGAACCCATCTCCTGCATTGGCAGGCGGATTCTTAGCCACTACACCACCAGGGAAGGTTTTGCTAAAATAGTCTGGAGTAGGGCTCAGGAATCCATTTTTATTACTAGAATCAGGAAATGCTAAGTTTTATTTGCCGAAATGAATAAGGTGTGTTCTCTGTGGTGGTAGAAGCCTGTGCCTTTATTTCTCAAGGCCTCTATTTTAGGCTTCCTCTAATTACCACCACTTTCTCCCTCAGTAAATCACTGCCCAGCCTTGGTACTGTAGGGAGACCAAGGATTCTACAAAAAGATGCTCACCGTCCTCCTGGGTCTGTCCTTGAGTGGGGGGTGGTGACATAAGATGGCACAAGGTTCCCCATCCCCAACCGTGTCCTCAGCTAGAGGAATGTCCTTCATCCTGATGTTCAGGGAGATGGTCAGCAGATGGCACTAACTCACCATGGCTTCCCTCTTTGAATCCATGGTAGAGGGGTTGTAGGATGGGGAGAAGTGTTCTTAAAGCTAATCCATTGGAACTTTTGGTGTACCAGATCTTGAGGACAGTGCTAGGAATGCTTATTTAGTATTTTCTAAAGGGCACAGATGTCAGGGGTAGAAGGAATGCTGTGTGTCTACTAGCTGGGTCACTCACCAGCTGTGTGACTTCTGACAAGTTACTTAACTTCATAAGCCTGTTTTTCCAACTATAAATCGGGGGGCTCCTGACCCCGTAGGGTTAATGTAAATAAAAGATTCTGAGTCGTAGTATACAGTAGGTGCTTAATTTTTTTTTCTGTGCAATGCTGTAATTTATGGCTTTCCTTTTATGCCTGTAAAAAACTCCTCTTTAGTTACACTTCCTGCCAACTTGTTGACAACCTCACCCTATTCCTTTACACCTTGGCACTGTAAGGAACTCACTTGATTTCAAACGCAAAATTGAAGAAGAGAGACGAAAGAGAGAGGATACAGACCCTTGGTTTATAAGTCCTTTACAATTTGCAATTAATTTGCCTTAGCCATAATATTAGACAATAAGAGATATTTATGCTTTGGTAACAGTTGTAATCATTTATTACTTGCAAGCATCCACTGGGCTGTGTGTATAAAGTAGTACCCGTTGGTAAATTAGTCAATAAGAAGAAATGAAGAGAAAAGCTTCTGAGCCACCAAAATAGATGTTGCAAAGTTGGCAATTCAAAGTTCATACACTTTGCTCATACCTGGGCCTTCAGAATCTCATTCTGTATCTATTTACTCATTTCAATTACTGATTTGGTCATATGGATCTCCTTCCCAGAAGTGAGTAAATTAGAAAGGGGAGTGGTGCTAGAAGCGGGCATATTAACCACAGCCAAAGTGTTCTCTGAGAGCCTGACAAAAAAGGAGGAAACGGAGAAGTGGATGCAAGAACTCAGTAAGAAGACAGGGACTTCCCTGGTGGTCCAGTGGTTAAGACTCCGTGATGCAGGGGGCCGGGGTTCCGATCCATGATCAGGGAACTAGATCCCACATGCCGCAAATAAAAAGATCCCACGTGCCACAACTAAGATCCGGCACAGCCAAATAAATTTTTTAAAAACTCAATAAAAAGACAGACTCACAGATGCAGAAAACAAAAAAACAAATCGGTCTTATGAGAAGGAGGAGGGGGTTGGATGTAGGGAAGATAGGTGAAGGGGATTAAGAGGTACAAACCTCCATTTACTAATATATATTGTGTTCATACATTTGTTCAACTGATCCTTAAAATAGCTCCGTGAGGTACATATTATTTTCTCAAGTTTATAGTTGAGGAAACTGAAGCACACAGAGGTTAGATCACTTGCCCAAGATTACACTGCTTGTCCAAGATTACACTGCCAGTAAGTAAAAGAACCAATATTGAACCCAGGTAGCCTGGTTCTATAGCCATGCATTTAGCCACTGCACTATATTCCACAGGACTCACTATTAGATTGTCTTGGATGAAATACACTTTTTATTGCATTGTTGAGCTTTAAAAAAATAAAATTTTCCATGAACATGCATGCAAATTCTTATGTTACTACATAGGTTGAAAATTGTCATATAAATGTTTTAAAGAATCAAAAGTAAACTCAGGAATTGTTTTTAAAATGAGCACGCAATTGGAGGCTATCAAAAGTGACCAGAAGGGGGAGTTCCCTGGTGGACCAGTGGTAAAGAATCTGCCTTCCAATGCAGGGGATATGGGTTCAATCCCTGATAATGGAAACTAGGATCCCACATGCTGCAGGGCAGCTAGGCCCGTGCGCCACAACTACTGAGCTCATGCGCCTCAACTAGAGAGCCCACATGCCGCAAACTACAGAGCCCACCTGCCCTGAAGCCTGCACGCCACAAGTAAAGAAGAGAAAAACTGCACACCACAACTAGAGAGAAGCCCAGGCGCCACAATGAAAGATCGCGAGTGCCTCAACAAAGATCCCGAGTGACGTAACTAAGACCCGATGCAGCCAAAAATAAATATAAATAAATAATAAATAAATCTTAAAAAAAAAAAGTGACCAGAGGGGACTTCCCAGGCAGTCCAGTGGTTAAGACTCAGCACTTCCACTGAAGGTTCCTGGTCGGGGAACTAAGATCCCACATGCCACATGGTGTGGCAAAAAAAAAAAAAAGGGACCAGGTATTTTGAAAAAGAACCCCAACAACAAAAACTTTGAGATTAAAAATATAATTGTTAAAATTATATGACTAAAATTGAATTAGTGTTTGTGTAGTGGCAAAACTGTCTTCAAGCATTAGGACAAAATTAAGATATTTTCAGATAATAAAATCTGATAGAACAAAGTTGCAAGACTCACACTTCTTGGTTTCAAAACTTACTACAAAGCTGCAGTAATCAAGACAGAGTGGTACTGTCATAAGAATAGATATACCAAGCAATAGAACAGAATTGAGAGTCCAGAAATAAACCCTCACTTTTACAGCCAATTGATTTTCAATGAGTGCCAAGCCCAGTCAACGAGAAAGGAGAATCTTCACCAAATGATGCTGGGTCAACTGGATATCCACATACAAATGAAGTTGGATCTCTACCTATATACATATACATAAATTTACTCAAAATGAATCAAAGACCTAAATGCAAATGCTAAAATATAAAACTCTTAGAAGAGAATCTAGGTATAAGTTCATGACCTTGGATTAGGTAACAGTTTCTTAAATATGACACCAAAAACATAAGCAACCAAAAACAAATAAATTGGACGTTAGCAAAATTAAAATATTTTGTGCTTCAAAGGACACTATCAATAAAGTGAAAATACAACCAATAGAATGGGGAAAAATATATCTGCAAATCAAGTATTGATAAGGGCCTAGTATTCAGAATATATAAAGAACTCTTACAACTCAACAGTAAAAAGACAACCCAGTTTTAAAAGGAGGTGCTATAGACTGAATGTCTGTGTCCTCCCAAAATTCATATGTTGAAACCTAATCCCCAGTGTGGTGATATTAGGAGCTGGAGCATTTGGGAAGTGATTAGGTCATAAGGGTAGAGCCCTCATTAATGGGATTAGTGCCTTTATAAAATAGGCCCCAGAGAGCACTCTTGCCCTTTTGAACCAGGAAGTGGACCCTCACCAGACACCAAATATATCAGCACCTTCATCTTCGACTTCCCAACCTTCAGAGCTAAAAGAAATACATTTCTATTCTTTATAAGCCACTCAGTCTTTGATAGTATTGTTGTAGCAGCTCAAATAGATAAGACAATGAGCAAAGAATTTGAGTAGACATTTCTCCAGAGAAGATATACAAATGAGAATGTAAGTATATAAAATAAATAATAAGTAAAAAGAAATAAGTATGTAAAAAATGCTCACAAAAAAAAAAAAAAAAAAGAAAAAAAAAGAAAAAGAGAAAGCACTAAAAGAATAGAAAAGGTATAAAACTTCTAAGTCAATATGAGGAAATAAATGGAATAAGAAAAATATTACTCAATCCAAAAGCTGACAATAAAAGTGATTTTTAAAAAAACCCACCAGGTAAGATGGTAAAAAGAAGTCCATATATAACTGTAATCACCATATGTACTTACAAGACTCACAGTTAAAAGACATTGTTAGATTGAATAAAATAAACTAAAATCCAGCTATAATGCTGTTTACAAGAAACACATCTTTAAACAAGACACATAAGCTTAAAAGTAAAATGACAGAAAAGACATACTGAGCAAATACTAACCAAAAAGGGAGTTCGGAGCTATATTATTAGACAAAATAAACTTTAAGACAGAAAAAGCATTATAGGAACAAAGAACATAACTACATAAAAGATAAAAGATTCAACTCACAAGCAGGAATGAAAATTCAATACA
>NW_020185332.1:1822408-1828419 GCF_003031525.2 Neophocaena asiaeorientalis asiaeorientalis | reverse complement strand
AAAGGGGAGGGGCCCCGCAACAAAAAAAAAAAAAAAAAAAAAAAAAAAATTCAATACATAATAGGCATCTATTAACATAGCCTCAAAATATGTAAAGCCAAAATTGAAGAATCGCAGGGAGAAATTGACAAGCACATCATTTAGTGGGTGATTTCAACACACTTCTCATTTATGGAACTAAACAATTAAAAAGTATAAGTCAATGGTCCTGTATGGAGACCTGCACCCAATGATTAGAGAATATACTTTTTTTAAAAATTGCACATAGAAACTACAAAAACTGACCAAGTACTAGGTCACGAAATAACACACAACAGATTTCAAAGAACTGGTACCACACAGATCTCATTCGATGTATTTAAAGTCCCCTGATGTTTGGAAATGGAAAACTCTAAGCTCCCAGTAAACCCACTGATGGACTGCATCCTGCAGGCCTTGCAAGCCTTGTAGTAGCCCAGCCTCCAGACCAAAGAGTTTGGAGCTAGCCAGACAGTAATGGTTTATTGGACAGGGGATCTTACATGTCCAAAACAAAAGGTACGGGACTTCCCTGGTGGCACAGAGGTTAAGAATCCACCTGCCAATGCAGTATACACAGGTTAGATCCCTGGTCTGGGAAGATCCCACATACCGCGGAGCAACTAAGCCCATGCGCCACAACTACTGAGCCCATGTGCCACAACTACTGAAGCTCACGCGCCTAGAGCCCCTGCTTGCCACATCCAGAGAAAGCCTGCGAGCAGCAACAAAGACCAAACGCAGCCAAAAATAAATAAATAAATATATTAAAGAAACAAAACAAAAGGTCCTGGAGAGATGCTACTTGGGGGAGAAGTAAGCTGCCATTTATAGGGGGAATTGAAGTCAGGTTGACTCATCAGTTACCAAGGAAACCAGTGGCTGGGGCAGGGGACAAGCATGTAGATAGTTACTAATTAAGTCCTATAATTAAGACAATTGGATGGTCATGTGAGTGAAGCAGGGCCTGGTTGAGCAGGGGATGTACAGAGACCAAGAGGACACCCATCTTGAATGGCCTGACCATACACCCACAGTGATCTGCTCACTGTCCCACTGAAAGTATTCACCTTTCAGGGGGTTCTCCCCAACTCTCCAAGATCCCTTTCCTCTGAGAATTGTGCCACCTCCCCAGCAACTATGACTGTATCATAGGACTGCCTTTTATACTCCACTCCCCACTATGGCCACAGTTGTTTGGACTAGAGGTACAGCCCCAATTCGAAATGAGCCAATCAGAATCTCCAAGGAACCGGGGCTTAGGTCAGGGCTCTTCATTAGCTTTAAGAGATGGTCACCACTTCTATGAACCCTGGGGAGCAGAGAAAGCTGATCTGCAAAGAAACTAGGGGTTCCTACAGAGAGGAAAGACCACATAGTAAGAGGGAGAGACTGAAAATCAGACTGACTAGAGAGAGGGACTTAGAAAGAGAGACAGTCAGAGAGACAGGTTGACAAATAGAGAATGTAGAACAAGACTGAGTTAAATTGAGAATGATGAAATAAAATTCATATTTCATGGCAAAACAAAATTTAAACAAATCTTTTTCTCTGCCTGTTTGGGTTTCTTCCCTCCCCTTTAGTGTGTATTGTACATCTGCATTAACCAGACCTCCTTACAAGATAACATTTCTTTTTCTTTTTGCCATGCCACGTGGCATGCAGGATCTCAGTTCCCTGACCAGGTGTTGAACCTGTGCCCCCTGCAGTGGAAGCACAGAGTCCTAACCACTGGACCACCAGGAAATTGCCTAACATTCCTTCCTAATCTTATAAAAGGTCACACCCCTTAGGAGATAACCTTCCTTCTTATTGCAGAGCATGGGCTCTAGGCATGCAGGCTTCAGTAGTTGTGGCACACAGGCTCAGTAGTTGTGGCTCATGGGCTCTAGAGTGGAGGCTCAGTAGTTGTGGTGCATGGACTTAGTTGTTCCACGGCATGTGGGATTTTCCTGGACCAGGGCTCGAACCCATTTCCCTTGCATTGGCAGGTGGATTCTTAACCACTGCACCACAAGGGAAGTCTGGCACAGCCAAAATTTTTTTTAAAAAAAGGCAACAAGAAAAATTTCTGGCCTTAAGGGAAAAAAAGTCCTCCTGGAAGGAACTTGCCTTTCTCCTCCTAGGCCTTTGAGATGAAAATGTTCTACCTGGTCTTCTCCAGGAACTCTTACCTCAGGCCATCTTTTTAAAAGGCAAATTTCAGAAGGTAATTCTTATTTAAAGAATGGAGGAAAGATAGTTTGAAACTTGACTTATCAAGGACAGATACAAATCTTAAGTATCTTCTCTATAAATATTAGTAAAAAAGGGTTTAGCCATCTAGACAGATGACCTTGATTTGTTCCATCAGCCAGAAAAGCAATTTGAATCTAACCTGTTTTTTAATTGATTGGTTTTATATTGTCAATGAAAAAATCATCAATAGTCAATCTAAGGAAGAAATGGGAATTTTTATTTAAGCCAACCTGAGGATTATATCCCAAGAGAGTCTTTCAGAAAGCTCTGAGGACTGTTATGCCTGTTAGAGGTTAAAGAACAGTTATATGTTTTTGATACAAAGGTTTATATGTCAAATGATGTATTACTGACAGTGTACACAATCCAGACCCACAGTAAAAAGCGTGGGTCATGGGTCGTTCATTGAGGCCCCTTACAAGATTAAGAAGGAAGGTTATCTCCTAAGGGGTTGTGACCTTTTATAAGATTAAAGAGGAATGTTATCTCATAAGGAGGTCTGGATAATGCAAATAAACAATATGCACTAAAGGGGAGGAAGGTAGAGGCCCCAGTGGGCAAGGAAAATTTTTATGTTTAAATTTTTCTCATCCTGCCACAAAATATGAATTTTATTTAATCAATTTTCCCATTTTGATAATTAATCTTTAGATAGAAAGCATTAGATGATCAAATATTTGTTCCCTCAATGTCAGGCTGGTTGCTTACCTGCCCTGGGTCTATCATGTCCCTTGATGTCAGGTCTTAATAGCTCTGTTCTTTCTTTTTTTTTAGGGGGTTGTATTGGTAAGATGTCTGGCAGGGACTAATGGTCAATTCCAAGTTGTTCAATATGATTTATGCCAATTTAATCTTGCTTGTGCACTGTGAGTGTTCATTAATTTACAGAGAACTGTAGATGTGATCAAAATTGACAGGAGCAGTAACAATGTCATTAGTAAATGTTTAAGCCAAGATCCTCCTAAACCAAACCATTTTCCCAGTATTTTTCCTAAACTGGGAAGAGGACCATTCAGAGCAGAAATTTGATTCTTCATGTGTCTAAGATGAGTTAACAAATATCTCAGCCAAATGGTCATACCATTGGAAAACTGATAGAACCCAGTGTGCTCAGCCAAATGGTCATACCATTGGAAAACTGATAGAACCCAGTGTGCTCACAATAAAGGCCGATTGCAGGGGCTGTTTCCAAGACTACCTTGGTCACCTTGGTAGGTGACCTTGAGCCCAAGGGAAACCAACTGTGCATCTTCCTAGCCAACCTGGGGAGAGCCAAGGCCATAAACTTGTTCCATAAATTCACTGGATCCTGTTAGGAGCTACCCAATATTTAACACCTAGTGAAAAGGATTACTTTTGACCAGGTTCAGAACAGTTGTCATTAATTGGCTGAGTAAGAGGGTCCCACTTAGTGATATTGGCAGTAAAATTAGCTTGCATGGTACTAGAGTTTCTTTCTTCTAAAATAAAACTGCTAAGAGCCATCCAATTAGAGCCTTGGAGAGGAAAATCCACCAAGGTAACCTAGGAGTACTGGACATAGGTAATTGGCCACAAACCCAGAAATTGGATTGATTTTTTGAAACTTGCAAATGATTGGGCCCAAGGAAAAAATACATTTGGTTAAAAAGCAAAAGTGTGAGCAATTGTCTAAGTAATTAGTATACAGGCCTGGTCTGGCATCTTGGGTCAGCTGTCTACTTCAGATTTCATCTTCTTCTTGTCCTGGTCTGGTAGTGTTTGTCTTAGTTAGTCAAAGTTGAGTGTTAGAAACAGGAGTTGCAGTTCACTCAGGAGAGAAGGCTTGATTGTTAGAAACAGGAGTTGCAGTTCACTCAGGAGAGAAGGCTTGATATGGTACCTTTCAACATGGCTGTAAAGAGTCCTTTATCTGATGTCTTTTCCAGTATGCATTATCCCCTGGTTGCAGGAGATACATCTGATCTTCATCCAAAGATAGATGACTGTGATAAGCTTCAGAAATAAACTTTACAGTAATATAACATAGCAACAAGGAGTCATCTGAGAAGTGAGTCTTTAGCAGTAAATACAGACCTCAATTAACAAAACTAGAATTTAATATCTACTGAAACATATTTTTTCTCTCTAAAATTACCCTCATTTCTACCAAATATAGTCAAATTCAGACTAATTTGTTTGCAAAATAAGTCTGGTTTTTATAAACTTAGCCTGATTATTTACATAAGTATAACTGATCACATAGGCTCTTTTAACTTGGCTGTGCTGGAACTTTTCATATGGAATTTCAGATTAATCTGTTGTTTTGTTTTGGGTTTCTTTGAGGATTACTTTTTTAAAATAAATTTATTTATTTATTTATCTGGCTGCGTTGGGTCTTCGTTGCCACGTGTGGGCTTTCTCTAGTTGCGGCAAGCAGGGGCTACTCTTCGTTGCGGTGCGTGGGCTTCTCATTGTGGTGGCTTCTCTTGTTGCAGAGCACGGGCTCTAGGCGCGCGGGCTCAGTAGTCATGGCTCATGGGCTCTAGAGTGCAGGCTCAGTAGCTGTGGTGCATGGGCTTAGCGGCTCCTTGGCATGTGGGAATCTTCCTGGACCAGGGCTCAAACCCGTGTCCCCTGCATTGGCAGGCGGATTCTTAACCACTGCACCACCAGGGAAGTCCCTCAGATTAAGTTTTTAAAAGGTCTCTCAGGGGCAGGAAAGCCATACCAAGGGCTTGTCACAGATTCTGCCTGTGATATCTATAGATTTTGGTGAATTCCTCTCATTTCCCCCCAAGTACCTTGAGACTCCTGTACCTGTTAGCAGGTAGCCATCCTTATTTGCCTGATAAAGTTGCTGGGAAACTAAGAGATTCCAATTTCTGGAGGGATCAGGTAGAGAGAAAAGACATGTTTCAGTTCTATTTACAAAGGTATAATTTACCAAATTGCCATAAGTCATAATCAGCTTGAGAGTGATGGCCTAGATTCTGATGGCTTTGCATTTCCTGGTTCTGGTCCTTCCTGATGTCTGCTGGTACCCCTGTTACTTATAACCAAAAGTATTCCACTGTGCGGTCCCATCTTTACTCCTTGGCTCTAGCTGATCCCTTTGCCTGGAACTCCACCTATCCCGCACTGCTTCCAACTTGGCTTGTCTAAGTTCTCTCAATCCTTCAAGACTGAGAGAGCTTGGTGACATTTTTCTCTACCAACTCAGCTGCTGGAACTCTCCAAACTGTAGAGAGCATTCTGCCTGGAACGTCCTTGGTTGGAAACAGAAGCAGCCTGATTGGCCCCTCTGTCTTCCTGCCTGTGCCCTTCCTCTCTGCCATCTGGTGTCTGTCTTCTTACAGTTCACTCTCAGTAACTGAGTTATCAGCCAGTGCACAGCAGTCTGAGACAAAAACCCGGGGCTTTTTTGAACTGAACATTTTGTCCATCCAGTCTGCAGAGTCTCCACAGGGGAAGGGAACACCCAATGAATCATCAGCTGTTTGTTAAAGCAAAAGCATCTTGGGAACTGTGCTCTTAGCCTCACTGAAAATCATGAAAAGGACTTTAGGGGTGGTTTAGATTCAATCTAGATAAATCCTTCATTTAAATTTTTTCCTATTTATTTACTGATAATTTAGATATAATTTACACATAACATTGTATTAGTTTTAGGTGTACAACCAACCCCTTCATTTATTTATTTGTTTATTCATTTATTTAGGCTGTGCCGCACAGCCTGCGGGATCTTAATCTTTTTTTTTTTTTTTTTTTTTGGGGAAGGGGGCCCCCCCCTGTTT
>NW_020185332.1:1798034-1822380 GCF_003031525.2 Neophocaena asiaeorientalis asiaeorientalis | reverse complement strand
GCCTGCAGGATCTTTATGTTTTTTTTTTTTTTTTTTTGCGGTACGCGGGCCTCTCACTGTTGTGGCCTCTCCCATTGCGGAGCACAGGCTCCGGACGCGCAGGTTCAGCGGCCATGGCTTACGGGCACAGCCACTCCGCGGCATGTGGGATCCTCCTGGACCGGGGCACGAACCCATGTCTCCTGCATCGGCAGGCGGACTCTCAACCACTGTGCCACCAGGGAAGCCCGGGATCTTAATCTTAATCAGGGATCGAACCTGAGCCCCCTGCAGTGGAAGTGCAGAGTCTTAACCACTGGACCGCCAGGGAAGTTCCCCAACCCCTTCATTTATAGGTGAGGAAAATGACAACCAAAGTCAGACAGCTAGCAGGGAGCACAACTGTCTTTGGAAGCAAGATGCTTAGAAAGTAGGTGTCATGAGCTCAACTCAATAGTGTTTCCTGTCTGAAAAGAGAGGTATCTGCCATCCCTTCCCAGCCTCCACCTCCTGGTGTTGCACAAGCTTGTTCCCCTTGCTCCTGACAGCCACACCTTCAGCAAGCCAGCTCCTAGCTATCATTCACACCTCAAATTAAATGTCACCTCCTCTAAGAAGCCTCCTCTGACCACCGTCCCCTCCAAATCTGGTGCCACTATGTGTAGTATATTTTATATACTCACGAAGGCCTGTCTACTTGCACACATGGGTTTGCATAGAATAGGCACTCAATAAATGTTTGATGACTGAAGAAAGAAAAATCAAGTACCAGCTACTGCTTGCTGGGATCTATTTATTCAGGCCCTCAATGGAGAACAGAAAGGGAAGGCCATAAGTTGGGAGCCCAGTCAGCCCACCTTTCCCAGTGGCCTCTTTTGGTGAGTTTGAAGGGAACTGGATGGTCAGGTCGAAGCAGCACATACTCACTCCTGAAGCAGCGAGGCATCTGTGCTGTAGATAGCTGAACACAGACCCCTTCAGTCAAGCTTCCCAACCCCCAACCCATGCAGTCAGTGGGAGCCACTCCCTGGGAAGCATAGTCTGGAAGTAGGTCAAGGAGCAATCAAAGGCCACTAGGCCCCAGCCCTACATACACCCACTTTCTCAGAGGTCACGGGGATGCGGTGCTTAGCCAGAGAAATTTCTAATTGATTATGAACCAAACCCTTGGGAGCTGGGCAGATGCTGATCCAAGAGTACAAATCCAGGCCAGACCAGAGGTGGCCAGAAGGAACTGCACTGGGCCAGCCAGGGGATCAAGGAGAGCTTTTTGTCCTGATTGTAAATGATGCCCTCTCCTCCCCCAATCCTCTTGGCCTCTTTCCTAATAGATTCTGGAGAGGTTGGGAAAGAGGCCATCAGTGCATCTTACTCAACCCTACATCCCTGGCTACTGATGCCTCCAAGATCACTTTGGCACCATCCAGTGGCCTCTGATTTACTGTTTTAAACCAAACACCTTTTCCAAAAACAAAAAAACCCTGTCCTTTTGGATCAGTTATCCAGTCATTTTACTCAAGGGACAGAGGCTGTTACCTGGCAGAGGCTGTTACACACAGAGGCTGGTGTCTGGAAAAGCTGGGCAACTTTAGAAGAGCTTGGAATAAAAAAAGAAAAAGCCCATCACTTCTGAGTGAGGTCAGCCAGCCCAGCTGGAGAAGGCAGCAGGCTGTGGGGGAATGCCAAAGGACCACTGGGCCAGCTTGCCAGACCCTGGGCCAAGCCACTGTATAAGCTCTCCAGTACTGGAATGAAAGAAAGGTAAAAAAAATCAGGACATGTTTTCAGCTTTGCTCAGGGGCCCAGAATATCCGGGAGGGGCTCACAACTCCAGGAATCTCTGCTCTTCTCTGCAAATGGAAAATATGATCTATGAGAACAAACTTGACCAGTAGAATACGTGCCTAGTCACCCAGCCCTGTAACTTAGGGTTAGGTGGCCTGTGCCTCATGCCACCTGGTGACCACTTTCCAGAGACCCCTCTGTCCCTCTGAGCAGTTGGCTCAGATTAATGGTTTAAAGACAGGTCAGTGACCTCAAAATCAAGTACAAAATGTGCATTTATTGACATCTGTTCTGGGCCACATTGGGCTTCTAGAAAGAACAAAAGCAAATATAAAGGGAAACACGCTAATATAATTAGCAACCTAGGGCAGCTGTGGATACCAGGAGATGTTTTTTCCAGATTTGGTAGAGGAACTATGATTACCTTATACTCAACAGTGTAACACTGAACGTGCACTAGAGTTCCAGATTCAGCAAAGAAATAAATGTTATTTATAATTCAAGTAAAAATATTTCACCACCTTTTATATGTATGAACTGTGATGGAGGCCTTGCTTACATCCTGTGGAGCAAGGCCAAGAAATATGCTTTATATTGGTTATTTGATCTTCAACATCAGATTATCCTTATTGTAGAGGTGGGCAAAACCATGCAAAAAAGAAAATGAAGGACATTTCCATGTATGGCACTAAATGAAGAATGCTCAGAGCCACAGAGTTTGCCCAATTTCCTGTGTTTCTTGTAAAGAACAGGGCAAAGAGGCTTTATTTTGACATTTTGGGGGCTCCATGCCAATCAGTATCACAGGACAAAGACAGTAAGAAAGGGAATGAAGAAACAAACGAGCAAGTTGCACCGGAACAGATGGGCTTAAGTTAACCGAGTGACAGTTTGGGTGTCAGTCTCACAATGGCTGTGGGGAGAAGGGAAGTACCACAAGCCTTAGTTGCTCAGAGGCTGCTGAGCAACCCCAGAAAACCTCAGAGAGGCCGCCCCTCTGCGCCAGCGCTGGCCACCCTGACTTGACCACTGCCTCCTTGAGGGCGCTCTTCCCCTGACAGTGCTTGCTGGGGAGGGCCGGGCCGGGGTGCTTTGGAGGTACTGGAAGGCACTCTGACGGCCCACCTGCCTCTCTATGCAGTTAAAGGTCAGGGCCACTCCCACATTGCTCTTCATGACTCTGGAGGAGCCATCAGATGTGCCATCAAAGCACCGGCCAAGCGCAATCTCCTTGGCTGTGCGAGGGTCCTGGTCAGTGACAGTGTAGATGCCATAGTTGTGGCCCAGTGGGTCCAAGGGCGCCAGCATGGTGTACTCGCTGGTGTTGTCATTGACCGCCAGTGGTAGGTGGTTGACCAGGTACTCATGCAGCATGGAGTTTACGCTGACTCGATGGCAGCTGCCCTGGGGGATAACCTTCACCAGCGTGCGGTCTACACGGTCCTGGTCATAGAGCATCCCACTGCACTTGAACTCCAAACAGGCAGCTGAGACATTGGGCTGGTCCCTGTCCCGTGTGCTCTTCACATCCCGGATTCCATACAGCTTTCCCACTGTCTGCCGGTGGGTACCCCCCATGTTACGGGATCGCACGTTCACCTCCAGTGACCCCATGATCTTCACCTTGATATAGCAGGCCCTGAACTCCATTGGCTTGGGCCACCATGCCAGGTAGTCTTCAGTCCAGCTCATGGGGTCATCCTCGTTGAAAGGGACCGTGTTGTAGTCATACCGATCCCCCTCAATCTGGTAGAACCGGAAGTGGGCCGCACTGGGAGGTGCTTCCTCGCATGCCTGGAGGTTCTCGAATGCATAGATGGGTCCATTGCTCTCCTCGGCTGAGTTGGGCCTTGGTTTGGCCATGCTGATCTGGAAAGCTGTCTTCTTGGCCTGTGGGTCCTCATGGTCTGTCCGGCGGTACTTGAGCTTGTTGAGGTAGGGCTGAGGGACACCAATTGCATTTGGGTTGAATTTAGGAGAAGACTCCACTGCTTCCAGTTCTTCCCCAGCCAGGCTCGCTAAGACGTAGGCAGAGTAGGCATCAGGGGACTGGTCATCGCAGAAGGCAGGCAGACAGGCCCCATTGGGACCAGTGATGACACTGTCAAAGCGGCCCCAGGCCCTGGGGTTAGAGGAGAAGCCAGTCCTGGGCTCCAGGTTGATCACAGAGACCACGACACCCTGCATCTGCTCACTGGGCAAGAACCTCTCACTTCGGTAGGCCCTCACCTTGATGAAGCACCTCCTGCTTTCAGGAACATCCAGGTTAAAGAGCCTCCTCTCACGGATCTCCATGTTGCCCACCAGGAAGGTCCTGTCTTCTCTTCTGTTCCGCCTTTGGCTTTCAAATTTGAAGTCACCTTCCTCCTCCCACAGCCCTGTGCCTGGGTTGAGTGACCAGAGTTTCATCATGGGCAAGTGCTCTGGCATCTTGACCTGGGTTGAGTCGAGGTGGACCTTTACCTTGCCAACATTAAGTGACTCTGAGGTGGCCTCACCTGTGAAGTCCACAGAGAACATGCCATATGTCCGAAGCGGGAAGGTGTCTCCTTCATCGTTGATGAAGTTCAGGTCACTCTGGGCAGCAGTAGCTGTGGAAATATTCCGGGGATCCAGGAAGGTCACACTGGCCTTCACTTTTCCTGTGTAGGGCTCCCCGTTCTGCCGGTAGAAACTCTTGGATGGGATCTCCAGCTCAGCCACAGGATCTTCACCAGCCACATCCCCCAAGGGGATAATGTTGGTCTCCGTGGCCTCCAAGGTGATGGGCTCTTTCCGCCGAAGCATCTTGATCTCATGGAACACCGCACTTCCCTTCTTATTGAAGGGCAGCACTTTGGTGGTGTTGACAAACTTCTGCAGCCTGTCCACAAATGTGAGCACCAGCCTCTCAGTGTCCTGAGGGACGTGGAGGGTGAACGTGCCCTTGTAGCCAGTCATGCTCACACGGCTGTTCCCCATGTACACGTGGCCAAAGCGCATGGGCTCCCCATTGTCAGAGGCGCTGACACGTCCCCGAACGATACTCTGGGTCTCCGTACACCGCTGGCAGCTGCACTCCATGGCCACCTTGGTGGGCAGCGTGTACCCACTGCACTGGATCTCCCTCTCCTCTGTTTTGGAGATCCCACAGCAGTTCTCCACAGCATCCTGGCACCTGATCCCATTATCCTGCTGCCCTGCACAGGTCTTGACAGGGCAACGACCCACATCATAGTAGAAGGAGTTGGTGGCATTCTGGAAACAATCATGGGGCAGCTGGATAAGGTAGCTCTCGGGGGTTGGGTTGCAAGGAGTCTCATCGGGGGCTATGGAGGGAAATAGTTCGGATATTAAATGCAAGTTCTTTTCCTACATAAAGGGGACCTCAACCTCCCCTCTCTGCCATACTTTAGGGTTTTCAAAGTACTTGTGTGATCCCAATTCTCACAAAACTCCTCTGAGGGAGATAGAACAGCTGTTACTAATTCCATTTCACACACAGGGAACAGAGTTTGCTGCTGAGACCAGTCGAGTAATCGTCCTAATTGGAGGGGTCTTGAAAATTCGTGAGGGTGTTTTGAGTTACCACCAAAATTGGCAGTGCTACTGACTTATAATGGGCAGGGGGCCTTGCAGCTCTGTTTTCTGCAGTGCCTGACACTGTCTCTCATACGGAATTCTTCTGCATCCTGTTTGACTTTCACGTATTCTATAGACATTCATGTAGGTGGAAAACTTGTTTAAAATTATCGGAGCCTGGTATCTTTTACATGGCTTTACCATACATTGAATTTTTCAAGAATGCAACTACCATATAAATCAAGCTAAGATTGTACTTTGTTTAGCTTGGAAAAATACCAAGAATTGCTTCTTGTTTCAGAAAAATCATGTACCTACAACAATTGCCCAAGGAATGTGAAATGATGCCCCTGTATCCATCAGCATTTGTAGCTGTCACATTCATGGTGACTGGATTCAAGTGCAAGTATCTGACCTCTTGGTTGATGTTCTTGTGTCATTATGCCAAAGCACTTACATATTGAAATACATACTATTTTGTATTAAAATTATTTTCTTTGTATTTCCCTTTTACGTTATTAGGGCCATGTGCATGTATATTTGGAAATTATATGTAGCTATTATCTATAAATTTAACTTTAAAATAGTAAAAAATATTTTTAATTGAAAATATTTAAAATTTAAAGTATTAAGAATAACTGAAAAAAAAACAGAAAGAAAGAATAACTGTGACAAGTGGGGAGCATTGGTATAATGAGTGGGGAACCACTGCTGACAATTCTCCACATCTCCTCTGCCAGGGTTCAAGTCCCCTGTGTCCTGCCTGTCCCGAGGTGTGTTACTCAACTTTCTTGGAGTCTCTGAAATATTCCAAAATCCTTCCAACAAAATTTCTTCTGCCTTTTGTTTGGTTTTGTTTAGGCCAATTACTAAGATATCCTCCTTCTCCCTCACTTTCCAAGTACAGTTTCCTGATTGGTCTTGGCCTCCAGTCTCTCCTCCTCCAGCTCACTTCTAGAAACCAGCTTTAATCAGGTCACCCTTTCTTGTAAAGCTCCCTCAGTTTCCCACTTCTATACTTTGCTCATGCTGGCCCCTTGATCTGGAATGCTCCCATCTCCATACACACAGACCCCGGCCATTGTTTAAGACCAGGGATTCACAACATTGGCTGCAAATTAGAATTACCTGGGGAAGATTTTAACCTGTGCATGACCAGGCCACATCCCAAACCAATGAAATCAGGCTCTCTGGAGGTAAGACCCAGGCGTCAGTATTTTAAAAAACTCAACAGATGATCCCTATTTAAGCCTCAATCAACCAGCCATAGTCACTCCTACCTGGAAGGTCTCTGTCTCTCATCTATAGAGTCCACAATTCCTTATCTCCTGTTTTAACTACATTTTTTCATCTTTACTGACTTGTCTCTTATTTCTCCACCCATCCTGGAGTGGCAGCTCTGTGAGGGTAGGATCGAGGTCTGTGCCATCTTTGTGTCCCAGAGAGCACAGTCTAGAAAAGCCCAAGGTTTTACTGCCCAGGAATGCCCACTGGAGTGCTCTCCAGTGCTGTAGCAGGGGCTCCCCAGGGGCCCTGACAGTCTTACCTATGACAGTCAGCCGGGCGACATGGGACTTTGCAGCCCCAGTGTCGCTCTGGGCCTTGCAGAAGTACTCCCCGGCCTGGTCCCGTTGCAGGTTCCTCAGCACCAGCTTGCTCTCGTGCTTGTAGAGGGAGGGGTCCAACAGTGTGCTGTTATGGTACCTGAAAGGGATGGAGAGGGACGGCCTGAGGGGGCAGTAGGAGGGCTGGTATCCTTGGGGACAGTGCCAGGAGCAAGGCAGATGGTGGACGGGTCCCTGCAGATGCCAACACCACCACTGACTCAGCTCATTCAAGAACACTGACTGGCCTGGGAGTCAGGGGACTCGATTCTGAGTCTCAGCCCCACCACTAACTGGCTATGGACCCTTAGACAAACCATTTCACGTCTGAGTTTCAGCTTCCTGTTCTATGAAATAGGAGCAGTGATGCCTAGCTAACTCCATAGAATTGTTGAGAGCATCAAACAAGATAATGGCTATAAAATGTTTGTGAAGGGTAAAGGACAGCCACTGGAGACACTGACCTTGTTTGCCCATGTCTGGGAAATTAGGGCTGGGGAACCTGGTTCTGTGGCCCAAGGATATGAGTCAGGACCCCAAGACCAGAGCTGCTCTGGGGGACGCCAGCTTTGATAGGACAACAACAGGGCTTGCTCGTTGTCTGGGTGGCCTCAGCCCTGCTGGCCCCCACTTGTTAATTATTGCCATGATTAATAAGTCCAGACCCAATGCAAGAAAGCTCTGGTTTCCAAGAGGAGAACTGGTCCAGGTAGCTGGCAGAATACTCACCAGAAATACTTGTCTGGTTTGGGATTCCCCGTGGCCTTACAGCACAGGGACACACTCTGCCCAGCTCTCCGTGCTTTTGCCTTGGGGTTCATCACAATGTATGGAGTCTCTGAGACAGAAGGTGAGACATGGTGTTTTGGGTTTTTCTTTGTGACAGGTTCTCCAGAGCCTTACTCCCTCAGGTATTTTGACATGCGTTAAAATTGTACAACTTCACACACACCACCCAGCCCCTCTCTAAAGGTCCTAATAAGTAGCTGGTCCAGAATGGAGTCCACTCCCTCCATCTACTCAGCCTGGGACCCGCTCCCATGGTCTCTCAGGCAGCATCTGGGTGAGGCAGTGGAGAACCAAGAGGACCTTGTACCAGCCAAGATTCCCAAACACTGCCATTGAGACAGAGCTGGCTGCTCTGCTGACTCCAGCAGAATTTTCTGGCCATTCTGCACCATTTCTGAATTCCCCCAGCCTCTCTCTCTATGCCTTTCAAACGTTATACTGTATTGTAATTGACTATGTTAGATAAGGTGACCAGGAAAGAACTCATACATTTGAGGGAGCAAGCCATTCCAATATCTGGGGGACGAACACTCCAAGCAGAGTATATAGCAAGTGCAAAGGCCCTGAGGCAGGAGTGTGCCTGTGTGTTTGAGGAACGGATAGGAGTAGAGTGACTCAGTGTGGGTGGAGGGGACTATAATAGGAGAGGAGAGGGGAAGAGAGAAGAGAAGGAATGGGGGGTCTGGCAGATGATGTTGGGACTTGGGGATTTTTCAGTTTTACTCTGGGCAACCTGAAAGCCAGCTCTTAGTACTGTAATCCTTTTATTTAAAAGTCCAGCCTTCCTCCCCAGCCCTATCCCAGAGAAGTTAAGTACCTGCCCTCAAGAACTCCGCCTTGATGGTGGCTGCCTTCAGTCTAGTCTTAGGCATTGTGAGCCTGATAGGGGCAAACTTGGTCTTTGTGATCTTCAGGATGCTTTTGCCATCGGGGCACAAGCCAGGGACTCGGAACCTCCCGCTGCTGTCCGTCTGGGTCAATAGCTTAGGTGTTTTGGTCAGGATGTAGACAGTAGCCCCTGAGGCTGGGGCACCCCCAGGGAGGGAGACAACCCCATACAGCACGAAGTCCTGGCACATGCAGGCGTCACAGTCAGCATTCACCTGGCCCATGGGGCAGGTCAGGTCACAGGCTGTGGAAGAAGGGGCCACATCAGGAGGGCGTGTGTGGATTCTGGCCCTCCTTCAGTCACGTCCCAGCCTGTGGATTCACATATGCTTCCTCTCCCCCTTAGGCCTTTGTTACCCTTCCTCATCAGCCTGCATGACTAATTCCTACTCATCCTTCAAGACTTAGCTCAGGACACCTCCTCTAGAAAGGCTTCCTCAATTCCCCTAAGCTATAATAATTGACCATGCACTATGCTCCCACATTATCCTCTACATCCCCCATCGGTGCACGTAATAGATGCTCAGTTAATACCTGATGAATGAATGGATGAATCTGTCTCAGTCTGACCCTCTAAACTATTCTAGGCTGCTTCAGCCCCAGCCCCATGCCTGCCCAGTACCAAGAGCAGGGGTAGTACCTGAACAGGCCTGCTCCATGCAGAGCCGACCCTCCTCGGTGGCATCATTGCACAGTGACACCGTCTCCGCCAAGCAGGTGCGTGTTCGGGTCTGGACCCCAGGGTGACCACAAGCAGCAGAACACTTGCTCCAGGGAGACCACAGGCTCCAGAGGCTGTGCTCTGTGTCTTGGCGCAGGGATCCTGCAAAGCAGGATCAGCAGATGGTCTGACTTCCCTCTCAGAGGGACTCTGTCAGGAAATCTGACCCAGAGGCTGTTTTTTCTCAGAGAGCAAGGCCTCCATTTACATCACAGATGTCACTGATATTTATATTTCCTGTAAGGATTTTTCTAGCAGATGGACATCAAGAGTCTTGAGGAAGTGGTGTCTCTAAGTTTTACAAAAACACCGAATGGGCTAGGGGTGGCCCTGAGAGGGACTTGTTGGCCAAGCACTGGGACTTTGATGCACTGTCCTAGGAGGTGCAGGGATAGCACCATCTTACACTTTACCCATGTTCCTGAAGAAGGGCCCCCTGGGAAGTCAGGGCCTGGGGCCTCAGTGACATCAAGCCCCCTCTGCCCACCCTCCTCACCTCTGGTCTGAGGCCTGTGTACAAGAATGGAGGCCTCGGACCTCACTCAGGAGACCTTGCTCAGCCTGAGCTCCCACTGCAGACGACCACCACTGCCTCCCGGGCCTGCAGGGTCAGGCCATGTGCACTGGCGGGATCCCAGGAGGGGAGCGTGCATATCCAAGAAGCGGGCAGGCCTGCAGCGGGCTCTGAATTATCCAGTGTGGGGAGAGGAGATGGAAAGAGCACGAACTCTTGGGCTCTGCAAACACAAGCATGGGTTTAAATCCCAGCATTCCATTTATCAGCTGTGTCGTCCCAAGAAGTTACCTAAACTCCCTGAACCTGGAATAACTTGTCAAAATGGAGATTCCTCACAGGTCAGTTGTAAAGGTTGAGTAATGGAGATAACTAGCAGTGTCTGGCACAGAAGAACTAACATAGAAACTGACACTTAGTGGACGTTCACCTGCATTAAGCCCTCTACATTCATTATCTCATTTAATCCTCATAAAAACCCCTACGAAGGATTACTAATATTACCCCTGTTCTACATGTGAGAAACCCGAGGCTCAGAGAGCTTCAGAACATTTGTCTAAGGAACACAGTAGAGATGGTAGGCCCAGATTCAAACCAAGCAGCCCAACTGCAGAGCCTGTGGTCTTCACCACCGTGCCACATGCACTCAGTAAAGTGGATTGAAAGGAATTACCCATCCACACAGAACACTGTTGGGAAGATTATGGTTCTCAATGCACTAATGGGTTATTATGGAGTCAAAGCATGTGTATGTGTGTGACAACCAGAGTGCCCGTAGCCAGACGCAGGTCCTGGCTCTCCCTTTGCCGAGGCTGGTGGGAGGTAGCGGGTAGGGACTGGTCAGGCTCACCTGGCGGGCAGAGGAAGCGCACGGTATAATTGGAGCAGTTCTGGCCGGGCCGCTGCTCCCTGTTGAGGCACCAGAAGCCCTCAAGGGGGCTGCCATGGACCACTTGGCCAGTGCTGCCTGCGGGTATCCAGTCGGTGGTCCTAGCCTCTAGCCGCAGGGGCCGAGGACACACCTGGTGCCCGTAGTAGAAGTGAATGGCATCTAGCCGCTCGTAGTCGCCCCGCCCACCTGGGTGGTCAATGTTGAACCACGTTGTCCACTCCCCAGGACCTGAGAGAGAGAGCCAGGTAGGAGAGGAGCCAGGCCCTGGAGCTCCAGGTGAGCTCAAGCCTGGAAGTCATCCCTAATACCCCTCACCCGCCCCTCACTGGTCTCAGGCCCTCATCGCATCTCTCTCTCCAGCATCTCTCCAATCTCTTACACTTCTGCTTACACCCTACCGCCAAAGGTTCTGTTAAAGCTCTCAGCAGCCTTGGCTGTACCACGTCAGAAACTTCCTGCCTGGGTCTCTACCTCCAGCTTCCTCCGAACCCATACCCACCCCTCTCCAAACACTGCAGTCAGGGTGAGCTTTCTCCACGTGGCTTGGGCCACATCACTCCTGGCTTTAACTCTCTTAACCAGGCATTCAGGTGCTGGTGAGCTGGCCCCTGGTATCTCTCCATCTTCATCTCCCTGCTCTCTCCCTGCCAGCCTGTGCTCTGGCCCCAGCAAGCCCTACAGCATTTCTGGAAGCTATCAGGCGGCTGCATTATTCTGAGCTGTCCTATATACTTGGTCCCTCTGCCTGGACAGAGATGTAGGCCAAATGCCTTTTTTTTTTGCCACACTGTGCAGCATGCGGGATCTTAGCTCCTCCCCCCAAGGATGGAACCCACGCCCCCTGCAGTGGAAAGCATGGAGTCTTAACTATTGGATCACCAGGGAAGTCCCCAAATGCCTTTTAAAAGTGGGTTTCACTCTGTATGACAGACTCTAGGTCCTTGTTATATAACCATGACCATTAGCCAAATAGCTATAAATAAAACATTTTTGAAAATTTTTTTTAAAAAGTGCATTTCTATGGACCCCTGACATTGTTCCCTGGCTGCAGAGATCCTCTTAGCAAGCTCAGTAAAATCCCTGCCCCCAATTACTCCCTGCTCCAGCCACAATTCACTGTCCAGGGGGTCAGCAGGCTTGGCAAAGATGCCTGAGGTCCTCTTCCCAGGCTGGGCTCTTCTCACCGACTGAGTGAGCATCATCTGCCTCCCTGAGGGCTAGGAGGATAAGTGAGAGACCAAAACAGTTACAGGGACCCAGCAGGGTCCTGCTACTAGCCTCTCATAGGGAAGCAGTGTGATGTGGCGGATGGAACATAAGCACTGGGCATGGGTTCAAATCCCCCTCTGTCACTTACTGGCTGTGTGACTTCACAAAAGCTTTATTCCTTTAAATCTGTTTCCCCATAAAATAGAACTGCATCAACAATCACCACAGCATAGGGTCCTGGTGCGTATTCAGGGTGACGGTGAAGGTAAAGGGACATGGCATGCAGTGCATGGTCAACAAATGGTGGCTCTCTTTTCACTCTTGTTCTAGAAAGGGACCATGGGATGCTGCTGAGCACCTGGGGCTCCTACTTTAGGGTCTGAGCCTGTTCTTCTTGGCGGAATGGAACCTTACTTTCCTCATCTGTAAAATGGAGATATTAGTTCCCACTGCACATATGGTGGTCCAGTTGGCATGAGGATTCCATGAGGTAACACAAAGTAAACATCTCTGAAGTATACGGAGATTGAGACTGTGAGCCCCAGACACTCTGCCACTTCCTGACTCTGTGACGTTGGGCCAGATACTTAACTCATCTGACCCCTCATCCTAAAGTGAGGATAATAATAGTTCCTATCTCAGAGGATTGTAGGGATTAAATAAGCTCATTCATAAAATCCACTTAGAACAATGCCTAGCACAGAATGTTTGCTGAATAAGTGTTAGCAACTCCTTTTAAGCTCAAGACCTGGACAATAGATGTCCATTTCCCTTCTCCTGGCAAAGTCTGGCTTTGGGAATCCACCCTCACCTTCATAGGGCCTAACTGGAGGAGTGGTCCTTTAATTTTCTGACCCCAGGCTGGCAAAGTCTGCCTGAGGAAGGGTATAGGGACCTCGGGCCACAGGCAGTGAGCCTCCAGGCCCACACCACCGGAGGCTGCGTTGGGGGCTCCCAAATGGAAAGGAGAAAGGAGAGCAGAGCACTGCAAAAGCTTTGAAAGGTAATTAACTCTCACGTGAGAGAGCCAAATCAGTATTCTCTTTGCTGCTTAATTGGGGTGATAGGAGCTCTTTTAATCAAACTAATCTGATTTCCCCTCAGATGGCTGAATGTTAATCATTTTCCCCAACAGCAGCTGTCAGGGTAGAAAGAGCAAGGCAGGAGGTGGGCACATGCAGGGTTTGGCAAGACGCTGAGACAGCCTTTGTTCCTGCACCCGTGGTCACAAAGCCTGCAGTGCTCGCTGCTTTATGAGAGGATTTTGAGCATAGTTTTGCTTTACCTGAGTATGTGGCTAGAAATCAGGAAAGGAAGGGGAGATGGGAGGGAGTATACAGGATAGTGCTGGGAGCTCTGATGCTTAGAAGCCTTGGGGAGCCCACCAGGCAAATTCTCTCCACCTGTTCCCTTGAGAACTCAGTGTCACCAGAGAATGGGGTC
Organism: Neophocaena asiaeorientalis asiaeorientalis; assembly: GCF_003031525.2. Taxonomy (NCBI): domain Eukaryota; kingdom Metazoa; phylum Chordata; class Mammalia; order Artiodactyla; family Phocoenidae; genus Neophocaena; species Neophocaena asiaeorientalis. The sequence continues at coordinate 1,808,995 of NW_020185332.1, read as the reverse complement.
AGAGGACAAGGAGACCAGAAGGGGTTCTGGTGTCAAATTTGGTGACGGGGTCTAAATGAATTTTCATGAAACTAAAACCAAAAATCTGGCTGTGAGAACTCAGTGATCCCTTTTGCTTTGGCTATCAGAAAGCTCAGAGCTAAACTTAACACTCAGGGGCAGTGGTAACCCTCTTATCTTTTTTCTGCCTTCTGAGTGACACTTACCCTGCTCCTCATTTAAAAGATTCTGTTTTGTGAGTTTTAATATTGGTACTTAAATCCTTTAGGAAAACAAGCAGGGTATAAATTATGAATAAATAGACAAACCAGCCTCAGATCTTAGTGCCACTGCTGTGGCTTAAGGCAGATGCAGAGTTGGGTCCCAGACCACAGTGACTCCATTATGACAAGTGGGGGATTAGAGAGACAGTAGATACTTAGCCTGTACCCAACAGAGAGGTGACCTCTAGGACCAGGAAGAAGAACACGCAGGCCTTGATCACCACCATCTTTCCTCCAGGTCCCGTGGGGAACGTGGCAGGAGTTGAGTGAGGGTTCCTTCACAGAGTCGGATCGTCCCTGGAACGTGACCCCTGAGAAGTTTCTCAGATCAGTGACCTGCAAAGAAACAAAGCTTGTCAGGTTCCATTTCTCTGAGTCACCTCTTAGGGCTTGAGCAGAACTATTTCTTGACCTATCAAGGGTGAAAAGTGGACAGAATGAAGTCTTGTGAGAGTGACACCTGCCCAAATTGCAAATCTGGTCAGCTTGCAAGATGCACAGAGTCAGACTCTGAGTTCACATGAGGCAGACCTGGATTCAAACCCTGGGTCCAGGTGCCAGGGTCCCACATCGAGATGGGACACAAGGGACAGTAGGGGTGAGACGTTTCCTTGCCAATGAGGAGGGGCCTGGGCTCACCCGCGGCAGCCTCTGGGTGACTCATTAATCACTTCCCAGACCCGGGCTTGGGGGCATGTTTTGCTACCCCTTGGTGGGGTTCCCATTCTCACACACCAGGCTTACATATTAAGGCTATGCAGCCCCTGCTCCAACTACAGTGGTGCCTCACAGGGCAGGCCAGCTGAAGGGTGCAGATGCTTCAGACACACCGCCTCCATGAACACATTCCCAGATATGCACTGGCTGCAGCTGGAACACATTTCTGGCCTGTTTGTTTGGGGCCTGGCTGGGAGTTTCTGGCCTGGCTGCTCCTGGGCCTCCCTCAGGAGCCTGTTGAGGGAGAGCAGAGGGGATGCACTGGGAGAGGCTAGGGCCCCCCAGTAACTGCTGAGCATGGGTTACGGGCTGCAGGAGCAGGGAGAGGAGAGCAGGTCTGGCAATAGGGCAAGGACGCAGGGGGAGCGGCCCAGGCTCCCGCTCAATTTTCTCTCTCCCCAGAGCTCTGGCCAACCCAGAATCTGACTAGTGCCTGGAAATTCAAAAGTGATTCCCTTCAACCTCCAAAGTCCAGGGTGTGGTGAGAAAAGGGAGATTCCTCCTTTCTGGAAAAAATGATTCAAAAGCACTTTGTTGGGACTTCCCTGGAGGCGCAGTGGCTACGAATCCACCTGCCAATGCAAAGGACACGGGTTCGAGCCCTGGTCCGGGAAGATCCCACATGCCGCGGAGCAACTAAGCCCGTGTGCCACAACTACTGAGCCAGCTCTCTAGAGCCCGCGAACCACAACTACTGAGCCCACGTGCCACAACTACTGAAGCCCGCGCGTCTAGAGCCCGTGCTCCGCAACGAGAAGCCACGACAATGAGAAGCCCGCACACCGCAACGAAGAGTAGCCCCCGCTCACCACAACTAGAGAAAGCCCACGCGCAGCAATGAAGACCCAACACAGCCAAAAAAAACCCACAAATAACCCACAAATAAATAAATTTATTTTTTTAAAAAATAGCACTTTGTTGTCCCAAAAGAAGAACAGACCAACCCCATGCTGCAGATCATCCAGCTCTAAGCCCACTAACTCCACCACCACCTGTTTCTCAGCCCAGAGAACAGAGCACGGGTGTCCCCGAGGTCTCCAGCTCTTGTGTGTCTCACGCCACGCTCCCAGGCTCTGAGCAGAGGGCTGAGCGCTCCGCGGGCCTGCACAGCATTCAGTCTGGGATTGCTCCGCAACTGTCTGGGAAGCCAAAGTGGCCTGAGGCACCTTATGGAAAAACCATTTCCCATCTGGCAGAGCATGGAAGTTTCCTCAGCATATGCTCTGTGGGTGAGGCTCCCCATCCCACGGGTCCCAGAACTCTCGGATAAAGAAGACTGGCTGACCGCAGGAAAAAAGCAGAGTGCCCAGAGGTACAAAGATCCTGACTGGGACTCTCTGAGGGCCCCTATCCTCAGGTGGGGGAGGGAAAAGACCTTGGGCCAATGGGAGAAAGGAGAGAACTCCAAAGCAGAAAGGGGAGTCTTCTCTGGGGGAGATAAGGGGTGGTCAGGAATAGCTGAGCCAGGCAGTGGGGTGCAGGGATGGGTTGAGGAGAATAGGAGTGGGGCTCACCGTGTCCTGAGTGGGACTCCTCAGCTGGGGGGGTCCAGGTCTTCCTCTCCCCAGCAGTCCAGCCACGGGACCTTATATAGCACAGCTGGTGGCTCAGCCTGTGGCAATGCACCACGGGAAGCGGCCGCGAAACCAGATCCAAGCCTGAGGAAGCTCGGCCTTCCCCACCCCTCCCCACACCCCCTGCAGACTCCAGGGGCCCGGATTTCGCTTCCAGATTCTCAGAGGGAGAGGCCGCAGGGCCTGGGGATGGGCCAGGTGGGCAGCTGCCTGGGGCTCCATAGGCCAGAGCAGAGGGATGGGTGAAGAGGCGGCTGGGCACTGAGCAGCCCTGGGAAGGGGCCAAGGGCAATTCTACATGTGGGCAGCATTTCATAGCTCAGGAGGTGGGATGCTCTTGCCTAAGCTTTGCTTGCTGATCCCCCGCATGGCCCCGGCCCTGACCTATGCTGGCCTTAGCACATACCCCAAGCTCTCTTAGGGCCACAGATCACCTGGCCTCTCAGCTGGGGGTGCTTGGTCAGAGTTGGGCAACTACTGAGCTTCTGTGGCCCCTGAGGGAGCACTCAGGGAACCTCAGAGGGACAAGGGACAGAGGAGTGGTGGGGCACAGAATGAGAGTAGTTCTCCCTTACCCCTGCCTGCTTCCATTTGGGTACCTGCCTATACCCATTGGACCCGAGAGGAGCTCCTGCATGTGGATTCTCTGAGATCCTGCCAGATGCTCATATGTGCGTGTGTGTGCGTGTGTCTGACTTTGGGTATGGGTGCCACCAGCAGTGAACAGCAGCCTTACCCATAGGTGGCACAGGCAGCTGCTTGTGTTTCCAGACTTCACCCACCTCCCCTGCAACATGAGTTTGCCTGTGGTCACAGGCAGCAGTTCTGTAACTTCAGCGTGTACTAGAATCCCCTGGAGGGCTTGTTAAAACACAGATGCTGGGCCCCTCCCCCCGACTCTCTAGTTCAGTAGGTCTGAGGTGAGGACCGAGACTTTGCATTTCTAACAAGCTCCCAGGTGATTTTGATGCGGCTGGTTAACAGACCACACAAGGAGAGAGTACCAGGTGGAGGCAGAAGATGGGGAGGGGTGAGCCAGGGAGGCAGCGGGAGCTTCCAAGGCCTGCCTCATGTCTCAGGCTCATCTGGCCTGGGCTGGGCTTTCTGCCTCATGCAGGGCCTGGAGATGGAGGCCTGGCCCGTGTGGCCCTCCACACCAGTGTCAGCCCACTCTTTCCACACACCCTCACTGAGCGCCTGTTTGGGGGGCAGGCTCCAGGCTGGGCACCGGGAGGCCATAGGGAGGAGATGTATCCATGCATTCAGAGGAAAGAGCCTTGTATGGAAATGATCCCACGGTGTAGCTGTGCACACTCTCATCCAGAGAGCTGTGCGCGTGTGGTTGTGTGTGTCTGTGCCTGTGTACATGCTGTATGTGTGTACGTCTGTGTCTTTCTCTCTATGTGAATGTGTGTGTGTGTGTGTGTGTGTACAAACAAGGGTTTAGGAGCTCTGTTTCTCTGAGCGTCATCCTGGACAGGAGCTGTTGGGGGAGAGGAGGATGGTGGAGGAAGGATGTTGAGCAGGGACAGCCCCTAAGCAGATCTGGGGCACAGAGCTGGTTTGCTTTTCCTCTTGGAGCCTGGTCTCCCTCCTGGCCCCCAGCTTTTGGCCCATAGATCCTGTAGTAGACCCAGTCTCGTCCAATTATTATCAGAGCCAAGCCATGAAGCAGCTTTAGCCTGAACTAAGTGAAGGCAAATTCTGAACGGAGTGAAGCCCCTGAGACTCTGCTGGTCCATGGACAGACAAAGGCTGAGCCACAATAGCCTGATCAAAGAACAGGAGAAAAACAAGAACTTGGGAGTCAAAAGCCTAGTGCTGGCTCTGTTGCTAATTTTGATGTGTGATCTTGGACAAGCAATGACCCAAGTGACCCTGGACCTCCGTGTCCCCACCTGTGTAGCAGGAGTTTGGACTGAGTGAGCTCTGAGGCCCCCACCAGCTCTTACAAGATTTGATAAGATGCTGACAACAAACACTGCAGAAAGGAGAGAAAAGAAGAAATGACAGCTCCGAAGAATCTCACCAGAGGTCAGGAAGGAGGCCAGAGAAGCTACCTGACCACAGACTCTAGATAAGGAGAGCAAGGTAGACAGGAGAGGAAGGTGGGGAAAGGTAAACCAGAGGACCAGAGGTCAAGGTCAGGGTAATCAGCTGCTTTCCAAGGTCTCTACTCTATGGAATCCCAGAGTATGTGAACGAGGTCTCCCCAGCCTCCCAAATGCACCCCTCTCTTCTCTTTCTGTAGTGGGAGAAGGAAAGTGGGATAAGGTGAGGGCTTGGCAAAGTAGAGCTCCTTAGGCCATGATTCCTGCCTAGGTGTCCTTGCTTGGCCCAGAACTCACACTGAGGCCCCATCTATCCTGCCCCAGTGGCCAGAGGGTACTGTCATGGTTGGCACAGGCTGAGGGACTGTGAGCTAGAATCCCTGGGTTCTGATTACAGCACAGCAGGTTGTGTCCCTCTAGCTCATGTCCTCCCACCTCCCCCATCAAAGAATCCCTTTCTGTCGCCAAGTGGGGCTGAGCTGCGAACTGCGCAGGGCTAGATTGGTGGAATCTGAGCCCGCTCCCACCCGGTGCTCCCAGGACTCCTTTGAGGGAGAGGCTGCTGCTCTCCTTGGCTAGGACCTTAGGATAGTCAGGGCTTGGGAGGCAGCCACAGATCTGGACTGTCCAGGGCCTGGCCTAGATGGGTCAGCACCAGCCATGAGTGGCCACCTGGGGCTTCTGCAGGCCAGGCTAGTCTGCTGCAGCTCCAAGCCCTGGCTTGGAACACACTGAAACCCATCAATCACTTCCACCCCTATCCAGGGGATTGAGGGGCTTGGAGCCATGTTTAGCCAGGCCAACTGTGACCCAAGCCTAAGGCCAGGGGTCCCCACCCTGCTGAGGGGAAAGGAGCTTGGGAACACTGGGAGGGGTCTGACATGATGCTGGTGGCTCCAGAGGAAGGTGCTGTGTCTCTAACATCCTCTCTGACCACCATTCCCATGCTCCCATCATTGCCCCCCTGCAGCCTGAGGGGGCTTTGCAGGCCTGGGTAGGGACAAGCCACTAATGATCCCTGGGGACTGGAAGACTTGACTGTAGCTCTGAGTAACCCTCAGGGGCTGCTGACACAGTATGTATGGGAGCCTAGACACCCAGAGTCTACAGGAGTGGGAGAGCTCGCTCTCTGACCCTGTTGTTCTCCTCCCTATCCTAGATACAGTCTGTCACTGTTCCAACCCAATGCCTTTATAGTTTTATTCCTCAGCTTCCCATCTTGAAATACAGCCCTTCCTCCCCTCCCATGTGAATGTCCCCCACCTTTCGATGCCCCATCTCAGTCTCCTCCCTCCTGCCCTCTCTGACCACCCAGGCCCACCTTGACTATTCCCTCTCGGGTCTCAGATGATAATGTTCACCATCCTGTAATACACAAGGCACATTCATGGTCATCAGCTCATCTTCAGTCTCACAGTTGATCTGCGAGGCAGGGATGACCACACCCATTTTATAGAGGGAAAACTGAGGCTCAGAGAGGTGAAGTCACTCAGACACAGTAGGTCTTCAACTCAGAGTTGCCCCTGGGAACCGGTGACCTAGTGTAGACCTTGTCCTGGGGTGCCCTCAGCTCAGAGAAGCCACCATGGAAATGACACTCCAGCCATATGCTCCTCAGCGAGAACATACTAGAACACTCTGGCTCTGCCTGCCTGGCACATACACCCTGCTTCCCATACATACACTAATTTCAAACATGTCCCCATCTAACGTGATCCAGCTATCTATCGTACTGTGGTGGATTAAATATGGCCACAAATTCTTTGCAGCTCTCCCGTGATGAGGTGGAGTCTCTTTACTCACCTTTGACCTGGGTTGGCTTTGTCACTTGCTTTGAACAAAGGAATGACAGAAATGACACTCAAGAGACTTTGCCGCCTCCACTCCCCAGGGACACGGTCCTGAGACCACCATATAAAGAAGTCAATCTATCCTCCTAGAGGATAAGAGACCACATGAAGGAGAACTGAGGCCCCCAGCCAACAGCCAGACATGTGAATGAGGCCATCTTGAATTTTCCACCTCAGCAGTTGCATAAGTGAGCCAGGTAAGACCAGCAGAGGAATGGTCTAGCCACCCATAGAATCGTGAGAAATAATAATCATTGTTGTAAGCCACTGAGTTTTGGGGTGATTTGTTGTACTGTAATAGATAACTGATATACACACTAAGAGTAAAAGATCTTTCAGTTGCAAGAGACAAAAGCACAACTTAGATTGGACTATGCAGGAAAGGAAACTGATGGTTGTCATAACTGAAGTCCTGGGAAAAATTGGATCCAGGGACTCAAACAATATCATCAGGACTGCTCTCTTTCCATTTCTCAACTGCTTCCTCTGAGATGGCTTTTTTCCCAACGAGGCTGTAGCCTGTATTTTCCCAAGTTGGCTGCAATGATAGCTCCCACTGCGTGTGTTCTCGTACAAGGTGACTGCCCTACTCTGCCATCAAGAGGTAGAATCTAATTTCCTTCCCCTTGAATCTGAGCTGGCCTATGACTTGCTTGTAACCAGGAATGAGGTGAACTTCTCAGGCTAGGTCAGAAAAAGTCATACAGCTTCCACTTGGCATGCTTGCTCTGGGGAAAGCCAGCTAACTACCAAGAGACCACCAAATCAGAGAGGCCTGGTGTAGGCATTCTGGTGGGTAGTCCCAGCTGAGCCCAGCCTTCCAGCCCTCACATCACCAGTCATGTGAGTGTAGCTGTCCTGTACCCTCTAGGACAGACCAGCTCATTTACCAGATGGATGCCACTGAGTGGCTTCAATCAAAGTCATAAAAGGCAGAATGGCCCAGTCAAGCCCTACATGAAATCCTGACCTACAGAATTCAGGGGATATGATAAAATGATTATCATTTAAGCCACTAAAACTTGGGGTAGTTTGTTACACAGCAACAGTAACTGGGACAGATGCCATTCCCATGCATTATCTTCCAGAAGCTCCAGACTCCCTTCTAGCACATCTCAAATCTCCAATGGAAAAAGCATGTCTCTTCCCCCATTGTTCCAGCAGAAGTCCTGGGAAAGGCTCTCATTGGCCTATTCCTGACCCAGTTCCTGTAACCATGTGGGTGGAAAGCTCTGATTAGCCCACTTCCAGAGGTAGGGGTAGATCATCCCACTGGAATCACATGGACTGATTTTTCTCAAAGGAAAATTGTGGTGCTGTCACCAGAAGTAGGAAGAACGGATGCTAGGAAGTAAAAAGTGACACGTACGCACCTAAAACACAACCACAAACACAAGCACCCCTTTCCTAGTAGAAGTCAACCCAAAATGTCTAACTACTAACCTTGATACCAGTAGTTGAATCCTGATATCAAGAGACCACTTTAACAGCTGTCAACCTCAGCATTTACACTCCCTTTGTTCTGCTGCAAACCTACCCATGTATGACTTCCCCTCACCCTGTAACCACATCAACACATCCCAGAAGAGTTGAGCAAAGCTGAGCAACTATAATAACAACTCCAGCTTGGAAAATGGAAGAAAAACAAAGAAACCTTCAGAACTATGTAAGCCACACGGGTTGCTGCACGCACCGCCACCTGACAGTCAGCACCTGGTCTTGTAAGGGTGTGCTTACCCCGCACAGGTTGTAGGTGGGAGCAGATTCCCTGAGAATGGGCCATGGTCTGGCAGATCCCCCAAGACACGTCAAGTAGAGCCCTCCACCTTGTGTAGTGTGCTCACCGTGGTCATCACAGAATGCTCTTCAAGCTTAAAAAGAAAGGTCACCTCACTGTCCCTGTGGTGACTCACCATGGTCACAGCCTTGAGTTTACATCTTAGTGTCCCCGCGGTGCCCTGCTGTTTCTCAGGGACACCCACGTTCATGATTTTGCACAGGATTACTGGGTGCACACTTACCAGGGAGTCATCGCAAGAGTGTTCACACTCCCCTCCTGGGCTAGTCACACTCAGCGGGATGTGTTTGCCCTGGTGGTTCATCAGGCTTGCCCCGAAGCATCTACCAGACTCTGCTGCTTGCTTCCCATGACCCGAGGCCTCTTTTCATGACTCCCCTGAGAGGCCCCAGGTGGCTCTGGTTGTGGTACGGCTTCAGCTCTGACCATGATGCTGGCAGCCCAGAAGAGCCTGCTGTAGTGATGGGGGTGGCCTCAGTCAGGGGTGAGGTGAGGAGGATGCCAGGTAGTTGTCCTCTCTGGCTGTGCATCCCTGGGACCCGTGGATGTTTAATGGGCTAGAGCTGTGGAAAGTTGAGTGTAAGGATCTCTTTCCAAGCAGGATCTTTCACCCACACAAAGCCTGGGCCATAAAGATTTGGGACTCCAGATGGCCCGGATGAGCAGGCAGGGAAGGGGAAATGGAGGTTAGAAAGGCCTTGGTGAGCAGGCTTAGCCAGACAGGGTGGGACAGAGGAAGAGAAACAGACATGGGCCTGCACAGACCATTCTTAGTGGGTTGGCTTTTTGTTCCCAGAAGCAAAGCAGTGTTCAGGGTGGCTGAATTGGGGCATTTTTCCCCCCAGGAAAACAAGAGCTTTAAGGACAGAATGTTGGCCAGTGACAGGGAAGGCAAAGAAAGGGAAGAAGAAATTTGAATCCCACTTCCCATTTTTAAAAATTGGAGCATGACTGTCATTCTGTAGAAGTCACCCTTTTGAGTGGAAAGTTCTATGATTTTTGACAAATGCAAACAATCTTATAACCACCATCACCATCAAGATACAAAATATTTCCATCACCTCAGAAGCTCCCTTTGTAGTCAGCCCTCTCCCCCATCCCTAGCTGCTGACCACCACTGATCTGTTCTCTTTCCCTGTCATTTTGCCTTTTCAAGAATGTCCTGCAAGTGGAACCCTTCGGGATGAGCGTTGGTTTTTTTAAAATATTTATTTATTTGGCTGCGTCAGGTCTTGGTTGTGGCATGCAGGATCTTCATTGCGGTGCACTGGCTTCTCTCTAGTTGTGGTGCATGGGCTCTGTTGCAGTGCACAGGCTTAGTTGCCCCGCGGCATGTGGGATCTTAGCTCCCTGACCAGGGATCGAACCCGCATCCCCTGCATTGGAAGGCAGATTCTTAACCCTTGGACCACCAGGGAAGTCCTTGATAAGAGCCTTTTAAGTCTGCCTTCTTTCACTTAGTATAATCATCCATGCTGTTGCACGTGTCAATAGTTCATTCCTTTTTACTGCTGAGTAGTATTCTATTGTATGGATGTGCCACAGTTTCTTTTTCTGTTCACCAGTTGAAGGACATTTGGGTTGTCTCCAGTTTTTAGCAACTACCTTTTCACTATGGATATTTATGTACAGGTTTTTGTGTAAACAGGTTTTTCATTTCTTTTGGGTAAATATCTAGGAGTGCGATTGTTGGGTTATATGTGAAGTGTATGTTTAACTTTATAAGAAACTTTCAAACTGTTTCCCAGAGTGATTTTTCCATTTACTTTCCAACCAGCAACATGAGAGTTCCAGCTGCTCAGCATTCTCATTAACACTTGATACTGTTAAAGTTTCATGTTTGACCGTTTTTAAGCCTTTCCCATGGTTGTGTAGTGTCTTGTTTTAATTTGCATTTCCCTGGTAACCAATGATGTTGAGCAGCTTTTCATACATTTTTTAAAAATAAATTTATTTATTTTATTTTTGGCTGTGTTGGGTCTTCGTTGCTGCGTGTGGGCTTTTCTCTGGTTGCAGTGAGCAGGGGCTACTCTTCATTGTGGTGCATGGCTTCTCATTGTGGTGGGTTCTCTAGAGCCCGGGCTCTAGGTGCACGGGCTTCAGTAGTTGTGGCACGTGGGCTCAGTAGTTGTGGCTCATGGGCTCTAGAGCACAGGCTCAGTAGTTGTCGCACACGGGCTTAGTTGCTCCATGGCATGTGGGATCTTCCCAGACCAAGGCTCAAACCCGTGTCCCCTGCAATGGCAGGAGGATTCTTAACCACTGTGCCACCAGGGAAGCCCCCAGCTTTTCATACTCTTATTTGCCATTTCTATGTCTTCTTTGATGAAGTGCCTGTTCAAATATTTTGCCCATTTGTAATTAGGTTATTTGTCTTCTCATTACTGAAATCTGAGTGTACTTTATATATTCTAGATACAAGTCCTTTATCAGATATGGGGTTTTTTTGTTTTTTACTTTTTGGAATCTTAGTTCCCCAACCAGGGATCAAACCTAGGCCCCGTGCAGTGGTGAGAGGCCCGCATACCGCAAAAAAAATAAATAAATAAATAAAAAAAAAGAATCTTAACCACTGGACCACCAGGGAAGTCCCTATCAGATATGTTTTGAAAATACTTTTTCCCAGTCTGTAGCTTGTCTTTCCATTTTCTTTTTTTTTTTTTTTTTTTTCCGGTCCGCAGGCCTCTCACTGTTGTGGCCTCTCCCGT
>NW_020185332.1:1775279-1798019 GCF_003031525.2 Neophocaena asiaeorientalis asiaeorientalis | reverse complement strand
AGGCGGACTCCCAACCACTGTGCCACCAGGGAAGCCCCTTTCCATTTTCTTAACAGTGTCTTTTGAAGAGCAGAAGCTCTTAATTTTGATGAAATCCAATCTATCAATTTTTTATTTTATAAATTTGTGCTTTTGGTGTTGGCTGTAAGAAATTTTTACCTAACCCACAGTCACAAAGGTTTTCTCTAGGAGTTTTAGGTTTTACCTTTAGGTCTATGATTCATTTTTAACTAGTTTTTGCACATGGTATAAAGTCTGTGAATCAAGGTTCCTTTTTTGCATGTGGATGTCCAACTGTTTCTGCACTATTTGTTGAAAGGAACATTTCTCCACTGACCACCCCCCCCTTTTTTTTTTAACACTGTGGCTCTTCAAAGCATTGATGCCAGCACCCTACAGCCTTCTCCATGCACAAAAGTCAGTAGCACAGCAGGAACAAATGCCTCTCTTGCCTGATCCCAAAACAGGACTTCTTATGCCCAAATAAGACACAGACTTTTCAGTGGAACAGCTCTTTTAGCTTTTACTTACAGTCTTCTGCTCTCCCTAGGACTCAGACACAGGTCTACTAAGAACTGCCCCAGGAGACTGCTAAGACTGTCAAGCACATTGCTGGATCCAGAACTGCCCCTCCTCTCCGATGACTCTCAGATCTCCCTAGAGGCCCCTTGAACAGAGAGGTTCTGAATCCTCTACACCCAACTAATCAGCTCCCATCAAACAGCGGGAGAATGCCCTGAATAGGCAGCAGCTACCTTTACCTTTCTGGCTGCTTTTATCTGTCATTTTCATTTAAGCCTGATCATAACCAGTGAAGGAGAAAGCACACTGTGCAAGGTGTACCAGACTTCTGCCAAGGCCTGGCTCTTGGGGACGCTTAGGAACTTGAGTCAGGCTTGAACCCAGGCCAGGCCTCCTAATTTCCTGCCCTCTGATCTTTCCATTTCCTCACAGTGGCCTCATACAGGATGGAGGAGAGAGTTGGCCGCTCTCTGGCACGCCAGGGAGATGAGGGGCCTCCATAGCTGGTTATGCACTTTAGGGAACAAGAATGGTGACTCACTCAGGCCATTCTGAAAAAAAATGGAGGCTTGTTGTAAAGACAGCTGAAGTCAAGAGCTGGGCTGAGGCAGGCCCCTCTCTCAGCCCCTCAGGCTGCCTGGTGTTTCTCCTGTGGGGTATGTGCTTCTCTCGATATGGTAGCTCTGCCTGCCTCTTGCTCCTCATGGGTCCACCTCCTGCACTTTCTTAGTTCAGATTCCACCAGGAGCCATTCTGATTGGCTCAGCTAGTTGCCATCTCCATCCCTATTGGGTGGAATGATTCCCAAGAAGCCCACTTCACCAGTCACCTGCCAGTGGGTGGATGGACTGGGTTTAGGTCAGATGCTCAGCCTAAGCCAATCAGTGGCCCCTGTCAGCCAAACACCAGAGTAACAGTGCTTCCCTAAGTAGGAAGCAGTGGGTCTGCAGTTACAGCTAGATGGGGATCTGGGGTGTGGTGGCAGCATTAGGGTTACATGCACAATATGGGAGTTTATCCTCCTACCCAAAACAGGCAGACACATGCCCTGAGCCCTATAGCCCACACCACTCCCCCCCACCTCTGAGCTGCCCCAGCCCCATCATTTCCCACTTAGCCCCACCCTGAGTTGAAGAGCTCTTTGCTTCACCTGGAAATGCTGTCTTCTTTCAATTGACTGTGAGCTCCTGAAGGGCAAGGCCCGTGCCTTATCTCTGTGTCCCCAGCACCTGGCTCAATGTCATAAATTCATAGATCCCGAGAGGGTAAGGGACTTACCCAAGGCCATTCATGTTGGGAGGGGCAGAGCCACGGTGGAGCAGGTCTGCTGCTCCACATCTAGGCCTCCAGTAGGCTCCCTGGCATCTCACTGAGATGTGAAGCTAGGGGACTACAGTCCGAGTTCTGGGTCTGGTGAGGCTTCTGGCTCTGCCCTGAGACATCCTCCCTTGAGGATGCAGGCCCAGCCATGACTCCTGACACCTGGGCAGCTCTGAGTCAGTTCTAGGGGTGAACGGCCTGCCCTGCTTGAGGGAGCCTCCAGGGGATGCTCAGAGCAGACCCACAGGCAGCCTGACCCCAGGTTCCCGAATGTTCCACTTCCCCCTACGGGCCTCATGATCCTCAAGGCCTGGAGTGGGAGAGGGACGCGGACAGGCAGGCTGACACAGCTGCTCCAGCTTTATGAGGGATCTGAGCAGCTTCAGCTTTCCGCTTGGGGTCACCACCCTGGGACCTTCCTGTGGTCCAGGCAAGGCTCCCGCTCACCCTGAAGACAGAGGCAGCCTGGGATCCAGGGTGTGGGTGGTCGAGCTGATCCTGCCCCACCCCGTGGCCTCCACTGCAGGGAGCCTGCCTCCTTTTTTCTGAACTTTCTGGCCCTGGTGCGAACCTTGCTGGCACCCGTGGGCTTTTAATATTTTCCGTTCCTGGCTGTTATACAATATTTCACCTCAAAAATGCATCCTCCCCGTCACCAAAGGGCATGCTGTTCCAGTGAGAGGACCCGGCTGGGTGAGTGGAAGTGACCCACCGCATTCTGGGGCTTGGAGGAGGCCCAGCCCAGCGCTTTGGAGAAGGAGGTGGCAGAAATGTCTCCGCATTTGTGGGGAGACAGGGCCAGCTCTTGAGTCCGCCCGAGGCCCAGGCTCCTGGGCCAGCCTGAGACCTCGTGGTCCCACTCGAAGCCCCCCTGGAAGCCCAGATGCACAGTCAGCAGGGGGGCCACCCGCCCCTCCCGTTTGGGACTCCAGTCCCATCCCTCCCACTTGCCCTCTGACCCCGGTCAAGTGGCTTCACTTCTCGGAGCCCAGTGTCCCTGCCTGTACGGTGGGGATGACGACAGTACCTGTCTTTCAGTGTCCTTGTGAGGCTCAAATGCCGCCCGTTTGGACCATCCGGGAGCTTTAAGGCCCACCCTGAGGCGCCCCTCCTCGGCGGTGCTGATTCAACCGGTGTGGGTGCGGCCGGGACATCGGTGGCTTTTAAAAGCGCTCAGGTGGGCTTCCCTCGTGGCGCAGTGGTTGAGAGTCCGCCTGCCGATGCAGGGGACACGGGTTCGTGCCCCGGTCCGGGAGGATCCCACATGCCGCGGAGTCGCTGGGCCCGTGAGCCACGGCCGCTGAGCCTGCGCGTCCGGAGCCTGTACTCCGCAACGGGAGAGGCCACAGCAGTGAGAGGCCCGTGTACCGCGGAAAAAAAAAAAAAAAGCTTTCAGGTGATTCTCACTCGCAGCTGAGAACCGCTGCTCTGAGGGGAAAGCTCCTCCCAAGGGGACTCTTGCCAGGCGCCGGCCGCTGCTTTGATGAGCAAGGGCGCCACACGCCCATTTTCCTGAAAATATGACCCCAGGGACGCCTGAGAGCCACTGTCGGGGTGGAGGGAGAGCACTCTGAAAAGACAGGTGAGGGGTCCTGCAGGTGCGCCGTGACTTTCCGAGCCGGCCCTGCCCACAGACAGACGCCTCTGAGCCACCGGCCCGTCCCGGCAAACCTGCCCCGGTGTCCCCGCTGCTGGGCGGCCAGGTCCTCCCCAGGGGGACCCAGCCTTCCCTCCCCAGACACAGGCCCCGAGCCCGGAGAGTGAGGCTAGGGGTGGAGGGCACCCTGCTCCCGTCACCTGTCACTGCGGAGAAGGGCCGCGGCCACGGGAGAATGAAGCGAACAGAGAGCCAGGTGCCTGCTGGGAGAGGCGGGAGGACCCTTGGGGGCCTTGGCGGGGAGAGCCATCTGCTTTCCTCATCCTGAGGAGAGGAGATCTGCAGAAGGTCCCACAGCCCAGAGGAGGAAAACAGCTGGAGAGCCGGGCGCCTGGGGAGGGGGTGGCGGAGTGGAGAACAGCTCGCTTCTCCCGGGGACGCCTTCACCCCCAGAGCCGGCCTTGGACACAGGCAGGAGGACAGCTTCTCTCCGGGGCAGCGCAGCCCCTGCCTGGGGTCTTCAGCCAGAGTCCAGTTTCCCCAGCGGAGACCGGAGCCCTCGGCCTCCCCAGACCCCAGGTTCTCAAAGGGGCAGCGACCAGGCGGGGGGTTAGAGAGCTAGAGCCCCCGTGGGCGACTTCAGCCATGGGAAGAAGAGGCTGGACACCCTGTTCTGGGGTTGACTCACAGCCGGGGTCCCAGGCTCCTGGCCAGAGGGAGGGAAGGAGAAGGAGGGAGGTACAGGTGCGAGGGCCCAGCACAAAAGTCAGGAAGGAGGAGGGGACAGCTTAGTTACCAGACTGGGGCCACCAGAGGGGCCTCAGGGAGTGCTCTCCTGCCCAGGTTTGTTTTCCAGCTGAAGGCACATTAAGTCTGGGCACAGGGAGGCTCTAGGATGCTTGGGCTGGGCTGTGGCCTCTAGAGAAGCATCAACAGCCTCAGCAAGGCCATAGGGAACAGGGGACTACCGAGCTGGAAAAAACTTTAATCCCAGACAAGCCTGCCCCCAGCCCCTGGTATCTAAGGTGGAAAATGCAGAGGCTTCGAAGCCAGAAAAACTGGTTTAAGCCCTGTCTCCACCACAAATTACCGGTATTCATTCATTCATCCTACAAATATTTTTAGTTTCTACTGTGTACCAGGCCCTGAAATAGGTGCTGGGGGTACAGAAAAGAATGAAGCACAGTCCTTAACTTTGAGGAACTTACCCCATAGATAGGGAGATGAACCCATAAACATATCCCCATAAAACCAGATCACTGCATGGGTAGTGTGGACCACCTGTCTTGGGATCCCTCTGGGGCATCCTCCCAAGAGTGACTCTCGGGGAAGTCTTCCTGGAGGAGGTGGTGTCAGAGCTGAGTATAAAAATGAATGGCCATTGGACAAAAAGGAAGAGGAAGGGCACTCTGGGCAGAGAAGATAGCATTAGTAAAACCCGTATGGTGTTCTGGGGACAATGAAGAGTCAGGAGGTGCTGGAAGATGCAGCATGCGGCAGTGTCTCTATAAAGGTTCTTAGCTGAGGGAATTCCCCTGGCGCTCCAGTGGTTAGGACGCCGCACTGCCACTACCAAGGGCCCAGGTTCAATCCCTGGTCGGGGAACTAAAAATCCCGCAAGCTGTGTGGTCTGGAAAAAAAAAATTTTTTTTTAGTTGAGAGCAACAGAAACTCTCAACTAAGAATCTGACAGAAAAGAAATCCACTAAAGGGATGTTGGATCCCACGCTCCTGAAAGCCTCAATTCAGAAACTCTCACCTAAGAATCTGACAGAGAAGAAATCCACTAAAGGGATGTTGGATCCCACACTCCTGAAAGCCTCAATTCAGAAACTCAAAGCTAAGCTCCTCAAACCCACCCAGAGACACAGCAAAGTTAGCTATGGAGGGGCCTCAAAGATCATTTTATCCAGAGTTCTTAATCTTGGGTCCATGGATGACTTTGGGGGAGCAAAAAGGCATAACATTTTGAATGTGTGTATGTGTACTTTTCTGGGGACAAGGTCCATAACTTTCATCAGATTCTTAAAGTAATCCATGCTATAGGTCAGGTTCTCCCAGAAGCAAATTCTGAGATGAAGATTCAGTAAAGATGATTTAGCAAAGAAATGTTCCCAGGAGAAACCAGTTAGGGAGAAGGGGAAGCACAGGATAATAGGGGAAGAAAAAGAAGCCAGGAAAGAGTGCAATTTTGTGTGAAAACCCATCCTGGCTGGCAATGAAGTAAGGAATACTCAGGCCAGAAAGAAACGAAAGCTAGAATTGAGAGGGCAGTGGATTCTAAGCAATGAAATCAGCTTTTACCCTGAAGACACTGTTTGAACTTAGTGACCCTGAGCCTCAGTTTTTCAGCCTCATGGAAATGGGACATTTAGAAGAAGTCCATGCTTAAAACAATCACTAGCTGGGGGGCCTGAGACTACTTTGATGACAAGAGACTAATGGTGACTCTCCCCTTGGGGCTAGGCCTGGGACTGCTTTCCCTAAAGTAGGTACCTGAATAAGGTCAGGGGCTGTTAGGCAAAAGGAAGGGGTAATAGCCATTGAGTAGCCAAGCAGCAGGGCCTGCTTCACTGGGAAGAACTCAAGTGTATGAACTTGACCCAGAGGAAACACCTTAGTGCTTAGGGCAAGCAGAGCGAGTGGGAGGATGAAGAATTTGAACTCACTTCTGAGTCTGCATTCAGATTCAACACCTAATTTGGCCCACTGGACTCGTCTGAGTCCTACCAAGGGAAATAGTGTAAAGAAAAAAATGTAGGATTTCAAGGAGCAAACAAATCTGCTTTGGGAACTCATAAAGCAAAGAGAAGCATTTCCCCCTCCACAGGGCTCTTTGCCTCAACCAAAGCAGGAAGAGGTAGGGCCACGGACATGCCCTACTGAATCAGGCTATTTGTGAGTCAATAGGAGCAATGGCCTGTGGACTCTCAGAAATACGTGGGTGGACCAGACGGTCTCCTCACCTACCTCAGCAGGTAGATGCAAAGAATGGGTGAAATTTGGTGCTCACTGTTTCATTTTTAGTCATGTAGGTCCATTTGTATCCTCAGGCTATTGAGGCCTGGGGAGCCCAGGTTCTAACAAGAATGAAAAATATCTCTTGGACTTGGTAATTAGTAGATTCTTGGTAGTTTTAGACAGAGAAGTTTCAGTGGGGTGATGGGGGATGAAGCCAGCTTACAAAGAATGAGGAAGTGGACACACAGTTAATTACTCTTTGGAGAAACTTGGATGTGGAGAGGAGCAAAGTGGTTACATGGTAGCCGGAAAGGGGAGGAGAGGATCCTTTTTAGAATGGAAGAGACTTGAGCAAGTTGTTAGGCTAAGGAGAAAGAGCGAAGAGAATGAGGTCTTATAGATATGGGGGCAAGTAAAGCTGATGGAGCAAGATCCCAGAATTAGTGGGGAGACTGGGATCCAGGAACTGGGAGAATTCGTAGAGATGGGCATCTTTCTCCAGCAGGGCTCAGCAAGCTAGCTAGTCTCAGGAGCACAGAAGGTAGGCTCCAGGCATGATACAAGGATGGGCTGAGCCCAAGAGGATAGGGATGCAAGGGAATCAGGGATACTGAGGAGGGAGGGATTCAAATGACCCTCCAGAGGTTCAGGCTGGGAAAGAAAGAAGAGTGATGAGAGGGGCTAAAAAGACTGGACCAGAGGTCTCCAGGAAGTTAAAGTCCAGGAGAAGATATAAGGGGATTAAGGTTGTCCACAAGTAGGAAGGTCAAAGGCTGTGTAAGGCAGTAGGATTTAACATTTAAGATTTCTGAGGAAGAGCATCTTACCCAAGTTATTTAACTTCTCCATGTCTCTCAGCCTCCCAATTTATAAAATGGGACTAAAATTCTCACTCATAAAAGTACTAAAAGCATTTTATCTTTCTGGCAAAGCATATAATTGTGGTATCTGGGACATCCAGGCACTCAGTGTTTGTGCAAAGGTGAAGGAACATGTCACTTCCCCTCTATGGACCCCACTTTCCTAATTCTTATTGATTGTTTGCTTGATCTATCAGTTACTGAGAGAGGTGTGTTAACATCTCCCACTGCATTGTGAATTTGTTTTTATTTTGCTTTCCTTGATTTTTCTTTTTGCTTTATTTTGAAGTTATGTTATTAAGTGCATATAAATGTAAGATTATTCCATCTTACTGATGAATTGGACTTTTTAATCATTATGAAGTGACCCTTTTGTCTCTCATAATGCTTTTTTTGTCAAAGTCTATTTTGACTAAAATTAATATAGATATATCAGTCTTCCTTTGCTTAGTATTTGGCAGATTTTTTTCATCCTTTTTACTTTCAATCTTTCTGTATTATGTTTTAGATACGCCTCTATGAACAGCTGATAGGTGGATTCATTTGCTTTGTCTAGTTTGGCAATCTTTTTCTTCTAACTGAAGCATTTAGTCCATGTACGTTTATTGAAATACTGATACACACACACACATACATTTATATATATGTTTATGTGTGTACGTATATGTACTTTACCTTATTAATTTGTATTTTTCCTGCCTTTTCTCGATTTCTTTTCCTATTCTTTCTTGTTTTCTTGATTAGTTTTTCTTATTCCATTTTTCTCCTTTACTAGTTTGCAAATTATACCTTTTTTTTTTTTTTTTCGCTACTCTTAGGGGTTATACTGGAAACTTTAATATGCTTATTTTGCCTGTCTGAAGTTAACCAGTATTTTCTATTTTTTCTTAAATAAAGCAAGGACGTTAGAACTAATTCTAATCACCCCTCTTTTAGCTTATATATTACTTTCATGTATTTGAATTTTATCTTTTTTTAAGCTTACAAGACATTGTTAGTATTGTTTATACAATATTTGTTTTTACTCATATAGATACCACTTTCTTTGCTCTGCAATCCTTCTTGTCTTTAATTCCTTCCATTTGGAATCACTTTCTTTCTGCCTGCTGGTGGCAAATATGTTCTGGTTCATCTCATCGTGTCATTATTTTTTCTTATTCTTAAAATATCTTTTCACTAGTTTTAGAATTCTTGCTTGACAGTCATTTTTTCTCAGCACATTGAAAATATAATTCTACTATCTTCCAGCTATTAAGAAATCAGCTGTTTTAGTCTAATTGTCACTACTTTGAAAATAATCTGACCTTAAGACTTTCTCTGTCTTTGGTAATCTGCTTCACTATGATATGACTACTTGTGGATTTCTTTTTATTCATTCTTTTGAGGATTTCAAGATTCTTGATTGCATGAATTGATGGATTTCTGGATGAGTCTCAGCCACTAACTATTCAACAATTACTTCTGTCCCATAATCTCTCTCCTCTCCTTCTGAAACCTCTGATTATATGTATTTTGGACCATCTCACTCTATCCTCCATGTCTTTTAACTATTCTTGCATATATTCCATCTTTTTATTTTTCTACGCTGCCTTTTTGAGAATTTCTTCAGGTCTATCTTCCACTTATAATTTTATTGTGTCTGATATATTCAATTGTATCTAATCTTCTATTAAACACAACCATTGAATTTGTAGATTTAGTTACAATATCTTAAATTTCTAGAGGGACATTCTATTTCTTGTTCAAATATACTTGGTCCTTCTTCAGAGTATCTTGTTCCCTGTTCAAAATTTTAAGCTTCTCTTCTACTCTTTCAGCATTTTAAACATAGTTATTTTATACTATTTGATAATTCCAATATCTTAAGTCAGCATAGACTTGTTTCCACCATCTGTTGTTCCCTTGTGTGTTTTGTGATCTTCAACTAGGAGCTACTATTTCTTTGGAGCTTTGTGGGAATTCTTGAGGCCTGGGGTGAAGGTGGGTTTTTCCAAGAGGGTTTGTGTTTGATTTGCTAGATGCTTATGGTGTTAACCAGACTGGGCCCAATTTAAGTTAAATGCTGGACTGAAATTTTTCAGACCACCTAAGTAGTGTGAATTTGGGCTTCAAATGACATAGGTATGGCTTATATTGTGAACTCGCAGGGGCTATTTTATTTTCTCCTGAGAAAAGGGAAATTAAGATGGGCATTTTTCTTTTCAGTCTGTTGGGATGTGGTGGTGCTTCCATCTGGTTCATTCATTCACTGAAGACCCAATCTTATGTGAGGAAGGTCTTTATCAGACTTCCAACCTTAGAGGAGGCTTGAGTTTCTTGCAGTAGTGTGCTGGAACTGGCTCCTACCAGCTCAGAAGAACCAATATTTAGGAATTTCACAGTTCCTGGTACCATTGAGAGCTTGAAATGGGCTATGGTGAGAGTATTTACACTGTGGAAATCAGCAAACACTAAAAACAGGGTACTTTGTTTTGTTGGAGAGCCAGTTACTAATATAACACTGGTTTCTCTCATATCACCCCGGCCCATATGACCAAGTTCAAGTTTACTGAGTTAAAAAATAAAAACGATAAAGTTTCAGTTGTGCAAGATGAAAAAGTTCTAGGAATCTGCTGTACAACATTGTGCTTATAGTTAACAATACTGTACTGTACACCACAATATAAACAAACAAATAAAATAGCTCAACTTACCTCTTTGGATTCTTGAGTTTTTTGGCCTGAGTATTCCTCACTTTCTTGCCAGCTCATCAGTGCATTAAAAAAAGTTGGGTTTTTTTTCTTTTATCCAGAATTGTTTGCAGAATGAAGCTTATTTACGGTACCTCGTCCACCTTTTTACGAGATAATGAAGCGTTCTCAGTTTCTTAACCAGAAATTGAGATCGTTGTGCTAAATCAGTAGTTCTTAACACCTTGGAGACACAGGCTTTTAAAAATTTTGATAAAAATTAGAGCCTAGAGACCCTTTCCCCAGGAAAATACACACACAGAGGAAATGTGTTTTTGCTCCCCTGAAACCATGCATGGACCCAAGATTAAGAATGCCCAATGACATGAATGCTCTCTGAGGTTCTTGCCAGAGCTAACTTTTGATGGCCCCGCCATGTTCTCTGCCTTGAGCAGAGTTTCTGCGAGTCTCCTCTTGGATAAGTACAGGGAGTACAGACTTCTGGACTGGGGCTTCCAGGATCTCCAGGGCCTCTTGGGGAAGGAAAAACTGAGAGCTGTCGACCAAAACTTACACCGAGCTAAAGCACAGGCAATATTCCTTCAACCACACCTCTCCACATTTACTCATTCAATGAAGACTTATTGGACCCTGTTCTAATCTACTGCTATGTAGCAAATCATCCCCAAACTTAGTGACATAATAATAACAACAATCGTTTACTTTTTCATCTCTCACCGTTCTAGGAGTAACTGGGCTCAGCTAGGGTTGCAGGGTCTCTCATGTGGTTGCAGTCAGATGGCAGCTGAGGCTGGAATCATCTCAAAGCCTCCCTCAGCACATGTCTGCCAGTTGATACTGGCTGTTGGCTAAGTTCTCAGTGGGGCTTTTAACTGAAACACCTACATGTGCCCTCTCTATGTGGCCTAGGCATACTCACAGCATGGCAGCTTGTTCTGAAACGGAGCATTCAAAAAGAAATCAGGCCAGGAGGAAACGATATTACCTTTTATAGCCTAGACTTAGATGTCATACTGCATTGCTTCTGCTAACTAGATGCAAGTCATTAGACCAGCCCATATTTAAAGGGAGGTCAATTAGACTCTATCCCTTGCTGGGAAGGGTGTCAAAAAATTTGCAGACATGTTTTAAAACCACCACACACTCCTTCTGTGTGCCAAGCAGTGGACAAGGCACTTGTGATAGAGTGGTGAGTTATACAAACCCTCCCTTATGATCTAAACACTAATAAAATAATATTACAAATATGTACATAACTGTAAACTTTGACAGTGCTATGGAAGATGAGTACAAGGAGCCATGAGAAGTTGTATTACACATTAGTAAGACCTGGACCAGGGACCCAAGGATGAATTCCCTGAAGAAGAGACATCTGGGTTGAGATCTGAAGCATTAGTGGATGCGAACTTCATCAAGTGATTTGGAGAAGAGCCTTCCAGGCAGAGGAAACTATAGGCCATGGCCCTACGACAGGAGGCAAGGTGACCAAGAGGCAGCCAGTGTGTCTGGAGGCAGATAGCAGGGGAGGAAGGTGTGAGACAAGGCTGCAGAGGTGGGCTGGGGCCAGACCCCTGGACTTTGTAGGCAGGTAAGAATATTTGTCTTTGGCCTAAAGCTGCAGGAAACTGTTGAAGGGTCACTCACTGGAGCGTGATATGAACAGATTTGTAATCTAACGGTCACGTTGGCTCCCGCGTGGATGGCCCCTGCCAGATGCTGAGTCAGGTCTGGAAGGGTTGGGAAATTCTTTTTTTTTTTTTAATGAATTTATTCATTTTAATTTTTTTTTTTGGCTGTGTTGGGTCTTTGTTGCTGCGCATGGGCTTTTTTCTAGTTGCAGCGAGCAGGGGCTACTCTTCATTGCAGTGCGTGGGCTTCTCATTGGGTGGCTTCTCTTGTTGTGGAGCATGGGCTCTAGGCATGCAGGCTTCCGTAGTTGTGGCACTCAGGCTCAGTAGTTGTGGCTCGCAGTCTCTAGAGCACAGGCTCAGTAGTTGTGGTGCACGGGCTTAGTTGCTCCACAGCATGTGGGATCTTTACGGGCCAGGGCTCAAACCCATGTCCCCTGCATTGGCAGGCGGATTCTTAACCACTGTGCCACCAGGGAAGCCCGGGTTGGGAAATTCTTGTGTGCAGTACTTCCCCTCTCCATGACACACTCCCACACACATGATCAAGCTAACAGCAGCCTCAGTCCTAAATCTCTAGCTTAGGCTTCTGCGCCCTATACTTGACTTCCTTGGTCCCTCTTCCAGGCACAGGAAGTTCTGCCATCTTGCATTACTCAATTAGTCACTCCTTCAGTCTGTCAGCCTGTTGGTACAGTGGGTTGAATAATGGCTCCCAAAAGATATGTCCCCCTGCTAATCCCCAGAACCTAAGAATGTCACTTATTTGGGGGGAAAAAAAAAGATCCTTATGAATAAAATTAAGTTAAAGATCTCAAGATGAGGAGATCTTGTTTTTTCAATTTGTGGTTGTGCTGGGTCTTAGTTGCGGCAGGCAGGCTCCTTAGTTGCGGCATACATGTGGGATCTAGTTCCCTGACCAGGGATCGAACCCGGGTCCCCTGCATTGGGAGCACGGAGTCTTAACCACTGTGCCACAAGGGAAGTCCCCTGGGGAGATCATCCTTGATTTTCTGGGTGAATGCTAAATCCTATGACAAACGTCCTTAGAAGAGTGAGGCAGAGGGAGATCTGAAGTGGACAAGAGAGGAGAAAGTAAGTGACCACAGAGACAGAGATTGGAGTGCTGAGGCCTCAGGTCAGGGAATGCCAACAGCTGCCAGAAGCCG
The DNA here is from genome assembly GCF_003031525.2 of Neophocaena asiaeorientalis asiaeorientalis. NCBI lineage: Eukaryota > Metazoa > Chordata > Mammalia > Artiodactyla > Phocoenidae > Neophocaena > Neophocaena asiaeorientalis. The sequence goes on along the minus strand of NW_020185332.1, from coordinate 1,785,272 downwards.
AAAGAGTCACAAAATGCATCGTCCCCTGGAGCCTCCAGAAGGAGTACGGCCCTGCCGATGCCTTGAGTTCAGCCCAGTGATCTGATTTTGAACTTCTGGCCTCCAGAACTGAGATAACAATCTTCTGGTTGTTTTAAGCCACCGGTTTGTGGTAATTTGTCACAGCAGCGATAGGAAATTAATATGGTTGGGTCCTGCTGTAGTTGTTCCTTCCTGATGAGCTTTACTGGCTCCTTCAGGGAATCTCCAAGTGTTGGAACGCCCAAAGTCTCAGTTTTCAGCCTTCTTCTTTGTCTATTCTCTCTTCCTATGTGATCTCATCCATTCACGTGGCTTTAAAAGACCATTTATTGGACTTGCCTGGCGGTCCAGCGGGTAAGACTTCCAATGCAGGGGGTGTGGGTTCGATCCCTGGTCGGGGAGCTAAGATCCCACATGCCTCATGGCCAAAAAACCAAAACATAGGGCTTCCCTGGTGGCGCAGTGGTTGAGAGTCCGCCTGCCAATGCAGGGGACACAGGTTCGTGCCCCGGTCCAGGAAGATCCCACGTGCCGCAGAGCGGCTGGGCCCGTGAGCCATGGCCGCTGAGCCTGCACGTCCGGAGCCTGTGCTCCGCAATGGAAGAGGCCACAACAGTGAGAGGCCACGTACCGCAAAAAAAAAAAACAAAAAAAACAAAAACTATTTATTTGCTAATACCCTCCAAATTTTATCTCCACCCAGACCCTTTTCATGAAGCCTAGCCATCTTCACAGGTAGACGAAAAGAGGACTTTGGTTCCACTCCCATCTCCACCCCCAAATCTCCCTGGACAGGCATCTCCAGCCACTCAACACTTAGGCTGGATATGTGGTAGCCATCCTAGATTTCTCCCCTTCTCTCATATCTTAGTTAGTAAGTCTTGTTATTTAGGTCTCAAAATGTTTCTCAAATATGTCTACTCCTCTTCATTTCCACGGTCACCAGCATCTCTTACCAGGATGACCGTAACAGCCTCCTAACCACCGCCAGTTTCTACTCTTACCCACCCTCGCCCAAGTCCCTTCTCCTCACGGTAGCCAGAATGAGTTTAAAAAATTAGATCAGGTTGCAGTTTTTTGAACTTTATTGCAGTATAGTTGACATACAATTAACCGTACACTTAAAGTAGACAATTGGATAAGTTTTGACATATGTATACACCTGTGAAATCATCAGTAATCTTTATAACCTTGAGTTGGGCAGAGTTCTCAGATATGACACAAAAAGTGCTAACAATAAAAGAAAAAGGCAATAAACTAGACTTCATTAAAATTTAAAACTTTTGCTCTCTAAAAGAAACCACTAGGGGGCTTCCCTGGTGGCACAGTGGTTGAGAGTCTGCCTGCCGATGCTGGGGACACGGGTTCGTGCCCCGGTCTGGGAAGATCCCACATACCGCGGAGCGGCTGAGCCTGCGCGTCCGGAGGCCCGCGTACCGCGAAAAAAAAAAAAAAAAAAAGAAACCACTAGGAAAATAAAAAGATGGCCACCATTTGGAGAAAATATTTGTAAAACATATCCAACAGAGGGCTTGTATCTAGAACATATTTTTTAAAAACCTCTTTACAGACCTAGAACACATGGAGAAAGAATAGGCCTAGAATACATGAAGAAAGAATTTGTATTTAGAATATATTTTAAAATATATGCAGCTCAATAGGAAGACAGAAAGAAAAATTTTTTTTTAATGAGCAAAAAACTTTAAACAGACACTTCTCCAAAGAAGATATACAAATAGCAAATAAGAACATGAAAAGATGCTCCTTGGCTATCAGAGAAATGTAAATTAAAATTCAATGAGACACCACTACACATCCACTTTTAGGAAAGCTAAAATTAAAAGACTGACCTTACCAAGTGTTAGAAAGCACGTGGCACATGCTATAACACTATAATTCTCCTATACTGCTGGTGGGAATGTAAAATAGTGTAAACACTTCGGAAAACATTTTGGCAACTTCTCAAAAAGTTAAACACATACCTCCTATATGACCCAGTTATTCTTCGCCTTTTTTAAAAATATTTATTTATTTTTGGCTGCATTGGGTCGTTGTTGCTGCGCGTGGGCTTTCTCTAGTTGCGGCGAGTGGGGGCTACTCTTTGTTGTGGTGCGTGGGCTTCTCATTGCGGTGGCTTCTCTTGTTGAGGAGCACAGGCTCTAGGCACATGGGCTTCAGTAGCTGTGGCATGCAGGCTCAGTAGTTGTGGCCTGTGGGCTCTAGAGAACAGGCTCAGTAGTTGTGGCTCACGGGCTCCAGAGAGCAGGCTCAGTAGTTGTGGCGCATGGGCTTAGTTGCTCCGTGGCAAGTGGGATCTTCCCACACCAGGGATCGAACATGTGTCCCCTGCACTGGCAGGCGGATTCCTAACCACTGCACCACCAGGGAAGTCCCTCTTCTCCTTTTATTAATTTTTCTTGCTATATTGCACTGGCTAGGACCTCTGGTACAATGTTGAACAGAAGTAGTAAGAACAGACATTCTTGCCTCATTACTAATTGTAGAGGCAAAGTATTCAGTCTTTAACCATTAACTATTATGTGTTAGCCTTCAGTTTTTCATAGATGCCAGATTGGGGGACTTCCCTTCTTCTCCTACTTTGCTGAGGGTTTTTACCAAAAATGAATGTTGGATTTTGTTAAATCATTTTCCTGCATCTACTGAGGTGATTATTTTTTCTTTTTCAGTTTGTTAATATTGTGAATTACATTAATTGATTTTCAAACATTTCTCCAAGCTGGCATTTCTGAGTAAACCCCACTTGGTCATGATGAATTATCCTTTTATGTATTGTTGTGTTTACTTTGCTAGAGTTTTGATTAAATTTTTGCATTTATGCTTATGACACATATTGGTCTGTAGTTTGCTTTCTTGGCATGTCTTTGTCTCGTTTTGGTATCAGAGTAATGCTAGTCTCACAGAGTGAGTTGGGAAGTATTCCTTCCTTTTCAATTTCCTGGAGGATTTTATATAAAATTGGTAATTTTTCTGCCTTTAATGTTTGGGAGAATTCACCCATAAAGGCATCTGGGTCTGAAGTTTTCTTTGTGGGAAGATTTGAAACTATAAATTCAATCTCTATAGTAGATAAGAGTGTTATCCAGGTTATCTATTTCTTCTTGAGTATGTGTCATGCTTTTGCTTAAAGTCCTCAGGGCCTTCCCCTCACACCTACCTAAATCCTTACGGAGGCTTACAAGGCCCTGTCTGGTCTGCTCTGGCCTCCTCTTCAACCTCATCTACACGTCGCCCTCTGTTTGCTCACCATGTTCCAGTCAAATTGGTCTTCTGGCTATTCCAAGATAACACCAAGCTCTTCCTCATCTCAAGGCCTCGGCACTGCTTTTCATTCTATCTGGAAAGCTCTTCCACAGGCTCTTTTTGTGTTTTTTTCTCATTCTCATCCCCCAGTTCTCAGATTATGTGTCAGGGAGGTCTTCCCTGACCATTATATGCAGGGTAGGGCCTGATGGATACTCTCTCCCACAGAATCCTGTTTACTTCCTTCATAATATATATACCACACTCTGTCATTGTTTTGTTTACTTACTGTCAGCTCCCTAAGAGCAGGAACCTTTTCTGTCTTGCTCACTATATCCCCTGCACCCAGCACAACTGGGCACCAGCAAGGTGTTCAATTATTATTTGACTGACTTATTTGTCAGTCAAGCTGCACATCAGGCAGGCAGTGAGTCTTCTGTGAGCTTGCTGGTCAATCTGAGGGTTTTATTGCTTGTTTTGGGGTTTCGTGTTTATTTATTTTTGGCTGTGTCAGGTTTTAGTTGCAGCGCACAGGCTTCTCTCTAGTTGTGGTGCACGGGCTCCAGAGTGCACAGGCTCAGTAGTTGCGGCACATGGGCTTAGTTGCCCCACTGCATGTGGGATCTTAGTTCTCCAACCAGGGATCAAACCTGCGTCCCCTGCATTGGAAGGCAGATTCTTAACCACTTGACCACCAGGGAAGTCCCAGTCTGAGGTTTTCAGTCAGCCTGAGGTAGGTCAGGTAGGCTTTGAGTGGACTGGTCGCTCTGTGGGGTGGGTCTGTGTGACTGATAAGTCCCCTGTAAAGTCAGGATTCTGGGGTACACAAAGAAATGAAAAGCCGCGGCCCACCCCCAAGAAGCTTCTGGCCACCTGTCTACTTGGAGGCTCACTGCTCCCCACTGCTCAGCCAGGAGGTAAAGTGAGGGTGGTACAGGGTGAATAGGGGGAAAGCTACAGAGCATGACCCAACCTCTGGCAGCTAGTCCTCAGCAACTCTGCTGCAGGGCTTCCAAACCCCATAAAAGCCTTACCTGGCAACTGCTGTGCTTAGGAAGAGCCTGTGCAGGAAACACAGAGAGAGCTTTGTGGCTTCTTCCCCACCCCACTTCCCAGCCTCCCCTGACCTGGGCCCTCGCTCATGGAAACTCCCCCAATGGACCTGGCTGTCTGGCCCCAGGAGACAGGTGGTGGTGCATGTTGCCACTGCCAGCTCACCACGGGGGCAGGACATGGGCCTGTAATTCCAGAGGCCACTCCTTGCAACTGAACCCAACCTAGGTACTCCTCTCCATAGACCAGAGGAGGCCCAGCTCCGGTTGAAGAAGAGGCCTTGCATGGAAGCTGGGGACTTCACAGTTAATCCCGAGTTTCCCCAGGAACACCCCCAGCTGTGGGGTCATAGTTATGGCTGGAGTTCTGTCACAGATGAGTATGTGTAGGAGGGTGTCAGAACGGCTTGTATGGGAAGCAGCTGTTTGCAGTAATTGGGAAGCAGCAGCTAGATCGCCGGCAATAACTGGGCCTCCATCCTGCTCACCAACAAACTCCATGACCAGGAGGCCCTGCTCCAGTGACATCAGCCTCCTCACACACTGCTGAGGGAAATGAGCTCAGGGAGGCCATCGGAGGCGGTCTGTTTACTTACAGAGACCCTGGCTGTCAGCAGCTCTTTGACCAGACATTCCCTGTCCTAGCCAGCATGAAGCAGAAATTTCCTTAAACACATTACTTTGGACTCAATCCACTTGCGCCCTTGTTTTCAATTTTTTCTTAAAGAGGAAAATTCCCAATTCTGGCCCCAAATAGAGCAGCCCAGTGATGACAGGGGGATATCAAAATAACCCCCATAAGGACTTTTGCAGGTTAAGTTGCTCCCACCTCCCAGTCATCCCTGGAGCTGGGAGATCATCAAACCAATTCTCCAACACCCATTGTGTGGGGAGTCAGAGGGATGGCCAGCATGACCTCTAGGGCAGACCCTCTCTGTGAAGGCCTCCCTCAGGGCCTTAGCCACCTGAGCTCATACGCAGAGCATTTCTCAACTCAGCAACCCTGGCTAGGCCCTAAACCCCTCCCTCATTCCCTCCAGGTCAGGGATATTTCAGGAGAGCCCAAGAGCTGCCAGTTTTCACAGGCTGCAGGGGATTCCCAAGATGGTCACCCCCACCTGCCCTGGCTGACAGATGCTGTCACCTGCCCTCCCCCCACCCTCTCCGTGTTATTCCTGCTGGAACTCACCATTCTAGAAGACTTGAGGGGACAGGGGTTTTGGAGGTCTCCCCAGTGCTCCAGGATCCTAAGGCCACTTGCGCCAGGAGCACAATGATACCCTCCCAGGAGTATCAATCATGGAAGACAGGTGCCCTCCGCCTAGAGGGGTCTGCCCACTACTGGGGCTGGTCAGACAGGCCCAGACATGTCAGGCAGCCTGAGGCCTTACCTGACCCAGCTCTTCCCTGTGTCCTGATCCTACTTAGCTCAGCGTCTTGTGACACCAGGGATGGGCTCAGGGAAGAATCAGGTCAGAAGAGGGCACTGAATCTGTGTTTCATAGTGCTTTTTGTAAGACTAAGAAAATGTCAAGGGTCCACATCAGAGAATGGGGTGGAGGGAGCGCCTCACACACAGATCTGAGTTAGCGGCTTCTTAGAAGGCACTTAAGAAAGGGCCAGGCTTTCTCACCCAACTGTCTTCCCCTCACCCCAACCAACATAGCACCAGAAATCCCTAAACATGTGGTTCCAATTATCTCAGTTAGTCAACATGTCTACTAACGCAGAATTTGTAAGGTAAGAAAGCTGGAAAGACCCTGTATCAGGACAGAAGCTAACGTTTTTTGAACATCTACCGTGAGCCTGGCATGGTGCTCAACGCTTTACACACATTTATCTTATTCAATCCTCACAACAACCCTGAGGGAGATCAAGTAACTCTAAAGGAGGCACCACTCATATGGCAAAGCTGGTATTCAAACCTGGTTCTGCCTGAACATAGACCATCTACAATTAGGCATTCCCAATTTGAACTTCTAGAAAGTAATTAACTCAGGAAATCAATCCTACTCCTTCCGTAAAGCAAGCAAGCCTGTAAATTAAAGACATGGTCATCCAACCTCTCCATTCTAACAGATCAGGAAACTGAGGCCAGATCACAGAGTCTGAGCTGAGCACAGGACAGTGGCTCAGACTTAGGTCAGTGTTCCTCCCACCACCCCAGCCTGTCTCACAGCCCTAAGTCTTCACTAAGTCAGGTGAGGGAACGGTGGGAGAAAAGCTGTGGGCTCTGCCCTCTAGAAGACAAGACAAAGAGAAACACATATATAGCCACACACAGACAACCACCCAGGCAGACATGCAGAGACACAGCTCCATGAGGAAACAGGCAAGAAGGGTCCTTACTCCAGGTCTACCCTTTTTTATTTTATTTTATTTTAATCTTATTTTATTTTATTTATTTTATTTTTAGGCCACACCACTTGGCATGCAGGATTGTAGTTCCCTGACCAGGGATGGAACCTGTGCCCCTTGCATTGGGAGTGTGGAGTCTTAACCACTGGATCGCCAGGGAAGTCCCCAGGTCTACCCTTTAGATGGCCACACTCTGGCTCTATTCTGGCCCTTTCCATCCCACACAGTGAGAAGTCCATGGGGTCAAGGGGATGGGCCAACTGGGAGCCCATGCCCCACTCCTAGACTACAAATCAGGTACATGGGACCCTATTATCTCCTGCTCAGAGCCGTATGGGCAGACTTTGACAATGGTGTGGGCACCCCTAGGCCCAAAGGGTGGCCAAGGGGTGGGGTGTATGCATGGAGTTTGGAACGTGTGAGGAGTCACGCATGCATGCGAGGCCCCTCGAGGTACAGGATGGAGCTGGGATGGGGAAGGAGAGGCTGGGGCCACTTGCTCTGTGTTGCTGTGCTCCAGCACAAAACTCAGAGGAGCTAGGAATTCAAAATCAAACCCAGCTCTCCAGTTATTAGGATTGAGTCTTTCATTTAGCCATTTGTTGTTTTGACTTATTTAAATATTTAGACATGAACATAAGCCTTCATTTGTGCTCTTGCTCTGGGTCTTTCAAATGTTAGGAGCCACCCTAGACACCTTTCTAACTTCCCTGTGCCAGTGTGGGCCCAGTCACAGCACAAGCACTTTAAGGATGTCTGTTAGTAAATGAGCAAATCACTTTATGAATGAATTGAAGATTGAGTGAATGAATGCTTCTGCACAAATATAAATAGACAGGCATACATGCTTTCAGAGACTCACCAACATATTAGTGACAAATACATGCCCACGCTCTCAAAGACACATATGCCTAAACTTACATCTACAAAGACAAGTCCATGTTTGTACCAAAATAACCTAAATGCTCACATGTGCACTTCCACCTGTAGGTAGGCGTAAACCTACTCATCTATGCAAAGACACAGAGGCCCACACTTTCCCGTGATGATACCCACACACACAAGCTTACACAGAGAGGTGGATATATACACATGCAGACAAACATATAAGTATACACTTTCCCACTGAGGAATCTAACTCCAACCAGAAATGTAGCCACCTACACATACAAACATGGAACAGTCACATGAATCCACACTGATACACACAGCTAGATGAAGACAAAGCCATAGGCCCAAGGAAGACTGAGTAAGACACCTATCCACAGAGACCCTCAGGCTGCCCTGGGCTCCCACACTGTCTGCCTCCCTCCTCCTCCTGTCTGCCTCCCTCCTCCTCCTGTCTGCGGCCAGAGGGGGATCCTAGAGGAATTCCTTCTGCAGACAGGAAGGCTGTTCTCTCTCCTCCCCGACAGTCCAGGCCAGAGCCCTAGGGCAGAGAAGCAGATGCTGTGTGCTGGGGGGCTCCCCCTTCCCAAGTAATCTGCCCTCTGGCCCTGGCTGCCTCCCACACCCTGGCCAAGCCTCCACTGGACGCTGGACTGTGGACAGTGGCAGAGCCCCACTCAGGTCCTGCTGTCCCAGCTCCACTCCCAGCAGGATGATTTAGGAGGGGCTGGTGAACAGTGCTTTTCCAGAGGCCTTGCTTTCTCAGGAAATGGCTCGGCCGCAAGCCTGATCTCCAAAACAAGCATAGGGTGAAAACACCTCTGCTCCTCTCCAATAACATGGGCCGTGCCTCTCACTCAGAGCCCCTCACGTCATTCTAGCCACAACATCCCAAGGTAGTAGATAGCAAGAAAGGCCCGCGGTCTCATCCTGCTTCTGCACTGACGCGCTATGTCCATCTCTGTAAAACAAGCCATGTGGCTGTGATGCCTTCAGATCTAGCTAGAACGATGTATGAGTTTCAAATTCACCAGGTAGCCTCTGCACAAGGGTGAAGAGGCTCCAAACCCAGGGACAGTGGCCTGGTGTTGACCTCTTCTGAGGTCATTGTTACAAACACAGAGCTTGTGCCAGGAGGGGCTGAGGCTGAGATGCTTGGCAGCGGGGCGAAATGGGGACTCAGGCACAGGAATGTCCTGTGCAGTCTGAAGACAGATGGCCGCCTCCCCTCTCCCTTCCAGCCACTCACCAGGTCCCCCAGGCCTCTGCTGGAGGTAGACGCAGGGCTGCAGCCCCACCCAGCCGAGCAGGCTGAGAGACAGGAATGCTGCTCAGCACAGCTGTTTGGACAGGGGAGGCTGTTTATTCTCTGATGTCGGGAACATCTCAATCAGGGGGATTTGGCTGCTGGCAGCCCCAGGATGCAAGGTTTAGAAGAAGTCAACTTAATCAGAGAAGGCTGATGGCCCAAGCTCTGAGCAGGCAGTGGGGGTGGAAGGAAGAGGCCACCCCTCCCTGCCCCACATTCAGTGCCATGTGCACCTCAGAGCTCACCTCCTGGGTCTGCAGTAACAGAGCTGGAAGGGTGAATGGAGCTGAGCCTGAAGCTCTCATTAATACTGTGGCCGTTGAGGTGGGGGTAGAGGCGGGGATGGAGACTTCCCAAGGTCCCACCTCCAGCATCCAGGTGCCCCTTGCTTATGAGACACGGCAGACCTAACAGTCTTCACCTGGGGAGGGAGCTCATTTGGCATGCCTTGAGCTGGCACTGCCCACTCCAGCCTCCCTACACCACCAGCCCAGATCCCTTTTGCTCAGGCAGCCCCTCTAGCTGCGGCCTTGCAGCTAGTCAGCTTTGGCTCTGCCTTTTTCGGGCTTTCTCACCTTGGGTAGTCACCTCTCCAAGCCTCTTTCTTCTCCTATAAAACAAAGGTAATAGTATCTGCCTTGAAAGGATATTGTGAGGATTAAATAATTCTTTCAATACGCTCATCATGCAGGAGGCACTTAATAAATGGTAGTGCCTTTCTCCCTCATTCCTTCTATTGCTACAGACCCAAGCTCTGGTTTTCCTGTGGGCCAGGACCCTCCAGTATAGTTTATAACCCCGGACCCTGGTCACATCTACCTACTGCTGCTCACAGACCTCAGAGTGCTCTGGGGTTCCCTAGGCCAGAAGACTTTCTGGAGGAGTCCAAGTGACCCAAGGAAGCACCTTGATGCTCAGGCTGCAGAATAACCCAGAACATGGTGTTTTTTTGTGTGATTTGCCCAATTCTCATTTTGCACAGGTTTGAATGCCTTGTGGGTAGAGTCCAGGGGTGAGGACAGTCAAAATTCATCAATCCTGGGCTTCTCTGGTGGCGCAGTGGTTGAGAGTCCGCCTGCCAATGCAAGGGACACGAGTTTGTGC
>NW_020185332.1:1741415-1775193 GCF_003031525.2 Neophocaena asiaeorientalis asiaeorientalis | reverse complement strand
ACAGAAAAAAAAAAAAAAAAAAAAAAAAATTCATCAATCCTGACTCACACATCTGAAAACCACATCTTTCTATATTCAATAAAAGGTTTACACCAAAAACAATGGAGCACTGGGGATGATAATGGGTATAAGTTATGGACTCCCCCCTCCTTTTATTCCCAAGATCCAATTTAAATTCTGTTAAAAAGCAGAATTCATTGGTCACTTAAGTGAAAGGCCTAGCTTTAGGCATGACTGCATTCAGTACTCAAACATCATCATCATGACTCTTTTCCTCTTCCTCTCTTGGCTCTACTTTCCACGGTGTTGGCGTCAGTCTGAAGCTTCACAAGGCAGCAAGACGGCATCAGGAGGAAGGCAAGTCTCTTTCCCAGCATCCCCCGAAAACAAACCTCCTGTGGACTCTGACTGAGTCACATGCCCATGTCTGAACCAATCACTGAGGCGGAAGTAGGGGGGTGCAACTTGCTGACTGGCTAGGGCCTCAGCCACTGGTCCACCCCTAGAGTGTGTGGGTGAGAGGGGCAGTCAGCTTTACCAAGATCCAGTGAGAGTGAAAAGAGGTTGGTTCCCCACAGAGAAGCTGCGGTAGGTACCAGGAGAGTGATACGGACCACAGGGGACAAGAACAACAGATGTCAAACAACGGAAATCAGTGGGTCAAAAACTAAGATGACAAATGCTTTTCAAGCACCTTCAAGCCCTCTAAAAATATTATTGATGTGCTAGTTTTAAATCCCTAGACACCTCTGATAGACAATGTGTTATGGACCCATTTGGGATAGCCTGGACTTGCTTAAGAACAGTAAAAAAAAAAAAAAAACTACACCTTTCAACTGGTCTGCAATCCATACTTCCCAGGAATTCAGACTGGCCTTGTCTCCTTCTTGTCCCACTAGCAGGCAGTTTGACTGAAGTGACCAGTGTTGCCAGGGCTGGAAGGGCCTGTCAGCACCGCAAGCTTATTTCACTGAGCCAAAGGGGTATCGGGTATCAAGCAAACTCTGACTCCAGTGGCCCCAGCCCTCTCTGCCTACCTCCTCACATGGTCAAAGCTCCTCTCACCCTTGAATCTCCGGTGATTTCTTCCTCTCTCACCTCTCCCCCACCCCCTCCACCACCCCCAGCTCCACAAGTCTTACTAAAACCTGTTCTTAAGAAAGGATTCCTGGGCTTCCCTGGTGGCGCAGTGGTTGAGAATCTGCCTACCAATGTAGGGGACATGGGTTCAAGCCCTGGTCTGGGAGGATCCCACATGCCGCGGAGCAACTGGACCCGTGAGCCACAGCTACTGAGCCTGCGCGTCTGGAGCTTGTGTTCTGCAACACGAGAGGCCACGACAATGAGAGGCCCACGCACCGCGATGAAGAGTGGCCCCCACTCGCCGCAACTAGAGAAAGCCCTCACACAGAAATGAAGACCCAACACAGCCTAAATAAATAAATAAATTTATAAAAAAGAAAGGCTTCCTCATCAGTCCTTTACACGTGTGTATGAATAAGCATCAAATCAACAGTTTAATCTCTCAGGACGATTTGCATTTTAAGTCTGAGCCTTTCAAATGAAACTTTTAAAAGACTCTGTTTCTCTTTTAAAAGTAGAAACTTTTAAAAGACTCTACTCCCAAAAGGTACTTTTGGTGACAGAGAGCAAATGGGACTCCCTGAAATCAAGCAATAAATGTCCACAAAATTCTCTGAAACCCTCACCCATCCGCATTGGCTTGCCAGTGAATTTTTTCTCGTCTGTCTTCAGTCACCTTTGCTGACATTACCCTCTACTATGGCAAAGAAGTTTCTTGTATCCTTTCCTCCATTTATTCAGTCAACAAACTTTTCTTGAACTTCCACCATGTCTTAGATACTTGGGTTTACAAAGATGACCTAGACCCTGACCTCAAGCAGCTTGCAGTTAAATTTTAGTGCAGGAAACATCACCTTCACCACCAGATTTTTAACACAAGCAAAGTCTAGCCCAGTGGCTGGTATAGAGTAGGTATTCAGTAAATGCTGCTTCTCCTTCTCAGGGCTACACTATGTGGGCACTACAGTGAATACTGGAAATTTTCTAAAAACTCTATCCAGGTGGTAAGAGTGCCAGCAGGAGTGGGTGGAAATGGTGGTTTCCATCTCGCTTCAGAATGTCACGATTTATTTTGGATGCTCCAAATGTCAGGCTGGAGATTCACACAAAGGAGAGGGTCTTATTCTAACCAGATCAGGGCTAGAGGCGGCCCAGGACACTGTCTGCACGGTGCACAGCCCCAGACAGTTTGGAAACAAACAGTAACTCGTCCAGAGGAAAGAGACTGACAAAAGCCAAAACAAACAAAGGCCAAGAGATGGAAAACTCACGAGGTGGGGCAGGGTGGAGAGGAGGAGAGTGGAGGGCTATGGAAGGGGCTTAGGGAGGGGTGTGGTCCTGGTTTTTTTCTGGGGAGCTGAATCCAGCTCCTGCCCCACTCCCTACTAAGAATCACCATGGCAACGGGGAGGGTGAGTATGGCTGATTCCAAGCCAGTACAAACCTCCTGGGCTTAGCAGCAGGAATGGGCTCAGATGCATGGGGCCATGTTCTAAAGAAAAATATCTGAATTGGGCTTTTAAAATCACAACCCCCCCCCACTACTGGTTCTGCAGACAATCAGTGTTTAACAAAATGAAAAGAAACAATAGTGAACCACATCCTACTCCACATCTCTCTCACATACACATATACACTAATCCAAAGCCTACAGAGTAAAATCCTTCCTTTTGTGGTGGAAACTGACAGCTCACTGGAGATTCTTAGCTCTTCTCAGAAGCAGGGACCTAGCCTATGAGAGGTCCATTTGCCACCTCCCAAAACTGTTCCCCCTGACAGTGGCATCAGTGACAGAAGGCTGATGAGGTTGCTTTGACAAGACCAAGGCAGCTGGGGTTCTGATGTGAGGTGGCTCCAGCTGAACCACCATCTGGCCTCGTCTGCCATCAGCCACCTGGGGAAGCTCTTGGCCCATAGCGGGTTTGTCAGCAAGGAGACTGGTGCTTCCTCCTCCCTGAAAGTGTTTGCAGCAAGAGCCCCCAGAGCTCTCAACCCGCAGAACCCAGTTTTGCCCTTTCCTGAGCTGGTTGGCCTAGGGGGTCTGCCTTAGATGTGAGGTCGGTGCTAAACAGCACTGAGTCTTCAGGGTTTGTCTCCTTCCTGCCTCTCCATTCCCAGGTACCCAAGGATCTCACACTAACCCCCATGACCCTAGTCCACTACTCATGGTAGCACAGGGCCTAGAGTCCCCGTTATGGAAAGGATTTAATTCCCTTTAAAATTAGAAGCGGGGGACCTTCCTGGTAGCGCAGTGGTTAAAAATCCACCCGCCAATGCAGGGGACACGGGTTCAATCCCTGGTCAGGGAAGATCCCACATGCTGCAGAACAACTAAGCCCAACGCACCACAACTACTGAGCCTGCGCTCTAGAGCCCGCAAGCCACAACTACTGAAGCCCGTGTGCCTACAGCCCGTGCCTAGAGAAGCCACTGCAATGAGAAGCCCACACACAGCAACGAAGAGTAGCCCCCCTCGCCACAACTAGAGAAAGACCACACACACAACAAAGGCCCAACGCAGCCAAAAATAAATAAAATTTTAAAAAATAAAATAAAATTAGAAGGGGAAAATGAGCTTTTAAGTGGTAGAAAACATTTTAGTACATAAGAGTAATACATTCATCTTTATACCAACCCAGTCCTACGGTATAATTTTATTTATTTTAATTTATGTATTTTATTTACTTATTTTTGGGTCTTCGTTGCTGCGCGCAGGCTTTCTCTAGTTGTGGCAAGCGGGGGCTACTCTTTGTTGCGGTGCACGGGATTCTCATTGCGGTGGCTTCTCTTGTTGCAGAGCACAGGCTCTAGGCACACGGGCTTCAGTGGTTGTGGCGCACGGGCTTAGTTGCTCTGCGGCACGTGGGATCTTCCCGAACCGGGGCTCGAACCCATGTCCCCTGCATTGGCCGGCGGATTCTTAACCACTGTGCCACCAGGGAAGCCCCCTACAGTATAATTTTAGATTTTTTTTTTTTTTTAGAGGAAGGGGCCCATGAAGGCAAAAGTGCCCAGGACTCATGAAAGTCATAATGTGGCCCTGTCCTAGTCTTCCCTCCTGTCCATTCCAACCCTCTAGGCTCCAGGAATTTCCTTCCCTCATATCAAAATGTACCTGTCCCATGGAGCCCACTGGCTTGGAAGTTCCTGGAGGACAGGACCGTTCTTCATCCATCCTCATGTCCCCATCGTAAGCCCAGTGCCTGCCTCACAGTCATATCAGGTATTATACAACCTCTTTTTTGAGGGGGGGGTTGGGCGTGGGAGGGGACAGAAAACTCAGAAAAAGGGGATTAGGTTTTAAATAAATATTGCCTGAGAACACCTGGAAACTGTGCACATTTCACATCTGTGCAGTCGGACTTTGTTCACATCCCCTATGCTGAACTCTATGGAAACTGCTCCGGCCAAGTTCACCCATGATCTCCAACTCAGTAAATCCAATAGAACTTCTCAGGTATAAGCTCGATTGCTTGGCAGCATTTGACAGTGCTCACCAAGCCTTCGTGTTTTGCTTCTGTGACACTTCACCGTTCCAGGGTCCCTGGGCATTACTGCTTTGTCTCCTTTGCATGCTTATCTCCTCTGCTGAGCCGTTAAAAACAAATAATAACGATAATAATAATAGCAGCTTAAACAAATCAGCTACTTGCTCTGTGCTGAGCTACTGTAACCGTCAGTTCTTTTAATCCCCAAAATAATCCTAAATCCATTCTCCAACCACCAGCCAGAGCGATTTTTCTGCAAACCAAATCTGATATCACTTCCTTGGTTAAAATCTAATGGCTCTCCCCAGCCCGCCGCTTTTAAGGTCTTTCATGATCTGTTCCCTGCCCACCTTTCCAGCCTCATTTCTCACCACAGCCTCTTCCCGCAGGACCCTCCTGCTTTCACCTTCTCCAGAAAGAACTCTAGGTCTTTGCGCTGTTCGCACTGCCTGAAACGCTTTTCCTCCACCTCTTAGCCTGACGCCAACGTCTCTTTCAGGTTTCAGTTGAACGTCACCTTTCCTGGGAGCCCAGTGGGGCTGAAGAGCGTGATGCTTACGAGACTGACACTGAGCCGGGTTCAACCCCCAGCTCTGCCACTTCCCAGCCGTGTTACCTTGGGCAACCTATTCAACTCTCTGGGCCTTCACTTTCTTATCTGTTGTGAGGATTCAAGAAATCAGTACACGTAAGGTGCCTTGTAGGTTCCAGGGTGTCACCTCCATATTTCCTGACCCCAGACCATGTTAAGATTCCTTGCCAAGTAGCTTCCAGAACTCCTTTATGATACCGTATAATGCCAACTTCACTCCTGAGAATGTTTGTCCATCTGCCTACCTTGCTAGACTGTCAGCTCTGTGAGGGCAGGGGCAGTCTGACCTGATTCTGCTCCTACTTCTAGTCCCTGGCACACAGTAGGATCTCATATTTGCTAAATCAATAACTATAAATCCAATGCCTACAGATATCCTGGAGATATATACTCTCCAGCAAACGGCCACCTCGAACAAGGACGGATAAAATTTTTCCCAACAATGAACACACAGCAGCCTCGTGCTGAGGCTGAAAGCAGTCACAAAGGCAACTTGGAAATTAGGAAAATACCTTTATTATCTCTGAAATGCTCCAATATTCAATGTTAAAACCACGATAGTGGCTTTTTCACAACCTCACAAATTATAGAAAAGTGAATTTCCACATTCTTTACAGAAATCTCCCCCCTAAATCAGATAGGGCTCCGTGACAGCTGACACGGGGCAGGAAGGAGGGGCAGAGAATACAGCAGGTAGAACCAGGGCTCTCTGAGCAGCCTGAGGCTTTTCCTGAACATTTAAAGCCCAGGCTGAGTCCCAGAGACTTGCGGGCCCTGTGAGGGAGGCTCAGCCCACACACATCTGTGGCACACCGAGGCAGGCCTCTATCTCAGAGGCCAGCTGCCCACAGAAGGCCTGCAGTGTGGCACCTGTGGCTAACAGACCACAATCAAGGCAGGTTTGTGAGAAGGAGAGCAGGAGGCAGGCCTGCAGCTCAAATCCTTCTCTCTAAAACACAGCCAGGAAAGAGGCTGTGGACACTGGCCAAATGGTGCTCTAGGTTTAGAAATTTCCCCTTTTACTCAGCTCACAAAGACTAATTTGTCAAACAGCTACTTTAAAAAAAAAAATCAGAAAACAAACATTTGGTTCCATTTCAGCTGTAATCAGCAGTTGGTAATTTTTAGAAAAAGATGACTTGATTTCCTCTTTGTTTTCTATCGGTTCTCTGACTCCTTCCTTTCTCATCCATGGTTGGGGCAGAGGGGTTACAGCTGTAGCAGAAGGCTGTCTGTTAATGTGAGAAAACTGTGAAAGTGTTTTGCACTCACATACAAAGGCTGATGGAATTCAAAACAATCCCACCGATTTTTATGGGAAACATGACTGTTCCTCTCGGGTATCTCAAGTCAAAACAAGGCAACCGCCTAGTGATTTATAGTCCCCACTACACATTTCCGCCTTCCAGAAGGCGTTAGAGAAGGGCCAACGTCCGCCAGAAGCAATTGTAAACACCCCACTGACAGCCTGGACACTTTGTTTTTAAATGCAGCAGGACTTTCTCCTTTGGCCCTGGCAAAAAAGACAACTCCCTAAGACTATTTAGGAAGGCACAGACAGGAAATCTCCCCCAAAACCTAAGAGTGAGGGGCCAGTAGCCTCCGTTGACTAGAGTGTGGCTGAGAGCATCATCAAAGGCAATTGATACATTTATGGCATATAAAAATTGTCCTGTGGTCCCCAACTGGCCCCCAGGCTTGACCTAGCTGGATGTGAGGCCCGGGAGGGACAGAACAAGTTATCATAAGGCACGTGGTTGCGGTGGTCCCCACACCAGGCCCAGAAAGATCATCTCTTCACGCGATTCCAAAAGTGTTGGAAAGCTGAGGAGTTGATGACACTCACTATGAGCAGCAGCAGCAGATACAGGGATATCATGACCGTGAACCAATGGCTGGAAACCCAGGAGAGCTGGCTTGAAGCCCTGCTTCAGGGGGAAAAAAGAGTTGATGTTGGAACAAAGAGAAAAACATTTTTTAAAAGTGTATGCAACAACTTCTGGCTCAAAGAAGATGAAATGATCGATTTCATCCTCTGAATGAGCCATGAAAAGAAGCTTTGTGCGTACTCCTTTGCTCAAAGAATCTGGGGCTGGGCTTCCCTGGTGGCGCAGTGGTTAAGAATCCACCTGCCAATGCAGGGGACACGGGTTCAAGCCCTAGTCCGGGAAGATCCCACATGCCGCAGAGCAACTAAGCCTGTGGGCCACAACTACTGAGCCTGCGCTCTAGAACCCGTGAGCCACAACTACTGAAGCCCACGTGCCTAGAGCCCGAGCTC
The DNA here is from genome assembly GCF_003031525.2 of Neophocaena asiaeorientalis asiaeorientalis. Lineage (NCBI taxonomy): Eukaryota > Metazoa > Chordata > Mammalia > Artiodactyla > Phocoenidae > Neophocaena > Neophocaena asiaeorientalis. Next base: position 1,767,749 of record NW_020185332.1, on the reverse strand, counting down.
TGCAACAAGAGAAGCCACCGCAATGAGAAGCCCACGCACCACAGTGAAGAGTAGCCCCTGCTCGCCACAACTAGAGAAAGCCGCGCACAGCAACAAAGACCCGATGCAGCCAAAAATAAATTAATAATTAATTAATTTTTTTTAAAAAATCTGGGGCTATTTGCCCTGGCGCTGACACGCCTTTCCCCAGAATTTCTCAACCTGGTTACCTATTCCAAAAGTTCTTTCCCTTCATTGGTAGGAATAATAGAATGAGTAAAATTAAGCAGCTAAAAACTAAATCATGCTCACAGCTGGGCTAAAGAAACCAGAAAGAACAGAGATACGGGCAGATTTAGATGAAAAGTAGAATTCTATTAGATGAAGAGGGAACTGAGTCACCATGGGAACCAAGTAGAAGAGTATAAAGGTGGTTGGTGGGCCTCACTGGGGCACGTGGACACATTACTGTTAACACGTCTGTCGCTGACCAACACCACGAAGATCTTTTCTAGATGTACAAAGACAGCTATGCAATGAGCTCATCCTGATCTTTTCTTTTATAGCTCCTCTTGTACCTTTTATAACCTGTCTTTTCCTAAGCAAGACTTTGGTATCTAGAAGGATGACCTCACTAAGGGTGTCTGACCAGATGACAGCAGGTGGCAGGGTATTCAGCAAAAGTCTTTTCACTTTCAGACATGCACAAGTATTATTCTGAGCAGGGGAAATCCTCTTTTGCCTGCTGGGAGATGATCTAAACCATCCAAGTGTGCACTAGAGAGACACTCCAGGAAGAAGTGGGAAAGGAATGGAATTTTCAACTTGAAAAAGCCAGATGATTTTAAACCAAAGGATAATGTCCCCCAAACTTAGGAACCCAGTACGTATTTCCCAGATTTAAGGAGGGAGGATTTTACTAGATACTGCATTCTGAAGCATAGAATCCACTGGTGTGTACAAGTAGGAGTCAAGAGTATTAACAATAACCCTTTCCCTGTCCTGCCTGTTCACCTGCTGCTCATCCCCATGAGAAACTCTACCACGGATCCCCAACAATGTGACAAAATCTCAAAGTGACCCGCAACCCTGGAGAGCCCTGCCATACCCTCGAAAACACAATGCTGAGACGGCATGAGGAATCCACCACTCTCAGGTTCTTAGGAGCTGGAAGGCCTCATCTGCTGTTGGATTCAACACGCTCATTTTAGAGATAAAGATGAAGCATCTCAGGTCCAGAGAGGAGCAGGTAGTGGTTCGACAGCCACCTTGGGAAGTGACCAAGCGCGACGGCACATAATCCCAGCCAGATCCTGGCACCACCCTGCCTCTCATCGCAAGCCAGTGAGTGGGTTTCAGACTGTGATCAGGAGCCCAAGTGGCAAAGGGGCTTCACAGTTTGGCTTCAGTCCCTCAAGTTATTTATGTTAACAAAGCTCTTCTTCACTAGAATATACAGTCCCTTAGGGCCAGGACCAGATTCTATTCGACCTGTATTCCTCACTTCTTACCCCTTACATAAAGCAGAGATAGCTGAGGTGTAAGGCTGGGGGAGAGGAGCTGCGGATAACTAAGAACCCAATACTATGAATGCAGCCTTTAGTTGTTCTCCTGGACCTCACGCAGGGACCATCCTTCTCACCTCTTGGGCTGCTTCTGTGAGTACACCAGCAGGTACTTCACTCGCAGGAGCTGGTTATTGGTAACCACAAAGTACTTTGGAGGGATGTCTCCTCCTTCACTGTGCTTGATCCTCGCTCTCCTGCGATCTATCTCCCTGGAATCTAAATAAGGAGATAAAGCACAACTTTACAGGGGGAAGATACAATAATAACAGAAGCAAACTATGAAAAGAAATGGGTCAAGCACCCTGGTCCTGAGGGTGGAGAAGACCCGAGAGGCAGAGGAATGGGCTGTGTATGTACGTGAAGCGGGACTTAAAAATAGGAGAGTCCGACAAGCAGACAACCGGAAGGAGGAAAAGGAATAGGAAACTAAAAGGGATACAAGAGGGGAAAAAAAAAAAAACTGAGTTGGGAAAGCAGAGGGAAGAAGCAGATTGATGGCCGTAACAAAAAAATAATATGGGACTAGAAATAAGACTTGATCTGAAACAAACTTTTTAACAGCATTTTAAATTAATGGTTCTGGATTCGAGTTTCTTAGAACACTTATCTTCCACCTTTTGTACCAAGACTTGTTTCAAAAAACAAAACAAAACCTTTCCTTTTAGTAACATGAAAAAGCTTTACCAGAAAGAACCAAAACAAAAAAACCCACAAAAGGTCAAAGCTTCGTGACAGGAGACATTGCAAGGTTTTGTCCTAATGTTTAATGTCACAGTTTGCAGACTTCCTAAGAATTACAAAAGCGAATATTCGTGCTGTCTGGTTTGGGAGAGTGGCGTCAGACCTGGGCCCATTCCTCAGGATTCCAATTGTTTTACATTAGAGGCCAGGAACAGACGTTTTCTCAATTCTCCTTTTCTCAGTGGAACCAACAGGCCAGCTCTGGAGACTAGAATGACAGTTCTATGACTTCTGCCTTTGAGGGCAAAACAGCAGGGGGCACGGGGCAAAGATCTAAGGCACATATCAGGAGAGCAGACTGAGGTGGCCCAGTATTCATCCACTCCCTAGAGAGCCCAGGATTCACCCCCATGGCCTCAGGTGCCCCTCACATCCTCTGGGGGCTCCAGCACACAGCAGAGCAGCCTGGAGGAATAGCGTGTGGATGCAAGTCTTTAGCTTCAGTTTAGCAAATGTTTATTGAATGCCAAGTATGTACCAGACTCCCTGCTGACCCCAGGTGCCCAAGAGTGAATCAGATCCAGTCTCTACCTTCAGTGAGACTGTGCTCTGGCCTCACACACTCATTTTCATCTTCTCCACCCCAAAGCTTTCCTTGAGCACTTGGACCCACCATGATTGCCCCTTCCTCTGAGCTGCCGCTGTGGGCCTCATCAGCACCCTCAGCTGGCACTCCCTACCCACTGCCTTGTAGTCAGTGATACCTTTTCCACTGTGCGTTCAGTCCATAAGGAGACTGCTCACTACCTGAAGGCAGGCCCTGTCCTACACTGTTAACCCAGCCCATCCCTTGGCATGCAATGGGTGCTCCACCCAGCAGCTGGGCCAAAGGCAAAAGCCTGACACCCAGAGGCCTGCAGCACAGGTCTGGGCCAAGTGCTCACTCACCCTTCTTCTTCGTTTGGCACTTGACGTCTGGATGGTCGATGACCTCGCACACGGCCACACAGCTAAGGATGGGGCCCAGGAGGCTGCGCTGCCACCCATGGCCATGGGGGCTGTAAATGAGAGCCAGGCTCAAGTCACTGGTGAGGTAGGTCCCTTCCCCGAACAAGGATGTCTGAAATGGCAGAGATCAATAGAAAAGAAACAGGGCTGGGTGAATGCAGAGTTGGCACAGCAAGATGACACAGGTCTTTCTTCAACAGAGTTGTTAACACAAATCTTCAAGCCTCTTTTTTTACCCCAGCAAAAGGCATAAGATCAAATAATCCTATGACATCGTCACAGGGTTATTACGAAACACGTTCCTATCTGACGACAGTTTAACTGATTGTGGGTGTGGCTAATTAACCTGGCAAACTAGTAGTTCCAGTGCTTAAGGCTGAGTAAGAAAACCACAGGGATAAGAGTCAAGCGGACCCAAGTTTGAATCCTGCCTATCCCTCTAACAAGCTAGCAAGTTATATAAACTCTCTGGGTCTCAGTTTCTACATCTGCAAAGCGGTGATAACACTGTCTCCTCAAGGATTCAATGAGATGATGCACATAGAGCACTGCACAGGACACCTGGCACGAGACAGGGGTGGGTATGCCGTCACAGGTTCCGATGTCGTAGGGTATCGGTCATTCCTGCTACATGAATGTGTTAAGCCTGGCTATACTGACAGGCTTGCAGAAGCAAAGTCATGCCCTTATGTACAGGGAGGGGATAACACCTTAGTGACTAAGGGAAGTAATCGGAGTCATTACTTGGAATAGAAACGCATCTCTCAGACCAGAAACTGTAACCAAATGAGGCAGGCCTATATGAGGGGCAGGGTAAGTTTTGCTCTTTGTGTTGGTGTCGACCAAGAAAATGTCCAAAATTCTAGGAGGCAGGTCCCTGGTGGTGAGGCTAATTGGGTGTCCTCCACGAGGAAGCATGCCAGGTGAAAGAGAAGGATCTCAGGTGAAACACCTACAAGCTGAGGCTACAGCAGGCATAGCAAACACACCCTTTGCCCATGGTAGACATCAATAATCAACCGTGACGCCGACATAAAAATATCAATCGTGGCACTCATTCATACTGACTCAGAATCCTTCTCAGCACAACATTCTAGGTAACTGCTACCAGTGGATGGAATTTGACATGAGCTGTAATCCAGATGCTATTCTTGGGCCACAGTGTCAGTACCTTAAGACGATGAATGGCCTCAAACAGCTCACTGAACGTCCTCTACTTGCTAACTGAGAAACATCCTAGTCAGTGGCACCAGGCTTCCACAACTCTAAGCCGATTAAGGGAAGCGTAGGGGAAATGAAACAAGCCTTTCCTTGGCCTTGTTACAGTGTCCCCATGTCTCAAAAGTTAACACAGACCTTCTCCAAGGACACAGATGTCCTCTGATCTGACCCCCATCCATTTCTGCTTATGCCTGCCATGTATACACCATTCCCTAGACTCAAGAACCATGAGCAGGAGAGCACAACAGCAGGAAACTTGGGGTATCCCTACGAGAAAAACAATCTCAGAGCTTCAACTGGCAGGTAGGCTCCCTCAAGCAAGCCCCTCACTGAAAACCCAGACAGAGGAGCCAGAAGAGCATCCACTTCACCAAAGGACTATGATGAGATGCTTCTAAGTAGCAAACTCCCTCAGGCACTGAAGTGAAGGTTTGGTTACAAGACTGGAATCTGCAGGCAACTTCTCCAGGTGGGCTCTGGTGTGAAGCAGAGGCCCCCTGGATTCCAGTAGCCTGGCCATAATAATAAGCTGAGAGCCAGCTGTAAACAAGCCCAACATCCTCGCAAAACCCAACTGTGCTAATCAGCAGTAGCAGTGCTGGAAAAGTCTCTCCAGCCTCGGGGCTGCATCAGCCACGACTGAGCCCACAGCTCGCGGAGCCAGTCCCCCAGACAAGGCAGATGCTGGGACAACTGCGGAAAGGCTGCAGCCCTCCAGACACCCCAGAGTCGCTCTCCCTCAGCCTGTAAAAGCAGCCACTGCTTCCTCGGTACCTAAGTACAGGAAGAGCCCTTTGCATACATGAACTGTTTCAATCCTATCGGGGCACCAGCACGTGGGTAATGGAATCCTATTCTACAGATGAGGACACCGGGGCTCCGAGAGGTTAAGTAAACTTCCCCAGGATTGCAGAGCTGCAAAGGTGGTCTTTCTGGCTCCTGTCTGTATTCTTCCTCCTTCGCCTCACTGAGGGACAAAATAAGTGCTGGCAAAGAAGGGGTGGTTGACACTCCTAACAAAGGAAGGAAAGGTGCTCAAGGAGGGAGCTCCTCTCCTGTTTCCCCAAGGGCTGACTCTGTTGGCAGGTCCCCTAGGCAGGTGCTTCTCAAATTTCAACATGCATATGAATCACCTGGGAGTTTGTTAAATTGTGATTTCTGATCAGGTAGTCTGGGGTGGGCCCGAGATTCCACCTGTTCAACAAGCTCCCAGGTGATGTGGATGCCACTGGTCCAGGGATCACGCTGAGGAGTGAGGGCTGGCCACCCACTGGGATCGCCTGGTGAGCTCTGAAAGCACACTGGTGCCCGGGCCCCACATTGGTCAGGAATGCGGCCAGGCATTGGGATTTTTAATAGCTCCCCAAGTGATTCTAAGTGTGCAGCCAAGGCTGGGAACCATCTTTAAACCGATGCTTCTCAAACATTAATCAGTATAGGAGTCACCTGGAAATCCTGTTAAAAGGCAGGTTCTGACTCAGAAGGTCAGGTGGGCCCAGGATTCTGCCTTTTCACAGGCTCTCAAGCAATGCTGCTGTTGCTGGTCTGCAGACCACACTTTGAGTGGCAAGGCCTTAGTGAGCCTACCCACCCTCACCCCTACCAGCCCTGACACACAGCTCCCCCCATGTCAGCAGCCTTGGGCCCCACCTTGTTCAGGTGGCAGTGCAGGCCATTGTGGATGATGGAATGGAAGTTTTCTAGGCGGCTCCCATGGAAGGCGTAGATTAGGTCTCGTTCTCCTTTGGTCTCATAAAATTTGGCGTTGGCTGGGTCGGAGTACTCAATTTCAAACAGGAAGTCCGGCACGGGGACAGGCGTGTGAGGGGCACCAGTCAGCTTTTGGATCTTTTCAAACTTGAAAACATGCAAGAGGTTGAAGTTTTATTTGGGAAGTTGGTTAAATGTGCTGCCAGAATGGGCTCCTAAAGCCTTGGGCTTAACGCCTGTGGGCTCTGCTCATGAGAAGAACTGGCTTCACAGGAATAAAAACATCAGTTTATAAACAAGCTCAGAGCTTACAGCTCAAGGCTGCTTTCCTCTAACAATATTTTTCCCTGAGAAGCATGAATTGCTCCTTCTAACTAAAGATCACTTCAAATTTTCATTACACTTTCACATCTATTTCCTGCATTCCATCTTGACAATAATCTTAGGAGGTGGAAAGATGTGATGATGAATTACAGAAATGGCCACAAAATTTTTTCCTCCCATCCCTGTCCACTCACCCCTCTGCAATGCGACTTTGCAGGTGGAATTCCACCAAGATTTCATCAGGAGATGGAATCTACTTCTCCACCCCTTAAATCTGGGCTTGGCCATGTCACTTCCCTTGGTAAACATATGGCAAACAGAGACTTGAAAAGAGCTTGCCCTTCCTTGTCTGCTGCTGGGAACCCTTCACAAGCCCTGCTGACCTTCTATAGGATGACAGCCTCGTAGAGGAAGGCCCCAACCACAGCAGCCATCCCCGCTGAAGCCCCCCACACACAAGTGAGGCTACCCTGGATCAGCCCCAGGCGAGCCGGCCCCATTAATAAGAACCACCCAGCCAACCCACAGAATCACGAGAAGCAATCAGTGTTGTTTTAAGCCAGTAGATTTGGGGGATGGTTTGTTATGCAATGAAAGTTAACTGATACAGAAGGGTAAGCTCCTTCCTAAAGGGTAATAATCCTCTTCAGGGCAGAGACCACACCATTTCCAAGATTTCCAAACAGTACGTCACAGACCAAAGCCAGTCTGTGTTAAAGTTTTCTCTGGGTTGTGATTACATGACAAAAATAAGGGCAATTTAACAGATATATTTCCATTGATGTAAGGTTGCCATGATCCCTTCTTTGGAAGAACTGTCCTTTATTCTGAAGTCAGGGCCATCTTTTTTTTTTGTATTAAAATATCCTTTTATAAAATGATACATGGTAGACAATATCATTACTTGGGCACAATAAAAAGTTGATAATCCTGGGTCCCAACACTCCATATTTTAATGGAACTTAGCAGATGGGATGGGATTTGAACCCAGAGCCTGAGGATTTCCACTACTATAATCAAAAATCAAGGAGCAGCTGCCTTATCTACTTTACAAATAGCTCCCAACTCCAGTAGGCGCTTGATGCCCTTATGAGGAATGAGTAAATGAATGAATAAATCTAAATTTAACAGATGACAAAAGTGAAACCCAGAGATCATCTAGGAGTTAGCAGCCCAGCCCGACCTGAATACAGGTCTCCTGACTCCCACTCCAGGGCTGTTTATGTTATCTTACCATCCAACATGGATGGAGGATGTCCCTAGACACCAGAAACGAGATGTCAAATTCTATGCCACTTAAGGAGGATTTCTGTCTTTAGCAGGAACTTATAAAACTGAATGCTCTTAAATTAAAACTGATTAAGTGAGGAATAGTACAAACTCCTGCTGCCGCTTACAGGAAAGAACACCTGATCAGGGATGTGCCTGCCCTACACCCTGATCCTTGTCATCCCAGCCCGTCCCCGCGAGATCACAGCCAAGCAAGGGAAGCCAAATTATGGAATATCTGGCCTGTGCCAGAGACTGTACTGCGGGTGAGACACATTCTATTATAGCTCCCTTCTGTGGTAACTATTAATATTCTCAATTTACAAATGGGGAAAAGAAGACTCAATAATAGATGGGAGTGGGATTTGAACCCAGAGCCTGAGGATTTCCACCACTTCGGGTTCTGCCTCTTTGCTTCCTGACAGCTGGAATGTTTGGTCCACCCTTGTCAGAAATACCTGGGGTGCTTGTGATACCCAACTTTTACTGAGCCCCTAGCATGTGCCCTTAGGCATTGTTCTAAGTGAGAAAATTCATTTAATTCTCACAGCCAGTTCCCTGATGGAAGTATACTATTATTATCCCCATTTTACAGATGAGGAAACTGAGGTATTGAAATGCATCCAGTAACCTGCTCAAGGTCCCGCTGGTAAGAGGGAGAACACAGCTTCGTACTGCCAGTGTACAAGTTCCTGGGCCCCACTCTAGACACAGAATCAGAATTTCTGGGGACACAAGGTCCAGGAATCTGCATTTTCAATAAGCTTCCCAGGTCATGCTGGTGCACAAAGAGGTCCCAGAGCCCTCCAGGCCCAGGAATCTGTGATCCTATAGACCAAAGTCTCACCTCTGACTTTCCTGCACTGTGGATTGTCAGGACCTTTGAGGATAAAATCCAGCTCACCAGGTCCCAGGCCCATGTGTCTTTGTCTCCTGAGGACTGGAGAAGTTCTTTCAGGTTGGGTAACTTAGTGGCATCTGCAAGCTGAAGTGAGGAAAACCTCCGTTAGCAAGGATCCTGGACAAAATGATAGTAACCCCAGGTGCCCTCTAGTGGTAAGGCAGGCGACCTGCACTTCTTTCAGGTTCCAAGGAATTTCTTCAGAGGGAAATGCAACAGGTCTACAATCCCTTTCCAAATACTGCCCAACTCCAAATGTTCTGAACACTGGAAGGTTATCTGTAACTCAACTGGTACAAAACCTAACCTGAGCTGATGTGAGGTTCGTTTAATCTTTATTATCCCACTTTGTGTTACTACTGATGAGATGCATTTTGCTGCAGGACTATTAATACCTGATTATGGGATGCACCCCGCTGGAGGTGTTACCAAATACATGGTATATACACATGTGGGTAAAGGGTTACAAAGCCTTCTCCCTTCAGCATGAGTTAATTTCCTGTTAACCTGTTCCCCTGGAGACCAGACAAAGGTAATATAGCAACTACATACAGAACCAGGCAACGCTGCTTTTGGTAAAGATGACTCAGAACAGTAACTGCATCTGGACTGGAGGAAACTGAGTGGGGAATCCATGGTTTTGGGTTTCCCTGAGTGTGGTGACTTTTTGTGAGGACACTGGCAGCTATGTCTATGCTGTTCTTACTAGAGGGACCAGCCTCCATGGAACATGGGGCTTCATTAGACCAGTGCAGTTCCTGCAGCCACCCAACATGAATCTCATCTCCTTACACCCGAACTGTCCCTCTCGGGGGCAAGACTAGCTCCTGGACCTCTACGGGGACTATAGCAAGGACTTCTGCAGAAATGGAATGCCCTCCTGTGAGCTGTGATCCATCCCAGAGCCTTCTGATTTAGGCTGGTACCCGGTGTGGCCTGTGACAGTTGTCTTGAGGTGGACAATATTGCCTTTGTAAAATCACGCAGAATCAATTCTGAAACAGATCTGGTGCCAGGATTTCTGATAAGGGACTGTGGACCTGGACTAGCAGAGAGCTACAAGGTATCTGTAGCTTTTGCTCAGAAACTAAAACTGACTAGAAGCCAGATCTCTCCAGCATGGCATTTAAAACACCACTGCAGACTGGTGCCATCTGTGAACATACCTCCTCCAAGCTTTGCTCACTCAGTCCCCTGGAGCGCCCCTTCCCCACCTCTACTAACCCAGGTATCCCGTCTCCTCCAAAACCCTAAAGCACTCAGCCCCAATACTCTCTCCCCAGAATGGCCAGGACTCGCGGAGACCAAGGACTGTCTTGTGTTTTCCTAGTTCTCCTGTTTCCTGGATGTAGAGAAAAGAGCAGACATATCTCAGATTGAATCCCTGCTCCTTAGGCAAAGCGCTAGACCTGGCTGGGCCTCAGTCTCTCTAACATGGGAACCCCACTATCGCCATGTGGATTGTCAGGAAGATTAAAGAAGGTAACACAATCTCAGGGTCTGGTCTATACAGTGTATGTCCATTTCTGTTCTTCTTTGTATTTCTCCCCAGACAACACATACCTTTCCTAGGGATGTAGTTGGTACTTCATGAATACCAGTAGCTTTTTCCCCCGTTTCTAGATAGTTCACTGTTGCCAACCTTGGGGGGGTTTATTTCTTAACCCTGTAGTTGAAAATCAGAAACCTTTCAGGGCTGCTTTATTCCTGTCTCTATTTCTAAAGATTCAATCAATAGCCTCAGGCTTCTGAAAAAACTATCTCTACATGCCTTGCAGGCCATCCGTGAGGATCCAATTTAAAGACATGGGGCTTCCCTGATGGCGCAGTGGTTGAGAGTCCGCCTGCCGATGCAAGAGATACGGGTTCACGCCCCGGTCAGGGAAGATCCCACGCGCCGCAGAGCGGCTGGGCCCGTGAGCCACGGCCGCTGAGCCTACGCGTCCGGAGTCGGTGCTCCGCAACGGGAGAGGCCACAACAGTGAGAGGCCCACGTACCGGAAAACAACAACAACAACAACAAAAAAAAAAAACAAAGACACGGATGTGAAAAATGGGCAGAAGAACGAAATAGACATTTCTCCAAAGAAGATATACAGACAGCCAACAAACACATGAAAGAATGCTCAACATCACTAATCATTAGAGAAATGCAAATCAAAACTACAATGAGGTATCACCTCACACCAGTCAGAATGGCCATCATCAAAAAATCTACAAACAATAAATGCTGGAAAGGGTGTGGAGAAAAGGGAACCCTCCTGCACTGTTGGTAGGAATATAAATTGATACAGCCACTATGGAGAACAGTATGGAGGTTCCTTAAAAAACTAAAAATAGAACTACCATATGACCCAGCAATCTCACTACTGGGCATATACCCTGAGAAAACCATAATTCAAAAAGAGTCATGTGCCACAATGTTCATTGCAGCTCTATTTACAATAGCCAGGACATGGAAGCAACCTAAGTGTCCAGCGACAGATGAATGGATAAAGAAGATGTGGCACATATATACAATGGAATATTACTCAGCCATAAAAAGAAACGAAATTGAGTTATTTGTAGTGAGGTGGATGGACCTAGAGTCTGTCATACAGAGTGAAGTAAGTCAGAAAGAGAAGAACAAATACCGTATGATAACACATATATATGGAATCTAAAAAAAAAAATGGTTCTGAAGACCCGAGGGGCAGGACAGGAATAAAGACGCGGACGTAGAGAATGGACTTGAGGATAAGGGAAGGAGGAAGGGTAAGCTGGGACGAAGTGAGAGACTGGCATGGACATATATACACTAGCAAATGTAAAATAGCTATCTAGTGGGCAGCAGCTGCATGGCACAGGGAGATCAGCTCGGTGCTCTGTGACCACCTAGAGGGGTGGGATAGGGAGGGTGGGAGGGAGACGCAAGAGGGAGGAGATTTGGGGATATATGCATATATATACCTGATTCACTTTGTTATAAAGCAGAAACTAACACACTACTGTAAAGCAATTATACTCCAATAAAGATGTTATAAATAAATAAATAAATAAAAACATGGATGTGTAGATGCTCCACAAGTGTTGATCCTACACAGCAGGGAGGCAGAAAGGTAAATAATTATGACTTAAAAACTATTCACTGACTGTCATAACAAAGACGGATACAAACTACAAAAGGGGCCAGGCGGGACTCCTGTTGGGTAGGCGCTTTGAGAAAAGGGAGTGGTCAGGCAAGTCTTCAAAGGGGAGGTGCTGTGTGATCGGGTTGGACAGGCAAAGGCACAGAAGCACGGAAGTGCAGCATGTAGTCAGGGATGTGGATGGCAACGAGGGAGGTTAACTGTACGAGCTCTCCTCCTGGGCGGCCCAGGTCCAAACCTGGGCTCTTACACCCCTTACTAGCTGTGTGACCTGGGTGAGTTAACCTGTGTCTCAGTTTCCTCAAACACATAATTGGGACAATGTGATCCACTTCACAGGATGCCAGTGAAGGTTAACCAAGTTAAACGAGTGCAGCACTTAGAGCAACAGGAAGGTATTAAGTTAGTGGGACTGCCATGATTTTTATCATTAACTGCAAATAGTTCAGTATGCCTGCAGCCTAGAGTATGGGGGAGGAGTCGCCAGGAGGAACAGGAGTGAGGTGACTTGAGATCAGCCAGTGAAGGGCCTTGTATCCCCCTTGGGGACTCTGGCCTTTGTTCTGTAGGCAACATGGAGCCACTGAGGGTACCTGAAGATGCGTTCCGAATGACATACCCTCAGGGACACCTCGGCCTTCCCTGTCCCTCTTCTCTACTCCTGGTCCACATCTGTTACGCCAGAGCCAGAGCAGTCTTCTGTCCCATTGGGATTACCATTGCCATCACTGCTCTCCAATCCCACCTGTGAGCCGCAGCCTTTGCCAACAGTCCAGACCAAGGCACAGGGGGCCTCACAAAAGGACTGTCAGTTAACCCAGGCCCCTTTCAGGGGTTCAGTCTGTGGAAGTGGGAGAGAACTCTCCCAACTCTGAGCTGGGCCCAGGCCTCTTCCAGGGCTCAAGGCCCTCAGACACACTGCTGCCTGCCCACTGCTGCCTGTGTGTCCTGCAGGGCTGCCCTCGTTGTCCCCACTCTTAACCCCTCAGCTGACCTCCCTAATGTCCTGTTTCACTTTTCAAGCTACTCTGAAAAATCAATCTGCTACAAAAAGTTAACAGGATTCTTCCTCTTGTGACCAAACCTGTCTGTATTTGAGCAGGGCTTTCTGAGGACCAGGTAGAGACTATTTTATCTGGCAGCCAGCGTGTAGTCAGGGACGTGGATGGCAACGAGGGAGGTTAACTGTACGAGCTCTCCTCCCAGGCAGCCAGATAACATACAATCTGCTCAGTTATATTTGAATTTCAGATAAACAACAATATTTTTTTTAATATAATATAACCCATGCAATATTTGGGGCATACCTGTGCTAAAAAAATAACTTGTTGCTTCTCTGAAGTTCAAATTTGTATTTCGGTCTATATTTTTTAATCTGCTAAAACCAGCAACCCTCCCCTTAACAAGGCCCTTCAGAATCTGGGCTGGCCTCTGCCTAAGAGAACCTTCTGCCACAGACTTCCCACCTGCTCCTCCCTTGTTGTTCCTCAGCTGCCCTATGTCTCTCCTCCCCTGTGCTTCTGCAGCTGCCCAGCATGACATTCAGTCTTCAAAGCCAGCCTAGAGTCACCTGCCCTGTCCCTGACCCCCCATGACCTCTGTGCTCCCCTTGTGCTCAGTGCAGAATCCCAGGTTGGTCCTTGACTCTCTGGGACCATCTCAAATCCGCTTAAGACAAATGCTTCCTGAGGGCCAACCACATCTTACGTATCCTGGAGTCTCAGAGGCCAGTCTGCAACCTGACATGAAGTTCAGAATGAGACAGTAATAGCTACGATTTGTTGAGGCCTTATCACGTGCCAGGCACTGGGCTAAATGCTGTGCATGTCTCGTCTCATTTTATCCTCACAACAGCCCAGCTTAAAGATGATCGTCAGAGACATGCAAATCAAAACCACAATGAGGTATCACCTCACACGTGTCAGAATGGCCATCTACCTACCTACCCACCTACCACTCCTCGGTATATATCTGAAGAAAAAGAAAACACTAATTTGAGAAGACACAGGCGCCCCAACGTTCATAGCAGCTCTATTTACAATAGCCAAGATATGGAAGCAACCTAAGTGTCCATCAGCAGATGAATGGATAAATAAGATAGGTGTTTGTGTGTGTGTACACACACACACACACACACACACACACGCACACACGCACACTATGGAATACTACTCAGCCATAAGAAAGAATGAAAATTTGCCATTTGCAACAACATGGATGGACTTGGAGGGTATTATGCTAAGTGCAATAAGTCCAACAGAGAAAGACAAATGATATCACTTATATGTGGAATCTAAAAAATAAAACTAGTGAATATAACAAAACAGCAACAGACTCACAGATATAAAGAACTAGTGGTTATCAGTGGGAAGAAGGAAGCGGGGAGGGGCAGGAGAGAGGTACGGGATTAGGAGGTACAAACTACTATGTACCAACTAGACAAGCTACAAGGATATGTTGTACAGTGCAGGGAATATAGCCGATATTTTATAATAATTATAAATGGAGTATAACCTTTAAAAACTGTGAATCACTGTTATACACCTGAAACCTATATAATACCGTAAATCAACTAAACCTCAATAAAAGAATTATTTTAAAACATAAATACATACATACAAGTGAGGAAACTGAGGCTTAGAAAGGTTAAGTACCTTGCCTAGGGTCACACAGCTATTCATTGGCAAGGAAGAGACATGAAGCCAGGTGGCCTGACTCCAGAGTCCATTCTCTGTGATGCTCTCCGACCAAATCAATGGAGAAATTTAGTAATAGACTGAATATTTTAGCCCAAAAGAGTCAATCCAAGTAGGACTTTAAGAGGCTACTTGGGAAGCTTTAGGTATGTTACCTGAATAACACAACCAAGACTGCTACTGGGTATGCTTAAGCCCTGTCAAAAGTAGAGAGAAAGATGTATGTCACGTGTAGTATGGGGCAGGGGCAGAAGACAGAAAACCCTCCATCTAGACAAGAGTTATGAACCACAGTTGGTGACAGTGGAAGGCATTTATCAACAACTGGCTTGAGGAGAAAGTGTGCAGGAGGAAAGCAGGCATTTCTGGGGGCTGGGGGGCAGGCAAAGGGAAAGGTTTTCAAAGCAAGTAGGATGGGAGTGGGGCCTGGAGTGAGGGGAAGGAATCTGAGAGAGAGCATTCCCAGTGGGAAAGAACATGGTGAGGAGGCAGAGAAGGAAACAGTGCCTGTCCCAAAAGGTGGTCAGGGCTCACATGTCCCTAGGGCCAGAGAGGTGATGAAAATGAGTAAGGGGTTATCCAGGAAAGAATAGTAAGGACTGTGTTGAACTGGAGACCCCTGGCCTAGCAAAGGGACCAGCCACCACCCCCCCCCAGCTCCAGCTGTTTTCTGCCCAAGGGCGACCTCTACCCAGGCTATGGAGCCTCAGATTTTTCTTCTTTTTAAAAGAAATCAGTAAGCTGCTTTTTTTTTTTTTTTTTGGCCACACCTGAAAGCTTGCAGGATCTTAGTTCCCTGATGGACCAGGGATGGAACCCATGCCCCCTGCAGAGGAAGGGTGCAGTCCTAACCACTGGACACCAGGGAATTCCCCCACACACACTTTTTTTTAAATTTCCGAATTTCTAAAAGACCAGAGGACAAACAAAATCTGTCATCCCACAGGCCACATTTTCGCAGCCTCTGCTCTGAGGAATAAGGAAGGATTCAGTTGGAGAAGTGGCTGAGGGAGCCTGGGCCAGTCCTGAATGTTGGGCAGTGCTGGGCAGTCACAGGGGTTTGAGAAAGGAAGTCTCAGGAAAGAGGTGGTCTGGGTGACTGAGAAGCCAAGGACAGGGAACCAGCAGGGGGTGAGCAGAGGAGAGAGAGGACCAGTGACCTTAGAAGGAGACAATTCAATCTCTTTGCTTTGAGTCAGGAGGCGGCAGGACAGCCCAGTGGACACTTTGCAACCATGCAGATCACAATCTCCTGGGGAGGCAGCCCAAGAATCTGTGTTTACAGAAGCTGCCACAAGTGATTATTACTACCAGGAAAAGGTGGGGATACTCAGGTTTAAGTGTTAAGCAATGTTGTCCTAGAATGGCTGGCAGCAGGAAAGAACATCTGAAAAAAATCCTTGTCTAGGAAGATGCCAAAGGCCATAGTTACTAGTTGTGGGTGGAGGTGCTGGAAGGAAATGAACCAAAGGTATAGCCAAAGTCACCAGCCTCGGGGACCTGACAAACAGAGTGACACCTGGAAGTGGGGTGGGCAGGATGGGTGGAGGTGGTGGGCCACTGAGATGAAGGTGGGAAAGATGGACTGCACAGTTACATAGAGGTACACCTTGCTTTGCATAAACCTAAGGTATGAAAATCCAGATTTACTAAAACAGATTGGGGGTAAAAGTCTACAAGAGTCCGCTTCATAAAAAGAGTCATCAGGGGGCTTCCCTGGTGGCGCAGTGGTTGAGAATCTGCCTGCTAATGCAGGGGACACAGGTTCGAGCCCTGGTCTGGGAGGATCCCACATGCCATGGAGCAACTAGGCCCGTGCACCACAACTACTGAGCCTGCGCGTCTGGAGCCTGTGCTCCGCAACAAGAGAGGCCGTGATAGTCAGAGGCCCGCGCACCACGATGAAGAGTGGCCCCAGCTTGCCACAACTAGAGAAAGCCCTCGCACAGAAACGAAGTCCTAACACGGCAAAAATAAATAAATAAATTACTAAATTCCTACCCCCAACATCTTCTTTAAAAAAAAAAGAGTCATCAGGGGAACCCTTTAAAGGGGTGGTTCTCTACCCTGACTACACACCGGCATCACCTGGAGCTGGAGGAGGTCTGCCACCAGCACATATACTGATTAGCTGATGGTGACAGAGATGATAATAGAACCTACATCGCTGAGTTGTTAGGAAGGTTAAACAAGTTACACATAGTTCTCCTGAGAACAGAAATAAAAAGGTAATCTGAGAGGGACTTCCCTGGTGGCACAGTGGTTAAGAATACTGCCAATGCAGGGGACACGAGTTCCAGCCCTGGTCCGGGAAGATCCCACATGCCGCGGAGCAACTAAGCCCACGCGCCACAACTACTGAGCCTGCGCTCTAGAGCCCGCGAGCCCCAACTATTGAGCCCATGTGCCACAACTACTGAAACCTGCACACCTAGAGCCCGTGCTCTGCAACAAGAGAAGCCACCGCAATGCAAAGCCCGCACGCCGCAATGAAGAGTAGCCACCGCTCGCCGCAACTAAAAATAAAGCCCGCGCGCAGCAATGAAGACCCAACGCAGCCATAAATAAATAAATAAATAATAAATTTATTTTTCAAAAGTTAACCTTTGAGTCAGAGAGACACAGGTTAGATGCTAAGTTCTGGGCAGCTTTTCTTTAACTCATGTAACATGTGACAAAACGAAACCTAAAGTGTGTTTATCTAAGAATGTGCATGCCCCCAGAGGTCACTCCGGGTCCTGCCTGGTGGGGGGGGCCTCGCCTCAGAAAGAGCTCCTGAAAGCCATGCCTAACAGAAAGCCAAGAATCTGCATGGCCTGGGCTAATTTCCCTAACACCAGTGCCCAATAAGGAATACAGCAACAGCGTGGGATGGTAAGAATCTGTCTGTGTTTCTCCAGTGGCCCCCAAGAGAAAGAGTGCATTGTCTAAAACTGTCCCCAAAGGGAGACCCACGTGCAGGACAGTCTGTCTCTACCGAGGAGGAGGCTATTTGGGGCTACCCATATTGCCAATGCTCTCCTAAGGAATTACAGGTATGGGAGGAAGGGTATGCCTCAAACCGAGGGGAGGGATATGGGACAGGGTGAGCTCTATCAGGGGAGCTTATACTTTATCACTTTTTTTCAAACACGAATATAATCAAACATTACCTGTGTAATTAAAACGAAATTTTTAAAAGGCATGAATAAATCAAAGCAATTCCAAAGATCCCTTTGTATTTATCCCATATTCATTAAAGTAACCCGATTCTGTTCCAGCAGAAAGAGAACACACTGAGCATTCTAATCCATTTGGATGTTTCTTGGCAAAAAATTAATAAAGCGCATTGTGAGGCATCATCTCTGGTGAGTTTGGTCCCTCTGACCCCCAATCTCTCCTCCTCCCTCTACTCCTCCTGAACAGATCTCTCTGTCACCCTGCCACCACAAGGGTCTTTCAGAAATGCATCCTGGATGTCGCCAATGACCTCCCAGCCCAAGGATAAAGTCTACACATCTGGGCAGGACATGCCCAGTCCTGTTTGCTCTGGTTGGCCTCATCTCTTTCTGTTCCCCATGAAAGCCACACTAAAGTACAGACTTATCCTTCCTGGTGAGGTCCTGGCTTTCTGCCCATCCTGCTACTCCTCCTGGAATACCCCTTTCCTCCTCTCTGCTCCTCGAAATCCTCCATGTCCCTGGGGACTCAGCAGGGCATCATAACCGCCCCTGGTTAGTGCTCCCTGATTCCAGCCTACTGCCAAGGCCTGGAGTCCTGCTCTGGGCTTCCATGTTGTATATATAGGGCTTACCCCATAGTATAGCTGAGCAGGCTGTTAACCTCTCCTTGAGTCTTTAATTCTGTATTCTCAGCACCTGGCCCACAACAGGAGCTCCATAAATATCCACTGACAAAACTGAAGAAAGTTTTATCCCCAACACTCTGATATCACAAACTCACAAAATTAAATATCTGAATTTGCAGAACAAACCATGGGGGAAGTCAATCTGCTTGCCTCTTTCTCCAACCTCCCACTCCCTGTACCCGAAACCCCTGTGCACTGTGGTCAAGACCTGAGGTGCCCTCAACACATCCCCAGCCTAAGCTGCAATGGACCTGGTAGGGGACAGGAGGCTGGGCCTTTGTCCCTTGACCACCTGGGAGCAATAGCAAAGAGGGTCACCCAATACTGACCACCTCATCGGAGATAATTTTAAACATCTGTTGATTCTAAACATGATCAACATTCTGTTAATGTGGTTCATAACATTAAGAGATTTTCTAATGTTGAACTAATTTCGTATTCCTGGGATAAACCCAACCTATTAATAAGGAATTATTCTTCTTATATATTGCTAGTTTCAGGATCCTTTTATAGAGGATTTCCATATTTATACTCTTGAGTGACATTGGCCTATAATTTTCTTTTCTTGTATCATTCTTATTAGATTTAGTATCAAGATTACACTACCCTATTTTTCAATACGCTGGAAGAATTGTGTAAAACTAGAATTACTTATTCCCTCAGTGATTGGTAGAACTCACCAATGAAACTGGGTAGGACTGGAATTTTCTCTGAGGGAAAATCTTTGACTACTAAATCAATGTCTTTAATGATTATAGGCTTTTGACTTTGTATTTCTTACAGAATCAATTTTGGCAAGTTATATTTTTCTAGGTAATTTCAAACATTTGGATTACAAAGATAACTAATATCTGGAACGCTGACCCTGAGGTGAACTCTGCAAGAAATTAAGTGCCTCCTGAATCATCAGAGAAATAACAGCTCACATGTGTACTGTACATATGTTATAATTTATAAAAGTACTGGCCATATGTTACCTCATCTGAAGATGAGGTCGGGGTGGCTTTGGTGACTTATGGTGTCTCATTATTTGCAAAGGGATAGATAACTTCCTATTTAGCAGAACCAGCTGATTCAGATCAACACCCTAAGCCACACTAGGAAATGTTGTGGAGGCCTATGCAACTGTTGAATTCCTCAGTTCACCCCTGGGAGTCACTTGGGAGTGTGAAGGTTGTCGGGAGTGTTCTTAGCTCCTAGAAACAAACCTTCCCCACGGCCAGGCTAGGAATGTTAAGTCCGGGGGCTGGCACCATCACTAACAGGAGTTCCACAGACAACGTGCCCTGCGAAGCAGTGGACAGCACAGGGGAAAAGTACACTCACCAGGGCCTCAAAGTCCTTGCAGTCGTGGCGGGCATAGGATGCGGGGAAGGGCCGCAGTACAGAGTCGCGCTTGTAGCTCTGCAGGGCCGAGGCGAAGAAGCTGCAGCGGAGGTCGGCAGCCAGCACGTCACGGCCCGCCGCCTCCCTGACGGTCGCCCAGCTTGTGGGCTGCATCCCAGGTCGCGGCGTGTTGCCGGAGACGCGCCGGGCGAGGGCTAGGGCCGAGCTTGCGTTCAGCGAGGGGCTGGGTCCGGGGACAATGGGCCGGAGTCCCTAGGCCTGGGGTGAGTTACGCAGAGGGATGAGATGACAGCGGTGAGAACGTGCTGACGAGTGTCTTCTGCGGGGGCCGGGCCGCTCGCCGCCCAGAGAGACTGGCCAGGGAGGAGAGGGATCCGGCCGGGACCGCGCGCGGGTCAGCGGGGGGTTGGGCCTGGGGATAACGGAGCCTGACGGACGGGGGATCCCAGGCCTGGGGGAGGGGCTATGACATGGGGTGAGACGACAAAGTACTGACTCGTGTCCTCTGAAGAGGCCTGGGGTGGGGGGGGGGGTCACCCCCAGCGGGGGCCGCGGGCCGAGCCCTCTCCCCACGCCCGGCGAGGCTAAGGCGCTGCACGGGCCTTCCTGCCCCGCCTCCGACAGGCGCCGCCGAAGCCCCAGCGTTCGCCTGGCTGCCCTCGGCGCTGCCTGCGTTCCGCCAGCCGTGCACGTCCACTCGCCGCGCGCCGCCCGCCGGATGGACTCCCGCGCCCCATCGCGCGCCCAGGCCTACCTGACCTCCCGACCGCGGTTGCCGCTCCGCCCAGCCCAGCGAGGGCCCGCCCCTTTCCGCTCCCGCCTCCACCCGCTCCCCGGTGCAGGGTGTGTCCGCCCGACCGAGTGAGTGTCCCCCAGTTGCCAGGTGTGCGGACCCGGCTGAGTCGCCCACGCTGCTGCGGGCCATCCTCACTGAAGCCCCGAGTAGAAAATGACCCAGGCCCCCTTTTGACCCACCCTTGGACTTGCCTTTGTCCCAGCTCCGCGGGCTCAGCCTGCTCGTCTCTCCTGGGGAATTGCTACTACCTACTGCCTCCCTCTTGAATCATTTCCCCCCAAGATGGGCCGTGCAGAAGGAGCCATTTAACACGCAGGGCAACTGAGTCTCAGACTGCTGGCATGATTGCCCAAGGTTGCACAGCCCGACGGGGTAAATCTGGGATTCTGAAAACTAAAAGACCTTTCTTCTGCCTTTCAGCCTCCAGAATTCTCTGCATTGCTAAAGTCTCTGGCCTCTCACAAGACATGCCAAGATCCTCCTTTGGGACCCTGCATGAAAGGGAGCCTGAGGAGACAAGTAATGGGGGAGGGCAGAGGGGAGATTGACCCAACTCTGCAGGAGGGAAGGGACAAGACTCCCATGCCCTCTGCCCATTAGAGAAAACCCCACATTTTGGCCTCATGGTCACATGTAAATCTAAGCACAGGTCATCACTAATTCCTACACCAAGAAGCCCCTCAGCACCCTACCCACACCTCCACACTCCAGCATCCTCTGAGGGAGGAACTTCTCCACCTTCTGCATCCAGGCTGAGCAGGACCCTGAGCTCAGAGCACAGGTCCTTGCTGTTGGATTGTATGTATGACTTTGGGAGCAAGAGTGAGACCAGACCCCAGCCACCACAGGGCTTCCCAGGCCGGGGAATGAGTGCTGGCTGCTTCCAGGAGTCTGCATCAAACCTCTGGTTGCTGTGAGGCCTGTACTGCTCCAGAAGCACCAAAAAGTTCTGAGAGCCTTATGGCCTCAGAAAAGGCCCTTAGTGCCCCCAAAGTCCTGGGAGCCTCGTGGGACCCAGGAGTTCTAACACGGCTGCTGAAGCTCAGGCCCAGAAAGGCAGAGCCTGCAGCAGGAGGGCAGGTGACCTGGGAACCATCCCTCCTTCCTCCTCTTATTCACTGTGGGCCCTTAGGCAAGGCTGATGCCAAAAGCTCAGCTTCTCTGTACACCAGGGCTGAATTGAATCTTGGAGACGGAGTTTTGGGTGAAGTGGAAAAGAATAGCTTTATTGGTTTCCCAGACAAAGAGGGCCACAACGGGCTAATGCCTTCAAAACCGTGCATCCCCCCACTTGGAGAAGATAGTGAGAGTTTTATAGTAATTGTTCAAAGAGGGTGTGATCAGCTTGTGGACATTCTTCTGATGGGTTGGTGGTGAGGTAAGTAGGAGTGATCTCGGAGAGGCAGCACTGAGTGGTGGCGTGAAGCAAGATATTAATTCCCTGCCCAGGAATTGAACCTGGGTAGCCTGGATAAAAACCAGGAATCCTAGCTACCACACCCCCTGGCTTTTGCTGAGGAGTGCAGTAAAGAGGAGGTTAAGTCATTTATATAGGGCAGTTCTTCCAGGTCTTTGATTACCTTTGGCTATCTATCTGGTTTCTGTTTCCACACCTGACCTGCCCTAGGACCCTCCCCAACATGCGTGCGCAACTTTTTTCCAATATGGATTACAGCCCAGAGGCCTACGGGATGGCCTTAATATCACATGTTATGGGGTGGTGCCCCCTCCTTTTTGACCCCAAGGAGCCTTTCTGCGCATGTCCAATGTCTCCCTTCCCCAAGGATGGGAAATGTATGACCTCTTGATCTTTTAACAGGGTTTAGCCCCTCTCTGTCCCTGCCATAAAAGTGTCCAATGTCTGGTTATTTACCCTATTCCTGTTGCTGGTTTTTATATTGAGGTGCAGATCTCAAAATATAGACGGGAGTCCAGTCATAAATATGTACTCCTGGAGCCTGTTTGTCTCTTGCTTCAGGAAATGTAAATGGGCTGGTAATGAATGTCCGGCCTGCAGCTCATCTTCTCATGCAGGAGGTGTGCATAGGAGGCCAGTTATAAATGCCTAGCCTGGAGCCCATCCATCTCCTGCCTCAGAAGTCAGCATCATCAACCCTCAGGTCCAACTGGTCTGGGGTCTGCATGCTTGTGGGCAGCATACCATCCTTAATCATTAACTTTTCCCTACTGAAGCCCGCGCACCTAGAGCCCGTGCTCCTCAACAAGAGAAGCCACCGCAATGAGAAGCCTGCACAACCGCAATGAAGAGTAGCCCCCGTTCGCCACAACTAGAGAAAGCCCGCGTGCAGCAACGAAGACCCAACACAGCCAAACATAAACAAATAAAATAAATAAATTTATTTTTTTTTAAAATTCGCTGGTTCTTTCTTCTGTCAATTTACAACTACTGCTGACCCCTCTAGTGAATTTATTTATTATTTTTGGCTGTGTTAGGTCTTTATTGCTGTGTGTGGGCTTTCTCTGGCTATGGTGAGCAGGGGCTACTCTCCATTGCGGTCCACGGGCTTCTCACTATGGTGGCTTCTCTTGTTGCAGAGCATGGGCCCCTGGCACACGGGCTTCAATAGTTGCAGTACACAGGCTCAGTAGTTGTGGCACGTGGGCTCAGTAATTGTGGTGTACAGGCTCAGTAGTTGTGGCTCGTAGGCTCTAGAGCACAGGCTCAGTAGTCGTGGCACACGGGCTTAGTTGCTCCATGGCATGTGGGATCTTCCCGGACCAGGGCTCAAACCCATTTCCCCTGCATTGGCAGGCAGATTCTTAACCCCTGCGCCACCAGGGAAGTCCCCTCTAGTGAATTTTTCATTTCAATTATTGTACTTTTCAACTCCAGCATTTCCATTTGTTTCTTTTTAAATAATTTGTATCTTATTTCTATCAATAAGATATTCTCTACTTGATATAACATTGTCCTGATTCCTTCCTTTACTTCTTTAATCACTTCCTTTCATTTCTTGAACATATTTATAATGGCTACTTTGAAGCTTTGCCTGTTAAACCAACATCTGGTTGCTTTCACAGGCAGTTTTTGTTGACTTTTTTTTTTTCCCCAGTGTATGGGTCACACTTTCCTCTATCTTTGCATGTCTCACAATTTTTTGCTGCAGTCTCAAGTCTAGGTTGTCACCTGTGCTTCTGACCAACTGGCTATAAATAAGAGGTTCCCCTGTCCCCCTCCTTGGATTTGATTAATTTTCTTCAGTGGCTCACGGAATTCAGAAAAAAAGTTAACTTACTGTCTAAAAGGATAGAACGCAGGAAGAGCCAGATGAAAGAGATGACAGGGCAAGTATGGGGGAAGGGGCACAGAACTCCAATGCTCTTTCTGGGCACACCATTCTCCCTGCATCACCACATATTCCCCAACCCCAAAGCTCTCTCAACCCCACCCTTTTTGGATTTTTATGGAGGCCTTATTACTTAGGCATGGTTGATTAAATCATTGGCCACTGGTGACTTATTCAACCTCCATCCGCTCTCCCCTCTCTGGAGGTGATTAATGTCATCATATCAACAGTGATAAGTCATGTTGATGTATGTACCTTTGAAATGAGATGATGAAAATGACAATACACCTATGTGGTCTTCCTCTCAAAAACACATTACCCCAGTCTAATCATGAGAAAAACATCGGACAAATTCCAACAGAGGAGGATTCTGTAAAATATCAGAACTGTCAAAGTCATCAAAACAAGGAAAGTCTAAGAAACTCACAGCCCAGAGGAACCTAAGGAGACAACGAAATACAGTGTGGTATCCTGGGTAGGATCCTTCAACAGAAAAAGGACATTAGATAAAAACCAAGGAAATCTGAATAAACTACAGACTATTGATTCATTAATTATAACAAATGTACCATATTAACAATAACATGTTAATGATTGGGGTAACTGGGTGTGGGGTATACAGAAACTCCACATTATCTTCATAATTTTTCTTTAAATTTTTAAAATAAGTTCGAAACTTTTCTTAAAAAATTAAGTTTACTGGGCTTTCTTGGTGGCGCAGTGGTTGACAGTCCACCTGCTGATGCAGGGGACATGGGTTCGTGCCCCAGTCCAGGAGGATCCCACATGCCACGGAGCAGCTGGGCCCGTGAGCCGTGGCCGCTGAGCCTGCGCGTCAGGAGCCTGTGCTCCGCGACGGGAGGGGCCACAACAGTGAGAGGCCCGCGTACCGCAAAAAAAAAAAAAAAAATTAAGTCTACTTAAAAATCCATTATTGTTAAGTTGAGTTTAGGATATAAATGCAGAGATAATTTATGATGGAAAATCTATTAATGTAATTTCCCACATTCATATATTAAAAGGGAAAACTTATGATTATCTCAATAGCCACCTACACTGCAAGAAGAAAAAAAAATGCAATATACTAGGAACAGAATGCTATTAGTTTAATCAAAAAAATTTTTACCAGATACATTTTGAGGCCCAGTACAAAATGAAGATGCAGGACCTTTGCTCAAAAATTATTAAGAATTACATGAAGGGAGAGGGCAGACAGCAGAAGCAAGAAGAACTACAATTTTGCAGCCTGTGGAAGGAAAACCACATCCACAGAAAGATAGACAAAATGAAAAGGCAGAGGACTTTGTACCAGATGAAGGAACAACATAAAACCCCAGAAAAACAACTAAATGAAGTGGAGATAGGCAACCTTCCAGAAAAAGAATTCAGAATAATGATAGTGAAGATGATCCAGGACCTTGGAAAAAAAATGGAGGTAAAGATCGAGAAGATGCAAGAAATGTTTAACAAACACCTAGAATAATTAAAGAACAAACACATAGAAGAATTAAAGAACAAACAAACAGAGATGAACAATACAATAACTGAAATGAAAAATACACTAGAAGGAATCAATAGCAGAATAACTGAGGCAGAAGAACGGATAAGTGACCTGGAAGACAGTATGGTGGAATTCACTGCCATGGAACAGAATAAAGAAAAAAGAATGAAAAGAAATGAAGACAGCCTAAGACACCTCTGGGGCAACATTAAACACAACAACATTCACATTACAGTGGTTTAAGGAAACACAAGCTTTAAATGACACAATAGATCAGATAGACCTAATTGATATTTATAGGACATTCCCTCCAAACACAGCAGATTACACTTTCATCTCAAGTGCACACGGAACGTTCTCTCAAATAAACAATCTAACCTTACACCTAAAGGAACTAGAAAAAGAAGAACAAACAAAACCCAGAGTTAGCAGAAGGAAAGAAATCATAAAGACCAAAGCAGAAATACATGAAATAGAAACAAAGAAAACAATAGCAAAGATCAATAAAACTAAAAGCTGGTTCTCTGAGAAGATAAACAAAGTTGATAAGCCATTAGCCAGACTCATCAGGAAAAAGAGGGAAAGGACTCAAATCAATAAAATTAGAAATGAAAAAGGAGAAGTTACAACAGACACCACAAAAATACAAAGCATCCTAAGAGACTACTACAGGCAAATCTACGCCAATAAAATGGACAACCTGGAAGAAATGGTCAAATTCTTAGAAAGGTATAACTTTCCAAGACTGTCTAGAACAAAAAATCTTAATATTTGTATGGAGACACAAAAGACCCCAAATAACAAAAGTAGTCTTGAGGGAAAAAAACGGAGCTGGAGGAATCAGACTCCCTGACTTCAGACTATACTACAAAGCTACAGTCATCAAGACAATATGGCACTGGCACAAAAACAGAAATATTGATCAATGGAACAAGATAGAAAACCCAGGGATAACCCACACACCTATGGTCAACTAGTCTATGACAAAGGAGGCAAGGATATACAATGGAGAAAGACAATCTCCTCAATAAGTGGTGCTGGGAAAACTGG